>NW_006399830.1:1463463-1477847 GCF_000299155.1 Elephantulus edwardii
CTCTCATCAGCCGCGCCCCTCCCTGTCCCACACGTGTCTCTCATCAGCCGCGCCCCTCACCGTCCCACACGCACCTCTCATCAGCCGCGCCCCTCCCTGTCCCACACGTGTCTCTCATCAGCCACGTGCCCCTCACCGTCCCACACGTGTCTCTCATCAGCCACGCCCCTCCCTGTCCCACACGCACCTCTCATCAGCCACGTGCCCCTCACTATCCCACACGCACCTCTCATCAGCCACGCCCCTCACTGTCCTACACGTGTCTCTCATCAGCCACGCCCTCACCGTCCCACACGCGCCTCTCATCAGCCACCCTCACCGTCCCACACGCACCTCTCATCAGCCACGTGCCCCTCACCGTCCCACACGTGTCTCTCATCAGCCGCGCCCCTCACTGTCCCACACGTGTCTCTCATCAGCCACGTGCCCCTCACTGTCTCATGCGCATCTCTCGTCTTCGTGTGGTGGCACCGGCGGCAGCCGCACCCCTGGCGGTCCCACATGCACCGGAATACTGTGCTTTCTAATGTCCCTTGTGGTTTCTCCTTGGCCAAAGGGCTCGCAGGAGCGAGCTGTGTCATTCCCATGCTGGTGGTTTCTGGCTTTCCTTCTGTTGGTGATCTCTACCTTGCCCTCCTCACGGCAGGAGAACACACTTTGCAGGATTCCAGTCTTGGCAAATCTCCAGAGACTCGCGCAGTGGCAGCACGACGCTCTGAGGACTCGAGCTCTGTTCTACAGCCATTTCTGGCCTAAACTGTCTCGGGACAAACAGGGAGGGGGGCAGACGCACAGACAGACAGCCTGCTCAGAGCCAGAGATGACCGTATCACCTCACCTGTCCTCCAAGCCAGACCCAAGGGAGAGTCACACAGGACACAGGTGGGGGGCAGATGCAGACAGACAGCCTGCCCAGAGCCAGCAACAACCACACCCCTCACCCTTCCCCCAGCCCAGATTCAGCGGAGTCTTCCTTCCATTAAGCTCCAGAGCACACCTCATGTAACACATTTCAACAACTTGTTAAAAAATAATGATTTAATATCTATTTCAAAAAGTAAGTTCAAGCCTAGACTTATGCATAGCTGCCAGAAAATCCACACTCTGCCAGGCTCAGTTTTCACCCAACAACATGTACAGCTACTGTGCCCCAAAGTCCTGGCCAAGAGGCCACCCCCGGTAAGTAGGCAGTGCCACGTCGCCTCCAATCCCCGCAGCCCACACGTCTCACTCAGCACTGGGCCCACACGGTCTCCCTGCCGCTTTGCTGGAAGTGATCACCCTATGTGGACCGGACCCTCCGTCTCCCTGGTTACCAGCCCAGCTCGTTAACCACATGGGCACCACAGGGACAAGCCCATTGCAAAGGGACTTGATGACCTCTGTCATCTACCACTGGACCCCATCTCTGGAAGCTCACGGGAACCCACGCATGCAGCTCCTCAGTAACGGGCAGCTCCGTGGGCCCAGCAGAGCTCGCTCAGGCACCCTCTGCAGAAGCAGCCTGTTGCTTCTCCCACAGAACAGCTACCGCATTTGAACCGCGAACCCTTCAGTTTGTGCTTCAAGGCGCAACCCTCGAGTGATGGCATGAGACAGTCCTGGTTTCTTCACGGGCAGAGGGCGCACTGCTTCACGTCAACCACTTGAGGGCACCTGCCATGAACTGAGTTGTACGGCCCCAAAATACCTGTATGTAATCATAGAACTGATTCTAACTGCTTAGCAGGTAAGGAGCTGTGCTGCCAACCCAAAGGTTTGCAGTTCAAATCTACACCTGCTCCTCAGGATAGAGATAGGCAGCGTCCTCTCAGGTGATTTCCAGTCCCTGAGAACCTGTCAGAGGGCCAGCTCTGACTCCCTGAAACAGAAACACAGACCGTGGAAGCGGACCACGATCGTTCAGGATCAGTTCAACCAGACAGATGCAGGGCTGAATTTAGAAGGCCACCCCGCCTGATGAACCTGGCCCTAAAGAGATGGGCAGAAGAGAGCTCCCCAACATGCTACCCGCATGGACAGCGGAGTTCTCTAACCAGCCTCTTTAAGGCACTTCCCTCTCCCCGCCCCCCACCCCCTCAGCCTGGCTGTTTCCTATTCATCCGTCACCGTCCACGCTTCATCTGGGGAGCTTGGGGAGCTTAGTGGTAAGGAGCTGCACTGCTGACCCGAAAGCACACTGTTCAAGTCCACCAGCTGCTCTGTGTGATGTCCTGCCTCTGGAAACCTGCTGGAGGGTCAGCTGCGGCCCAGTTCGGACTCTACAGTACACAACAACAACAACTTTTAATCTGACATCTCCTGCCAAGCTAGTTGATGCTCCTGTCTGCCTGCCGGCACTGAAGTTCACACCCTGTGCCGCTTCGACAAGCGCACGTAGTCATTCATCCTCTAAGTAGTGTAAAATAAGTTCTTCCACCTCAACAGCTCGACCACTCCTGCCCCCTCAGCCTTGTGATCACTCCGACTCCCGTGACCCCAAGTGCAAGAGAGCAGAGCATTGCCCGGTCTGGCTCTACGTCGCGAGCCTGGCCATGCGTGAATCTGCTCCTGCAGCCGCCGTGTTAGTCCATCTTGTGGCAGGACCTTCGACTTGACCAGGTACCAAGTCCTTCTCCAGGGGCTGGTCACTCCTGATAACATGACCAAAGTACGTGAGACAAGTCCCATCTCTTGCCTCTCAGGAACGTCTGGCCTGGTGGCGAGGAGTTGGACTGCGCCCTCAAAGGCCTACAGCTGGAATCCACCGGCTGCTTCCCAAGCTCCGCCTGTCCATTTACAGCTTCTGAAAACCCCAATGGTACATAACAACAATAGTTGTACATTTTTTCGACTGTCATATGAACAGAAAACTGCACAGGCTTGTGGGTCTGGCTTATTTCACCAAGTGATGCATTCAAGATTCTTCTATGTTGCTACATAAATCTACAGTTGATCTGTTAAATCTATGATTGCCTTCATAAGAAACCGCCAGATCCTCTCTCAAGGTCTCCCTCTGCACCCCAAGCGGTGAACAAGAGTCCCTACTGTTCCACATTCTTGTCAGCATTCGAGGCTCTCGATTCCTTTAACTTTTGGCCGGTCTACAAGGCGGACTGGCACGGGGGCTGTCGTCGAGAAGGTGGGATGTGCAGAGCAGCGCAGACCCAGAGCCGGCGCTCACAGGGTCGCTGTGAGGCGCAGGCCGCGTGCTGCTAACTTGCTGGGTTGTAATGTCCATTTTTCTACGGACAAACAATACTGAGCAGCCTTTCAAGTCTTTATCTGCTGAGGTCCTGCTTAGATCTCTTACTTGGCTTTTAATTAGCGCATTTGTTTCCTTATTGCTGCATTTGAAGAGTTCTTTATACATTCTGGACACAAGCCCTTTATCAAAAAAAGGGTTTTCAGATATTTTCTCCCAGTATGTGGCCTGTTGTTTTCATTCTTTAACAGTATTGTTCGCAGAGATAAAGCACTTAATTTTAATGAAGGCGAATTTACCATTTTTTTTCTTTTATGACTCATGTGTTTGATGTACTCAGAAACTCAACAGTAAATCCCAGGTCATGTGGCTTCTCTCCCACATTTCGCCCAGGGGATCAAAGGCTTTTACCAATTATTTGAAAAGATGATGAATGCATATGTATATTTTAAAGAATCCGAAACAATCTCAAAGTTCAGAACGAGAGATTTCCTTAAGACTGTGCACGCTTTTTCTCTTTTGTTTAATTATGATTTGACTGAAACTTTACAAACCAATAAACTTTCTCCAGGACGCGCACCTGTTTTGATGTGGAACATTCATGTCCGTGCCCCACAGCCGCATTTCCCCTCTCCTTCCTGTGACTCCGCTGCCGTCCATCCTTCTGTCCCCCTCTGCATCTTCCCTTCTCTGGCGACGCGGAGCCGTCCACCCCGTACCAGCCTCCACCTTTCCTTCACAGACAGTGCGTGCCCAAGTCACCGGTACAAGAGTGCTCTGAGCCCTGCGTGTCGCCTGGAGGGAACTCACTCATTCCACACCAACCAGTCACTGCCACCAAGTCCATGCAGATACCGCGTGACCCTACAGGACAGGATCCGCAGCTGTCACCGCCTTCCTCATCTCCTCACCACAGAGCAGCTGGTGGATCTGAACAGCCAACTTCTTCTAGCAGCAAGTGCTTAACCACTGCACCACCACAGCTTGTTACTGATATTCCACTAATCTGATTCTTTGCCACTGACTTGGAACTGACTCGTAGCTGACCCGCCAGTGGGTTTTCGAAGACTTAAATCGCAGAGAAGACTTCTCAGCTCTCTCACTTGAAGCGGCTGGTGTATTCGAACCCCCAAAGGTGCCATCTTTGAATGAGGAGTGCAACTCCCTACGGCCTAGGCCACCAGAGCCACTAGGATGAAACAAAACCCACTGTAACACTTAAGAACTAGAGTCTGTGGTGGCCTAGTGGCAAGAAGCTGCACTGCAATCCCAAAGGCGTGTTGTTCAAATCCACCAGATGCTCTGCCGGAAAAGAGGGAGGCAATCCGCTCCTGTGCCAGTCAGATTCGATTTGAAGGTACACAAGGGAGAAAAACACTAGGGTCTGACTCTAAATAAAGTAACTCAACAATAGAGTGCTTTACAGACAAAGCAGCCTGTGCTAGGAGGGCAGTTATGTGAAGAAAACTCACAAAAGATTCCACAGAATTAACTGGCCCACCAAGGAGGACACGGGGGCCAGGCAGTCACCGCACGGCTAAAGGGGACTGGCCGTGCGTCTCTGGTGCCTCTCAGGGGTGGAAGGCTTCGGCAACCTTTATAACCACCTTTCCTGGTTTTCTCTCTACATCATCCAACATGGCCAATGCAACTGCATTCCTTTTGTCATGGGACTTAAAACCACCTCATTCACAGAAAATGCTGACATCCCTTCCCGCCTCCCCCTCCTTCCGTCCAGGTGTGGAAACAAAGCCGGCAGCCCGAGGGGAAGCAGACACAGCAGACCTGGAAGGAGAACGTGTGCTCCCAAGGACAACACTTGTGCTTTGCCCAGCCTGCAGGGACCTGGTGGTGCAGGGAGAGTGGACGACCAGGGGCAGGACAGAGCTGCTGGGAGAGGCCCTGGAGTCGGTGAGGTCATGGTCACAGGAAGGTGCTGCTCAAACAGAACCAAGTCAGCAAGGTCAAGGGTACAGGAGGAGACACCCACACAAGGCTCCAGAAAGAAGACTGGACACCAGTCCAGAGAACCGAGAAGTACAGACGGGAGTCTGGGACACCACAGCCAGAGGGACAAGATGTCCTCTCGAACCTGCAGGGTGCAAAGCACAAGCCCAGGGGGCCAGTGCTGGGGCTGAAGGCAGCGTGTCAGAGTGTGTGGTGCTCCACCCAGGGCAGCCCTGTGTCCACACGCGCTCACACAGCTGGGTGCTGGCTGAACGTCCACGGGGCACGCAGAGATGCTAAGCCTCTGATGCTCCGCCCACTGGGCCACACATCAACCACAGTGCTGGTGACGGTCACGGGGACTTCCTGTGCCAGCTGAGGCCAGCTGAGAAACATGCCAGCACGGCTCATGGGACACCTGTCAAGCTGACTGGCTTCTCAGTGCAATGCAACACAATCCCAGGGTGTCCTGAGTGGGCCTGGTCACCCCACGGCCCACTGCACCCCCCTCAGCAGCTCACATTTCTCTGAAAAAAGACAGGAAGGTGTCCCCTGAGGGGTCAGCCCCTAGGCCCTGCTCTCACCAAGCTGACCATGCTCCAAGGTCAAGTCTCCCGCAACGCTGTGTCCTCTCATCAACAAAGACCTAAGCCTGGTGGGCTCAGAGCAGCAAGGAGGACATTCAGGGGCTTTTAATCAGAAGGGAGGTGGTTTGTCGCTCTGAGGAAAGCGAGGCCACCTCCTTCCATAAGGACTGCAGCCGTGGAAGGCCCCTGGGGCACTGCTCTTCCTCCAGGGTCACCATGGTGGTGTCCCTCAAGGGCAGCAAGTGTGGACACAGGAAACCACTGTGCCCTCAGCATGGAAGTGCTCCCTCGGAGCTCTGCCTGCAATCTTAATACAAGTGGCAGGCCAGGCCCATGGGTGGCTTTGAACTGCCAACCTTCTCGGCGTTCTAACACAAAACACTGGCACGAGCAAGGACCATGAGGAAAGACCACCTCCAGCGGCTCCTCTCTCCTGGGTCAACCCCACAGCATGTAAACGCACTGTCGTGTCTCCCCTCCTCGGACTGTCTACCTTCCCTCAGGGCGCACCCAAGGCTCTGATCCCCGTACGTGGACATGGGCGTGCGCGCACACACACGCACATGCACGCGCACACACACACATGCACGTGCACACACATGCACGCACACACATGCACGTGCACGCGCACACACACGCACGCACAGCCTCGCTAACCCCACCCCACACCCCACTCACCCTCTCTCCTCTGGACCAGAAGCAGACTCGACAGTCAGGCAGCAGCAAACCACTGCTCCCAGCCCCTCAGCACGCAGGTCTAAGCGCTCGCAACCAAGACCAGGAATCTAAATGTACAATGGGTTGAACATTTTCACCCAAGCTTAAAAGTCTAAATCCTTGTCTCCTATGCTGTGCCATTTCACGCCATGGGGCACTCTCTCCTCAGGCTGCTGCCCTCTTCAGGACACTGCCCCCTCGGAACCCCCATCTCATGCTCCCTGGCTGCAAGGACCCCTCATGTTCTCCCCCACTGCTCATCCTGCCTCTTGTCTTAACCTCCCAGAACAGAATCCACCTTTCCTCAGTCTGTGCTCATCAGAAGGAACAGGAGGTTTAGAGATCAAACTAACCAAGTCGGGACGGAGAAGAGAAAGAGACTGCACAATTACAGTCAGATCAAAAGAGAAAGGCGGCCTTTTCAAGAAGTGGCCACGTCACCGACCGTATGTCTGAAAGACCCTGCTCCTGAGCCCTCCTTCACACCACACCACTCCTTGCCCGACCTCCCCTCACGCCAGAAGGCTCAGGTGGACTGCAGGCCTAGACCCAGAAGGCCACACAGTAAGGTGGGTGACGCAAATACAAGGGGATATTCTCATGACTGGAGGAAGCAGAGACTTGGAAACTGGACATGGAAAAGCCAACAAAAACAGTAAAACTAGTAACCTCAAGTTCCTAAAAATGAAGGTCTTCTGTTCACCAAATTACCCTTGAGCAAGGAGAACAGTGGCCACAGACAGAGGCCATTTCCCACGCACAGCGCTGCACAGAGACCCTCCAAAATCGAAGGACAGGCACGGGCCGCGCGAGGGAGCTCCTCCCAACAGACAGCGCTCACAAGCAGAGTCACGACCACCGCGCTCACCTCCCGAAAGTGGAGCCGAGAAGAGACGGGGAGCAGGTTTTACGCTTCTCTAACGGCTCTAACATCAGAGACTACCCAGTGGGAGTGACGGTGGAGAGAAACCCGAACCCTCAGGGTTCCGCCTGCCGCGTGGCTGCTGCAGAAGACTGAGCCGTGATGGCCACTTGGAAAACTGGACACACGCAACTGGCCACACGCAGGCCAGGCCCTGGTCCTGACACACTGAGGCACGAGCTGACGTAAACGCAGTATGCCTGCACCCAGAGACAGCGAAGGACAGTCACGACGCACCAGTCACACCACCCGACACCAGAAACTGCTCAAGGCCTTCCAGCGTCCGGGTATATTGAACAAACAAACAACGAAACAGCAAAAACCGGCCAGTAACAGCTCCACACGGCACCAGTGCGTCTTCTACACAATTGCACACAAAGGGAAATCGCAGGGCTCTGCAGATAAGAAAGACTACTGTTAGGTGCTGTGACGGCCACCCTATGCACAACAGATCCGAACCTCGCCCCCTCCTGGACCATTCACCCCTGAGCTGTGCACAACAGATCTGAACCTTGCCCCGTCCTGGGCCGTCCACCCCCGAGTATGCACAACAGATCTGAACCTCGCCCCGTCCTGGGCCGTCCACCCGAGCTGTGCACAACAGATCTGAACCTCGCCCCGTCCTGGGCCGTCCACCCCTGAGTATGCACAACAGATCCGAACCTCGCCCCGTCCTGGACCGTTCACCCCCAAGCTGTGCACAACAGATCCGAACCTTGCCCTGTCCTGGGCCGTCCACCCCCGAGTATGCACAAGAGATCCAAATCTCGCCCTGTCCTGGGCCGTCCACCCCTGAGCTGTGCACAACAGATCTGAACCTCGCCCTGTCCTGCACCGTCCACACCATCCCCACCACCTCGAGCCTGCTGTGAACTAGCTGTCTAGGCGAACTAGCAAAGCCCCTCTGAGCCAGACACAGCGACTGCAGCAATGGAGGGTGTGGCGGGTGTGTCATGGACAGGGAGGACGGCACAGGATAGGAAGGGTTCAGATCTGTTGTTCACAGTGTTTGCTGTGAGTCACCTTACACTTGCATCACCCAACAGCAACAATAAGAAAAGAACGTCATGAGATTGGGCTCTTTACACCCTGAGAACGTGTATCTGCAAGTAACAAGTGGCTAGGAGCGGGCAGTTACACTGTCTGTGGTGGTCAAGGTTAAGTGTCGGTTGACCTCTACTCTGTGATCTGACACGACCAGCCTCCTATTTTTCATAACAACACTGGTCATCTCCTAACGACCTAGTCTTTGAAACCTAACTACGTTGATCAGTAAGAAACGGACACGCATGGGGTCGACCCAGCATCCACTGGAAAGGCGAGAGAAAAAGCTCCTGGCCGTGAGTGTGTTAACACAGCGAGAACGACTCAGAGAAGCAGGGTGCGAACCGGCGCAGGCCTCGCGCCTGGGATCACATCCAGGATCAGACGAGAGGAAATGCCGCACTGGTCGATGTCCTCAACAAGAACAATAAAGTGAAAATTAACAAACTATTGAAAAAGATCAACGCCAGGCAAAGCCAATCTCTGGAGCCAGCAGCCAGGGAACGGCTTCTAGAAGGTCCAGGAGAGAGGGTCCTGGGGGCTGGACGCTCTACAGAGTTCACTAATCATGATTTTCGTATACACACAGCACCTCAAGAAAAACCTCAAACAGGAAAATCAATGAAGACAAACAGTGCTGCAGAATCAAAGCTTTCTGGGAGAGTTGGTCTAAGGCCTCCTTTAACACTCACCAGCCGGGGGCGTGATGGAGCAGTGGGATGAGGTGGGCTGCTAACCACAAGGTCAGGGCTTCGAACCCACCAGGTACTCTGCAGGAGCAGCATAAGCAGTCTCCACCTGTGGTGGTCTGTGGCCTCGGAAACTGAGGCAGGGTCGCCGTGAGCAGGCCCTGAGTGGACGGCACAGAGTCTGGTCTGGACTTGGCTGCACAGGAGGCAAGGACTGGCCACCAGCGGAGACCACAGTGTGACCAGCAGCAGCGGCATGGCAAGCAGCCCAGGGTGGGGAGGGAGGCCTCCGCCCGCGGTCACGGTGGTGAGGGAGGGAGACTCTGCCAGAGCCCTGCACACGCGGAAGGGCCGGGATCTCACCCTTAAGGAAAGAAAACTGCTCTGCCGTCGAGTCCACTCCATGCCACGACCTCCACCCGCCAGTCTCCAAAGCTGTAAGTCTTTCCAGGAAGGGAATCCCAGCTTTTTCTCAGGAGCCACTCGTAGACCCCAACCACCCACTCTGTGCTTAGCAACCCAGCACGTGACACCCACACAGCAGGGCTGCTGGGGAGAAGAGGGAGGAAGTCAGCGCTCGTTCCTGTCGAGGTGCACCAATGCTGAGCTGGCCCGAGACATCAAGCTGGCCTGAGCTGCACCAATGCTGAGCTGGCCCGAGCAGGCCTGAAAACGCTGAGCTCGCCCGAGCAGGCCCGAGGCACACCAACGCTGAGCTGGCCTGAGACGCCGAGCTCGCCCGAGTTGCACCAACCCTGAACTGGCCCAAGCAGGCCTGAGTTGCACTGACCCTGAGATGGCCTGAGACACTGAGCTAGCCCGAGTTGCACCAACGCTGAGCTGGCCCCCACAGGTTTTGGAGGCTCTGACTCACATGGGAGGAAGCTTCTTGTCTTTTTCCCCGCAAAGTGGTTGCTGAACTCAAACTGCCAAAGAGATGCCACCTTTGGGTTTACAGTGCAACTCCCTACAGATCAGGCCAGCGAAGCTCTAGGCAGGAGCCCTGGTGGTGCAGTAGCTAACTTACTGTAAACCACAAGGTCGGTGGTTTGAGCCCACCACAGAAGCGAGATATGGCTGCTTCCACAGGGATTAAACACGCTGCCAGTGAACCCCTCCCTGTTCAGTTCTCTAGGACAGAGCTGCCCATATGGCTGCTGAGACTGTAAATCCCGATGGAAGCGTTTTCTAAAAGCAGTTAGGGGTTTTGAACAGCCAGCCAGTCAGTAGCAATCCAGCACCTAGACCACTGTGCCACCAGGCTCCTGCCACAGGAACTGTAGCCTTAGAAACCTTATGGAGCAATTCAACTGCCCTACAGGGTCCCATGAATCAGAAACAACTCAGCACAACGGGGGGTTTGTTTGCTTTTAAACGCTAGGTGGAGGTTAACAGAACCACAAGTATTCAAAGGAACAGTTCGTTCACTCTACCAGTGCTGGGGGACACACCATGAAAAGCATGGAAGGAAGTTCAGATCATCCCTCTGTCCTCGCCCAGTCCCCATGTCCCTCCCTCTGCCTTCACACAGCTCCAGTATGCCCTACTCTGCCCTTATCTGGCCCCTGTGTTCTCTCCGCCCTCACCCGGCCCCTGTGTCTCTCACAGCCCTCGTCCAGCCCCATGTCCCTCCCTCTGCCCTTGCTCAGCCCCCATGTCATCCTTTTGCCCTTACCAGGCCCCTGTGTCCTCCTCTTACCAACCCATGGCCCCTATGTGGCCCCCTGCCTTCACCCGGCCCGTGTCCCTCCCTCTACTCTCACGCAGCCCCCGTTGTCCCTCACTGCCCTCAACCAGCCCCCGTGACCCTCCCTCTGCCCTTGCCCTGCCCCATGTCCCTCCTGGCCCCTGTATCCCTCCTTCCACCCTCACCCAGTGCCAGTGTCCCTCCCTGGCCTCACCCAGCCCCCATGCCCCTCCCTCTGCCTTTGCCTAGCCCCCATGACAGCCCCTCTGCCCTCGCCAGGCCCCTGTGATAACCCCCGGCCCTCACTGCGCCCCAGTGTCCTTCCCTGGCCCCCACTCCGACACTCAGGATTCTGGCCCAGCCCTCATGCAGCCCAGAACCAAGCCTCCCTGCGCTGTGGCTGCGTCTGCCTCATCAGTATTCGACAGCAATTTATTCCTCTCCTTTTTGCCTGCCTTTGTGCTACAGAGATAAGTAACATTTCTAATCTCCGCTGTCTCCCAGCTGCAAATGCTCAAATCTTTTTCTTTTTTTTAACTTTTTTATTTTTGAAAAAGTGAAATCTCATTTTAGATTTGCAAAGGAGGCAGGTACCCATCTGCCTCACTGTGACAGCCCGCTCCCAGGCTGGGCGGGCTGAGGGCGGAAGTGAGCACATTGGGCTGGGAGACTTCAACCTGGAGATGCGCTCTGCTCTCACCACAAAGCCATCGCCGAGGAGAGGAGGCAGCCACTCCCCCACGAGCGGACCCAGGACCAAGTCACCAATGCACAGGGTACCGTTCCTCGTAACAGCCCATCAGCCACAAAACCGCACCAACGCAGCTGGGAATCGCCTCCAAAGATCTGACCCTACCGTCCACCGGGCAGGGCCAAGAACGGCCAGCAGTGCCACCACGCTGAGGTCTCCTGGGTAAACGGCCACAAGGCTGTGTGGTCCCCCGTGAGTCACTTCTTATACTGGACTGTTAACAGCATGAAGCTAAGGCAGAGCTGGGGACACGCTGTCACTTGCCTCTCACAATGATTCCAACAACAACACAACAAGACGCTGTCTGGCCCTGAGCCAGTCCTTTGACCAGTGACAGCTTGAACACTGTCAATCAGTGGCTGATTCTGAAAAGCCGATCACCAGGCCTTTCTTCCGAGTCTGAGTCCAGTGAGCAAGACAGCAACACACCAGCCTCGAGGGACAGACAGTGGTGGCTGCGTCTGAGGGGCCCTGACTAGAAGCAGGAAGCAGGTCTCCCATTCAGGGACAGCAACCCTCCCTTGGAGCCCCGCTGTCCTCTCTTGGGACTATTAAAATAAAACAACAGCCAAGCCCACGGTCAGCAGGCAAGTCCACCTCACAGCGACTACAAAGGCTAGTGCAGAACTGCCCCGCATGTAGGGTTTCGACAGCCTCCACATCTCTCCTGCAGAGGTGCTGCTGAATTCCAGCCTCTGACCTTTCTGGCAACAGCCAAGTTCTCCACCACAGTGCCACTAGGCCTTCCCTGGGGCCACAGGCGCTTCCAGAGGGATCCTCTGCCAACAGGCACCACATGGCCGGCACAACCAGCCAGCTGTGTTTCTGAATTACAGGTGCTGGGAAAACTGGAAGGGCCAGAGGCTCGGGAGATCTCTGCCCAGAGGTCCCAGCGCTTCCTGCCAGGCCTGGAACATGTTTACTTCCAAGGCCCCATGTGAGAGAGCAGAAATTGTACAGACTCCAGCTGGGGCAGAACACGGGCTGAACGGAGGGCCAAGCTGCCGAGTCTGAGACAGGAACGTGGTTCCCGCAGGGCGGATGAGGAGCTGTGCTCTCCCAGGCTGCAGCCATGGCTGAGGTGCCCGGCCAGTGCCCAGCACACCTGCCTGCCCGCAGCCTGTTCCACTCATCCAGCAGGCCCTGATGGCTCTACCCTCCGACAGGGCTGAGGACCCCGGTGGGCATGGTGCAGTCCTCAGCTGCCACTGAGGGGGCCTCCCACATAAGGGAGAAAGTTGCCGTGTGGACTTGCACCTTGCACTCTCCCCACCATCGGCCAGACTGCTGTCATCCATCTGGCTTCGACTGGCTGATTTCTGGAAGATGATTGGCAGGCTTCTCTTCCTAGTCATCTTAGTCTGAAGGGTCAAGGTCACAACAACCCCCAGCCTCCCCTAGCAGCCAGTGGTGGCTCGGCTGTGGGGATGCTGTCCATGGTGCTGAAGCCCAGCTGCACACAAAGTGCTGAGGGGCAGCATGCAGGCAGCAGGTGAGGCACGCAGCGCGCGAGCAGGCCTGCACCTCGGGTCCTGGCTGCATATCATAACTTCTTCTTGGCAACTCATTCTGTTTTTATTATCATTCCTGAATAATTAATCCAGCCGGCAGGGCTTTGGGAGGGTGGGAACGGATGGCTGGCTGCCCACAGCAGAGCCTCCGTAAGTTCTGGACGAAGCCTGCTCCAGGCTGCACCTGCCTGGGTGCACAAGGGGAGGAGCCCCGGAGCCGCTGCCCGGGCTCACCCTGGTCCCCCGGACATGCCTGACAGCCTGACACGATGCCGGAGTGTTATCATTTATGTAACAGCTCGGTTATTAACGGCGTCTCATTTGCACGTGTCAGAGAAAGAGAAAAATCACCTAATTAACCACATTCCCCGTCAGCAAGGGGGAGGGGGAAGAGCTGCCAATTTGCTTCCAACTCCCTTCTTCCCGCCCCCTCTGAAAGCCGCCCCCTGTAATCGGAGAAGATTTATACTCTGTGCCACACAGGACTGGAAAAATTACTCTCTAATGACGGGAATTTCAAGTGCACAGACTTGAATGCCAGCCGTTTCACTGGGAGGGGCTGTGCCAGGGGACACTCCCGCACAGTGTCCAGCATGAGAAGGACAGGTTCCACTGCTCCTCAAAGAACCTCACTCAGAGACAGCGCGTCACAGGCCGTCACAGAAGACCAGAGCAGTAAGGCTGCCCGTCTCCCAAAGGCCAGAGTGCACGGCTCCTGAACACCATTCAGACAGCACGTGCCTTGCAAACAGCAGCGACGGCCCTCAGGAGAGCTGGGCAGCCTCTAACCTCACAGCTCGGCAGAGTGCACGTCTCCCTGCCGTTCTTCCACCAGGCTACACGCTTTACAGAAACAAGCCAGGTCATGGTCATTGTCAGTGTGGCCCGCGAACCAGCACACCTCCTGGTACATGGCCCGCAAACACTTCCTGGAGACATGAAGGAGTAGGAGACAGCCAGCCAGGGAGCGTACTGCAAAGCCCACAAGCTTCAAAGACAAAGACCTCCAGCAGCACCTTGAATGTGCCAAGTGTGCGAGCAGGCAAACCTTTCTACCTCCCAGAGCCTCTGACTCCTCCTGTACAGTGTAGGGTAAGAGGCTGCGGGGAGAAAACACCCTGGTACTTGGCTCAGAGGTAGCACATAGGTGATTCTCAATAAATATTCACATATTCAGACCCATAGCTGCACACACCACCACCGAAGCTGCCCTCCCCATCAAGCCCGCTCTGTCACTACCCCCTATGATCATGACCACCACCACCACCCTCACCACCTCTGTCCTCTAAGACCTGACCACCCTCACCACCTCTGCCCTCGATGACCATCACCACTCTCACCACCT
>NW_006399830.1:1478102-1484316 GCF_000299155.1 Elephantulus edwardii
CCCTCACCACCTCTGTCCTCTAAGACCTGACCACCCTCACCACCTCTGCCCTCGATGACCATCACCACTCTCACCACCTCTGCCCTCTAAGACCTGACCACCTTCACCACCTCTGTCCTCAATGACCACCACCCTCACCACCTCTGCTCTTGATGACCACCACCCTCACCACCACTGTCCTCAATGACCACCACCCTCACCACCTCTGCCCTCGATGACCATCACCACCCTCCCCAGCACTGTCCTCTAAGACCTGACCACCCTCACCACCTCTGTCCTCGATGACCATCACCCTCACCACCTCTGTCCTCGATGACCATCATCACCCTCACCACCTGTCCTCAATGGCCATCACGACCGTTACCACTGCTATTTTCTCCAGCAGCAGCATCAAACCCACCAGCACCAGTACCGTTATCGAAGTTGTCATCCCCATCACCTCCACGATCGCCATCACCCTTTGTATCAATGGCACCACCATTATCTTCTCCAGCATCACAGCCATCACCACCCACCATCACCAAAATCCTCACCCCACGGCTACATTATCACCACCACTTCTACCACCATCAAAAACGGTTCCGCTGAGATGCAGCTTCAAGGCTTACTTCCCAAAGGTGACGCTCTCTCCTGTTTGCTCAATTTCCCAGCATGGTGACGAGTGCTTGTCCTTAAAGAGCACAAGGTAAAGGCAGAAGAGACACAGCGTGTGTCCTTTTCATGGTGTCAGCTCCACAGTTCAAAGAAGCAAACTCTGCTTTTCTATAAGATACAAGGCGCCAGTACCAGGTGCTGGAGGGCAGGACCCGTGTAGCCAGTTCCATAGCCCCCGTCACGCTGGGCCGTCTTCAGTCCCTTCCACACACGGCTCCTCTCCTGCACAGGGCCCTTGTCCTTGCTTCTCCCTGTCACCCCATCCTTCTGCCCTCCAGATGGACAGCTCCCGCCTATCTCAGGTGTCAGCCCCAGTCCTGACCACCTGGGTGGCCTGCTGGGTACTCAGACTCCAGGTGGCCCCTGTGGACACCTGTCCTTTGCTTCTCTGCCACACTACAAACTGCAGGAGGGAGTGGTGGTGTCTGCGCTCAGGGCCCCTCACGCACAGTAAAGGCACATGGGAATTCTCCCTCGGACTGCTCAGGCTTGAACTACAGGAGAGAAAAGTGAGCTGTGGAGAGAGGCACTCACCATGCTGGAGCCAGTCCTCCCCCCGGGGCCTCTGGAAGAAGGACCCTCCACTCCCGACTCTCGGGACAGCACCAGCAGTGGAGGGGCATCCAGGCACAACTCAGCCCAGAAGAATCTGGAAGCTTGGAACCTGGAAACCTCAGTCACCGGAGTGCTCAAAACAGACAGCAGGACAACCACTTGATGTCCCAGCACAGGTTACTGACAGGACTGACCCAATTCCAGACAGGACCACGTGTACATGAAGGAGGGCCGATTACCTTACCATCAGCAAGGGTGACGATGGGCTGCAGCTCAGGCTGCCCCTTTCCACCTAGAGCCAAGGGAAATCAACCCCTGAAGAGAGGCCGGCAACTGGCAAGGAAGCCCCTCTGTGGCCCAGGGCAGCAGCAGCCTCACAGACGGTGCACTGGGCCATGCGGGGCAGCAGGGGCAGGGGAGACCCACATGCTCGATGAGTGTCAAGCGGAGTGCAACACACCAAGACCCCCACTGCACACAGCAGTGATGAGAGGAGATCTCATCTTCAGCTGTTTGGATCTGTCGTGACCACACTCGGCCTGACCGCATGGCAGGCAGTGTCTGTCGCTGCAGGTCCAGAACCCACTGGGCACTACACTCTACAGGGCTCAGACCTGAACCCCCTGTGCAGTGCGCACACCCAGGAGGGAACTGCAGGCAGGTGTCCTCCCCGTGAAGAGAGCCAGGTCCAGCTGGACCCTGCTCAGGTTAGGAATGCCCACCACTGACCAAAGGAAACAATGCCCTGAGGGAGGGGCAGGGAGCTCAGCTGACCCTGTCTAGGGTGGAGCAAGCCCATCCACTACATGCAGAAGACACTCCGTCAGGGGCAGGGAGTGGTGCCAGGGCTCACGGGGCACTGTTGAGGAGAAGGGAGGCGAGGCGAGCAGCGAGCAGGGAGCGGCCCATACTTCTGTGGGGGTGGTCCTGAAGCCAGCGCTCAAGACCTCTCATTAAACCCTTAACCAGAGCCATTCTCTGCTCCCCTGACACTTCCTGTCACCCCCACACCCTCTGTCCTCACCAGGTCACGTACGTCGTGAAACATCCAGCTCCTTGGTGGTGGTGGCCGGTGGCCCTGGTCTGCTGCTCTAAGCTGTGATTCAAGGCAATCAGACCTCACCAGAAGGGAGCACCCCTGCCGTCTGACCAGCCCAGTGGGGAGCACCTCCTATGCCACCAGACCTGCTCAGCGGGGAGCACCTCTCAGCTAACCGAGCATACACACGGCCTCGTGAAGGAAGCAGCTCAGGAGGACAGGGTCCATCCAGGTGCTCAGAACTACCGAAGTTAAAACGTGCTGACCCAGCCTCCCACGATGGCACAGCACTGCAGCGAGTGCGGGGGCTCCCAGCAAGCTGGACGAGCTCGAGGGGCTCCGCCAGGCCGTCCCATTCAGGCTGCGCTCATTAACATAGCAGCTTAATTGGCATTTCATCCCTGCATTGTGTCTCTGCGCTGAACAAGGTGCAATTATGGTAAAGGAGCACTCCACGGCTCGGCTTAATTCCCGTCATTCATGGCGTCAGAATGAACACAGATGGCCCGCTGGTGAGGGGGGAGCGCGCCTTTCAGACGGCACTTTCTCACTCGAAACTTTGTTGAGAATAAAGGGTGATTTAAGCGAAGCGCACCACACACTGCTTCCCGCTTTGTCTTACTTGCTTTCGGGCACTAACTTCTCAAAGGCTGGTTCCGCTTAATTTGATTTCTCATTTTCCAGCGCACATCTGTGTTTGGGGCTCAGCAACTCTTTGTTTAAACATCCAGTGCCCAGAAAGGGCCGCACAATACCGCCTCTGTAAACAGTCCTCCCGAGAGCAGCGGCTGGCTGGCCAGGAGAAGGAGCTTCTGCGCTCCCTGCACTTGCTGGGAACGTTCTTCCTTTTAAGGCAGGAGACAGCAGAGCCTGCGGATGGGACAGGGCCAGGTCTCCAGCTCTCCTGGGTAGGGACAGCTGGGCAAGGCTGCTGGGTGTGACAGAGCACAGGCTTCCAAGCCCCCCCACACACACACACACACCAACCCATGGGAAGGTTCTCCTGAGCTCCAGGAAGGCACAGAGCAACCAGGTAACAGGCAGTGGTCAGCACAGGCTGCTGTGAGCACACGCAGGGGTCCCAGGGGCAGCCCTCAGACCCAGCAGGTGGCTGGCCTGCATTCCCTGGGCCACAGCCCCGGCCGCATCCAGGCCCAAACTAGCCACAGGACAGGAGTGGATCAGCACCTGAAGTAGCCAGTGCCCTGTGTGCTCCTATCTCCTCACACTCTGGAAGGAACTCCAGTCCCACCTGGCTCCCCTCAGTCTCCCTCAGACTGAAAGCCCTGGGAGGGTCCCAGCTAAGCCCCAGGCCACAGCCCATTTCCCCTCAGCCTCCCCTATACTGAATGTCTGGGATCCCAGCTCTGATCCAGAAGTGCAGACACCCAGTGGGCAGGTAGCCACGTGGCTGTGCCAAGCCTGGGCCCGTGTCTACAGTCAGTGTGGCCACAGACCGAGCAGGGCCAGAAGCAACATCACGACCTTGAGGCACCCACGAACCAGGATGTGGCTTTGATCCTGCAGAAACAGAATCTCCGCTGGCTGGAAGGGTGAACAAGCCTGGCTGCTACCGGCAAGGCCGGGGGTCCACGCCCATCCCAGAGGCTCTTGAGGAGGTCCAAGGTCTGCTCCCAAGAGGCCACAGCCTCGAAATCTCCAAGGAGCTGTTGCATCTACTCAGAGAAGGTCACTACGATTGAAATCAACTGGCCAGATGCTGAGCCCACCCAAAGATGCCCTGGACAGGACCCTGGCCATCTGCTTCCAAGAGCACGGCTAGTAATGGTAGCACTGGACACACAAGCCACCAGGCGCCTCTGGCCAGTGCACCTCTACAGAAACAATCAGCACGGGGCCTCAGGAGCAGCAGAAGCCCCAGCCTGGGACTCCTGGGGCGTAGGGCCCACTGTGCTGCTGCCTGCCGCTTCTGTGTCCCCTCTGTGTGTGGCAATTCCCACCACTGTCAATGACAGCCTCCAGCTGACACAGGAGTTTAGCCCAGGGCTCACGGTGACTCTGTAGGTCCAAACACACAGTTTTAAACACTTCTGTGTTTTTATGGCGCTATATTTAGGAACTTCTAAATAAAGCCCACTGAGAGTGTTGCAATAATATACATTTTTTAAACTCACTAATTGAATGTTGCCATTACAAGTGCTATTTTGGACCATCTGCTAAATATGTAATTTAGAAATTGGAATTCATATCTTAGAGGGTTCACTAATTATTCCTTTGGACCCACTTGGAAACTCCCTGAAGATGAGCAAACGCTCCTGTTGGCAGCAGCAGCCCCTCCACCAGACAGGCCTGAGGGCAGGGCCGCGGTAACCAGGGCTACGAATCCAGGAAGGCCAGAAGGCCAGGCTACTGACAGCCACATCCGCCCTTGTCCTGTAAGAGTCCACAGGACAGGAGCTGCTGTGACAAAGCTGACCTCCCAGCGCTCCTAGATGACCTTCACACCAAACCTGAGGTCGCAGCACTCCCAGGCCGTGGGGAACAGCGTGCAGAGTAGATCCACTGAGGACAAACACCCGAGGGACCCACCCCGGTGTCATGGGGTCCCGGGTGCCTCCTGAGGAGCGTGCACGTCAGCAGGGCCTGCAGAATCGTGGTCAGCACCATCTCACCTCCTCTCAGTGGTCTACAAAGCACCGTCCTCATCCTGAGGAAGGCCAGTGAAATGCGGATGTGTGTGAACGGCGGTGCTGAGCAAAGACGACTAGCTACGCCCAGGATGGCCAAAGGAAGAGACCAACCGACTGGAAGGAAGTACGGCCAGACTGTCCTCAGAAGGAACAATGCGGAGTCTTCACCTCACGTACGCTGAGCATGTTGTCAGGAAGGGCAGTCCCGAGAGGACACCACTCTTGGGAAAGTTGAGAGACAGGGAAGGAGAGGAAGCCCGTCAGTCGGCTGCAACCACGGGTCTGAGTCCAGCATGGACGGTGGGCAGGGCCCAGACAGCAGATCAGGGCCAAGACAGGGCAGGACCAGGACGGCAAGTGAGGGTCAGGACGGGGCAGGGCCAGGACCACAGGCAGGGCCAGGACAGGGCAGGGCCAAGACCACAGGCAGGGCCAGGACCACAGGCAGGGCTCTGTCTAAGGGGACACTGGGGGCAATCTGCACTGCGTTGAGGATGGGGGAGCCCTCTGTGAGCCAGCATGTCTTCCGCTGTGACACCAGGAGGCAGGTGCTTTCTGTTGTATTTGTGACCCTGCCCCGTCCAGGCCCTGCCCTCCCGTCCGGGCTCTGCCCTGCAATCCTGGTCCTGCCTCGTCCAGGCCCTGCCCCGCGGTCCTGGCCCTGCCCCGTCCTGGCCTTGCCCTGCCCTCCAGGCCCTCAGGATCCTGCAGCTTGCCAGGCAGTCATGCTCTGTGCCAAGGTCGCATCTGCCACCTGCTAGTCAGCCAGGACCCGCCCCCACAAGAAGCCAGGTCCACCCACTGGCTGACGGGGCCTCACACAAGGATGATCTCCCAGCAGGGCCAGGAAGCGAGGGGATGAGCAAACACGATTTCACCCAAACAAAGCTCCCTCGTGTCCTGCATGTGGGAGGCCGGACACACAAAGGCAGGAGCAGGTTGGAATCAAGTGCGTCGGGCAGTGAGGCTCTGCCCCAGAGGCCAGCTGGGCCGGGAGCGAGGGGCGGGGAGCAAGTCTGGAGCAAAGTCACGTCCGTGAGGTCTTGGTCAAACACCAGACAGGCCTGGGAGGCGACGGGCACTGGGCAGCACATGCCCCTACAAACCCTTGGCCAGACAAGACCCAAAGGGCAGCACTGGCCAGGGAGAAAGCTCACGAGAGCAGGGCAGGCAGGGCCAGGAGAGCAGGCAGGGCCAGGGCTGTAGGCAAGGTGAGGGCACTGTGCAGGGCCAGGATGGCAGGTAAGGTAAGGAAGGGCACAGTGACGGCAGCAGGCAGGGTCAGGGCGGAGGGCGGCGGGCAGGGCCAGGGCGG
>NW_006399830.1:1484492-1514341 GCF_000299155.1 Elephantulus edwardii
GGGGGAGGGCGGCGGGCAGGGCCAGGGCGGAGGACGGCGGGCAGGGCCAGGGTGAGGACGGCGGGCAGGGTCAGGGCGGAGGATGGCGGGCAGGGTCAGGGCGGAGGATGGCAGGCAGGGTCAGGGCGAGGACGGCAGACAGGGCCAGGGCGGCAGGCAGGGCCAGGGTGGCGAACAGGGCAAGTGGAAACGGGAAGCAGGGGGAGGTGGGGAGGAAATGCCGTCAGATGGTGTGGGTTCAGTCTCCACCACAGGACAGACCATGCATGAACTACTGAAGGCAAAACCCACGCGTTCTAGAACCCACCAAAATGAAGCTTTTGAAACGGGGGGGTTGGGAGAAAGGAGGTAAACACTGAGCAGCAACCACGTGTCCACTGGCGACACAGCAAGGTGGCCACGGCCATGCCGGCTGACAGAAGGGGCGGTGCCCGGGATGGCACGAGCCTGGCCTGGTCAGTATGGCGTCAGCACGCCCCTCTGCCCTGTGCAGCTTGGACATGGATGTGGCGGTGAAGGCGCGGGGCAGTCCCGAGGGAAGGCCTCCGGGCCACACGGCCCGAGTGCCAGGAGAACTGAGCATGCGGCTGGGCTCTCGGAGCGGGTCTCCATGCCTTTCTTCTTCAGCGCCGCTGGGTGCACTTGAACCCCTGCTCTCATAGTTAGCACCAAGCTTAGTTCTCAGGAGGACAGTGAGGACGGCAGCCAGGATGAGGGTCCCCAAGTCACAGCTAACCAGACAACAGGGAGCTGCTTTAGGGCTGGGCTGCACTTTGGAGGCCATAACTGAACCCGTTCCAACAGTCTCAAAAGCCCTGTTTCATTCCATTTCCCGCAAACCCAGCAACAGCCCAGCTGCCGGCCCCTCGCAGCACACGGGGACGGGCCTGATCCTCCCAGGCACGCCCGCAGTCGGAGCAGCCAGTGCAAAGGCAGGACTCCCGAGGTTCCGGTCATGTGGCACAGGAACCCCGGGCAGACACCCGCCTGCATCTCCCAGCCAGGGGACCCCCTTACAGGGCCCTCAGGCGGGGGCTGCGCTCCACGTGACCATGCTCTGGGTATGTGGCCCCCAGTAAGCATAGAACGGGCACTACAGAGAGAAATCACTGGAAGCAATGTGTTAAAAAGCCACCAGAAAGGGCGGGGACACCAAATGACCCTGAGATGAGCCCAGCTACATCGCCAGTGGGTCACATGACCCTAAGAGGAGCAGGAAGAAAGCTTGGAACAGGGACAGGGACAAGCATTGGGACTGGACCCCAGAAGACTAAGGACAGCAATGTGCACATAGCTCCGCGGAGCTCTGCCCTTGGAAACGGTGCCAAGCCCCCTCCGGGCAGCACTGTCCTCACGCAGGGGGCGTCTCCAGGCTGACAGGCCACACCTGTGCTCCGCTGATTCTCCAGCCTGCGACCTCCGGGAAGCCGACGACCAAGGCTGTTGTTCGAGGTGCTCCTACAGCAGTTTGAACCTCCAACGTTCAGTTAGTTGGGGAACACTTAACCAGCTGTGCCACCCAGGAGTCACCTCTGCAGCCCGTCCCCCACTGAGTGGCACTGACATTGCTCATGGCTCCCTCAGGCTACAGTACAGAAGCACTCCACAGGTCATCCTGCAAAAACAGACTGCTAGCCCTTTCTTACTCAGGGCCACAGGCTAGGTGCAACCTGCCAGCCTTTCAGGCCACGGGGCAGGGGGCGAGCCGCCAAGGTCCTGGGGAGGTTCTGGTCTCAGCTCACTCAGGTAGTAGGTAGAGAGCTGAGTTGTGCCAGGAACTCAAAGCCACTGCAGCGTGAGGCAGCAAAGATCTCAAAAAAGCCTGGGCAAGAATTCCAGCAGGCATCTGGGCCCTCGCGGAGCTCATCCCTCCATCCTGCTTTCCTGCCCACACCAGAGCTCTCCGGAGCCCCATGTCCAGCACTGTGAACACCTCTGCGGGAGTGACCACTCAGAACCCAGGGTGCCAGGGCTGGGACAGGCACACAGACAGGGAAGGGCTCCTCCAGCCCCTCCCAACCTCGCCTCCCTCCACCAGCACCAGGTGGCTACTGGAAGGTTCTAGAAGGAGCACCAACCTTCCTGCTGCCCCTTTCTCGCAGAGACGCTCCTTCCACCATCATTGTGGAGCAGGAAGTTAAGGGCAGTGCTGTCCTCTGGGCTCCGTGGCCAGCGGCTATCAGCATATTTTTAGCCAAGAATGAGAACCTTCCTGGCAAACTGAGCCTTGTTCTGCAGCCCCTTCCAGGGCTCCACCTGGGACTGAAGCAAACCTGCACTGGAACTTCCCTAGAGCCCACTGGTGGGGTACTGGTCGGCCACAGGGCAGGGGACAAGCCGCCGAGGTCCTGGGGAGGTCCTGGTCTCAGCCCACTCAGGCTCAGCTCAGACTCGGTGGCGCACGGAGGGAAGAGGTGCACAGGGTTCACTCCTCCCGAGCTTAACTGAAGCTGACATTTCTCCAGCCAGAGCCGCTTCCCTCCCGCTCGCCTCAACTCAAAAAAAACAAAGCCAAGTGGGCTGAGAAGTGTGTCCCCCGCCATCAGAGCTGTGTGGTTCAGTGGGGCCCGCTCTCCAGCTCCATCCCCGTCCCTCTGACTGTGGGCCCTGGTGCAGGCTCTCATACACGTGTACATATCTGTTGGGGCTCTCGGGAGGCTGAGAGAGGTCAGCAGTGGTCACCCTGGTGGTTGGGAGTGGAGAACAGATGCAGAACGGACCCTGGTCCATGCCACACTCGTGAGAACACGATGGAATCACTGCTTCTTTTTAGTAAGTGAGAACCAGACGAGAAAGACACACACAACTGTCTGCAGTGGCCTGGCTCCATTGGAAGTCAGGTCACCAGCATGTGGAGGGGCAGTGAGTGGGCATTCAGGTCTCTCCTGGCCTCAGCACCAAACATGGGGACACATAAACAAGCCCGACTGCAAGAGAAGCCAGCACCATGCTCACTCTGCATACGAGAGACAAGCGGAGCCCTGGAGCCCCGGCCAGGCGGGGTGCTCTGTGCCTGGACCTCCGGACTGTGCTGCACCTGAGCAGGTGCTGACTGCTGGCTCTCCTGGTGTGCCTGAACAGAGACGGCGACTCTGGGAAAGGACAGAGCCACCGATCGAGGTCAGTCACCGTGAGGCCCTCACGAGGTTGGTCTGTGCTCCTTCCTTGGGACATCACTAACTGGACCGTATGCCAACAAGAATTCCAAATCCCAGAAGCAAGAGCACTGGGAAGAGGAGGGAGAGAGACTGCCCAGTGGCCTCTGGGAGTAACTGCCTCTTTGGCCCAAGATCTGAGCTGGATGGTGGCCAGATACTATCATGGAGAGCTGGGCTCCAAGGTGGGAGACACAGAACAGAATGTCCAATTCTTAGGGGACCCATACTTTCTGGGGCCATGGAAGCTGGGAGCTCCACACTACAACCCTGAGGCAACCTTTAAACCTTAAACCAGAACATCGCTTGGAGGCTTCTTAAAATCACAAGAGTTTTGCTTAACCAGTGCTTTGAAGAACGTTGCCTGCCAGACCAGAGGGACAGTAGCAGTGGAGAGACTGGCCAGATGCTGACAGAGCAGTGGGTCTGTGTGAACACAAAAGAGCCCCTGAGAGGGGGCAGGGACAGCAGCGGACAGGCACCGGCAGGGGAGCACCACCAGGCTGGACGTGCACGCGGCTGAACTGGAATATGCTTCACCGTGTGCAGTCTACCCAACACAGCAAAGAATTACCCTTTAAAAAACATTCTGCTCTCGAGCTCCTCTACCTACAGCTCTTTCAGCATCAAGTCCTGGGACCGTGGGCCTGGAAGCAGCTCAGACTACTCCAGGTGGGCCAGGCAGAGTGCAGAGCCGGGGATTGGGGGGTGGGGAGCCACTGCCCAGCTGTCCTCTATCAGTTCTTAAAGGACAAGGCACACACCTGGGACATGCTGGGCAGCACACAGGAGAACCACCAACAGAGAAAGCTGATGGGGGTCAGCACCCCATCCCTCAGCGCGAGAGCCACTGAGGCAGCCAGCTGATGGGGGGACTGACACCCCATTTCACAGCAGGAGAGCCACTGAGGCAGCCAGCTGATGGAGGGACTGACACCCCATCCCACAGACAAGAGAACCACTGAGACAGACAGCTGATGGGAGTCCACATGGTACCCCATGTGAAGGGTAGGGCAGAACATTACAGACGTGTGCCCACTATCACAAGACTCATGGGGTGGGCACTTCAGCTGTGTCTTGGTGTCACCTACTCAACAGCTCCCCAGACCAGGGGCGTGCCCAACTCAGCACCTGTTCCCACCAGGCACAGGGGTGCACAAGGCAAGCCTGGACCACCATGACGTCCACACCATCGGCTAAAATGGACTATTGCCAGGGACCTGGATCTCACCTGCAAACCTGGAGTGAGAGGACAGGATGTGGCTGCCCACTGCCTACTGACCACAGCAGGCCCGCCTAGGCAGGGAAGCCAGGCAGGAGGAGTGGACAGACGGTGGGACTGGATGCTTCCCAGTTCTGCCTGTGACAGGGAAGGCAGGCAGAGGAAGGGGACAGAGGTGGGGTGCTGGATGGTCCCCAGTCCTGCCTGTTACAGAAGTGGACAAAGGTAGGGTGCTGGGCACTCCCTGGCCCGACCCCGCAGGGAAGGATACTCAATTTCCTATAGAGATCCGAGGTGGGCTTCTGCCCCTCCCAACCACGTGAGTGCTGTCTAATTTCTGTGGTCTCGGGTAAGGCAGGGGTCCAGGAGCCTCTTCTCCAAGGACAACAGCAGAGAGGCATCCTTCCCACGCCACCCCCCAAGGGGCAGCCGGCCCGGCTGAGCCACTCCACTCAGCGCAGATGAAGGAGCTGGCACCTGCCGCAGGCTCAAGGCAATTACGCCGGTTTCAGCGCGGGCCTGGCAGGAGGGGGGCCGATCAATAGTCTCGGTCCAGCCGAGCATCCCTGCAGGTGAGGAATCAATCAGGCAAGTGCCTCCCCCGTTCCCGACGAGCGCCCATCAAAGCTGTTTACCACGCACGCGGAAATAAATAAGTAAGGCCGCCAATTAGTCAGCACCCTGCCTCCAGTGGAGCTCACAGGACCTTCCAGAAGCAGGATGCAGAGGCAGGCCCTAAGGGACAGCAGCCAGGCTGACCTGGGGTGCAGGAGTGAGGGGCCGGGATGACCTGAGGTGCAGGAGTGAGGGGCTGGAGTGACCTGGGGTGCAGAAGTGAGGGGAGGCCTGACCTGGGGTGCAGAAGTGAGGGGAGGCCTGACCTGAGGTGCAGGAGTGAGGGGCCGGGATGACCTGAGGTGCAGGAGTGAGGGGAGGCCTGACCTGGGGTGCAGGAGTGAGGGGGCTGGCTGACTTGGGGCAGAGTAGTGGGCTGACCTGACCTGGGGTAGAGGAGTGAGGAGGCTGGGCTGACCTGAGGTGGGGGGTGAGGAGTGAGGAGCTGGCCTCACTTGGAGTAGAGGAGTGAGGGGGCCAGGCTGATGTGGTCTGGAGGAGTGAGGGGGTGGGGTGACTTGGGGTAGACAAGTCAGTGGGCCGCCTGACTTGGGGTGGAGGAGTGAGGGAGCCAGCATGACTAGGGGTGGAGAAGTGGGGGCCACCTAGGGTGGAGAAGTCAGAGAGCTGACTTGATCTAAGGTAGAGAAGTTGGGCGATCACCTGACCTAGGGTAAGGTCAGGAGCTGACCTGGCCCAGGTATGGGGAAGCTGGAGAGACAGGTGGACTTGTGGCACAGTTGTCAGCCTGCCCTGGGACAGAGAAGTCAGGCATGGAAACAGCACCCCAGAACAGGGAATAGGCCTGACCCATGTGGATGAGATTTGCAGAAGCGGGTCCTGTGCTCCAGGGGCTAATGGCCAGAAGTGACTCCACAGCAGAAACGCCCGGTGCTCCCTCACCGAGTCCCCCATGACGGAACAGCCTGGACAAGAAGCAGGAGGAGAATGCCCCAGAGTGCTCAGCAGAGCGGAAGCCAGCACCCAGCGCACCCTAAAAGTCCTCCTAGCTCCCCAACACCCGATCCGCCTGGAAACACTTCCGGAGCCACCTCTCCTACGCCTCCTCTCTGAGAAAAGAGAGCCTCTTGCTAGTCTGAGGACAGTGGCTCCAATCTGGCATTTGGACTGTCCTCTGAATATGCACGAGCACCTGGCCTTACAGGCAATGCAACGTCACGTGACAGATTCCCACACAGGAGGCTGTCCAGGTAAACTGAGGTCCACAGGTGTCTGTCACTGGCCTCCCAGAAGCTCCTGGCCCCCTGCGGGGAACTGACTGCTTCTAGGGGCTTCTGACGTCTAACTGCAGCACCGAGTTAACTAGAAAATAATGTCAGGGCGGCTCCAGCATCTTTCCGGCTCCACAGATGGAGAACAGCCCACCTCAGGGGTCCATTCAGAATGCTGTCAAGCAACGGGGGTGTCCTCAGGAGTGGAAAGCAGAACAAAATTCCAAATTGTCATCGAATACAGATTCACTGAAGCCACAGAGCTGGACCAGCCCCTGAGACTATTTCCCTGAGGAAATCTTCCCAGAAGTGTTCTTTACACCAATGATGTTGTCTTTTGTGCCCAGCGACTGAGGAAACCCCACACAGCCGGGCACCAGCCCCGGGGGTCGCTGAGCGAGGGAACCCCACGCAGCATGGCACCAGCCCTGGGGGTTGCTGACCAAGGTTGTCGTGTGCCCAGTGACCAAGAGAACCCCGCGCAGCCCGGCACCAGCCCCGGGAGTCACTGACCAAAGGAACCCCACGCAGCCGGGCACCAGCCCCAGGGGGTCACTGACTGAGGGAACCCCGCTCAGCACAGCACCAGCCCCAGGGGTCGCTGACCGAGGGAACCCCACGCAGCTGGGCACCAGCCCCGGGGGGTCACTGACTGAGGGAACCCCACTCAGCACGGCACCAGTCCCTGGCGTCGCTGAACGAAGGAACCCCATGCAGCCCAGCACCAGCCCTGGGGTCACTCGCTGATGTGCCTGAGCTCACTGCTGTGACCACTGCGTCGGTCCAGCTCATTGAGGGGCTTCATCTTAGTCACTGACCCTCTGCTTGAACAAGCATGATGTCCTTCTCGAGGGGCCTCCTTCATGAGCATAATTCAGCACCCTGGAAGCCCCATCCTTTGCAAGCTGATCCACACAGCCGAGTGTCATCACGTAGGTGATAAAACGCCAGTAAACATCTACCTGGTATTCTCTACTGTTGCCCAAAACCCACTGGACATCGGCCATGAGCATGGCGCTCTTTGAAGTCACTGTGGATAAGGGATCAGGTGGACACCAGGGACTCCACGGGTCACGTGAACACACGGGGACAAGAGTTCACATGAGTGGGAGAAGGGGTTAACTGCTGCACCCCATGAGGAATGGGGTCCCAGCTACCGAGGAGTACATGCGGAGACACCGGAGCTGGGTGAGCTCCGTTGCATATCTTCTCCACACATGCACGTGTTTCTATCAAGCCTGGCAGCCCAGTGGTCACACCCATGGACACTCAGGACCCAAGGCGAGCAGAGACATACACCAGTACACAGGGTGCCAGTCACAGGGTGCCAGTCACAGGGTGCCAGTCATGAGCAGCAGGCTCTCGGGGCAGAACCTCCCTGCCAGCACCCCAGGGTCCTGCACACAGCGCAGGGGGGAGGGCAGTGGGCTGCACAAGGCTGGACTCTGTCCCCTCGGCGTGTGCGGGCCTCTGCACAGCCCCAGGTGGAGGGTCTTCAAGGGAGATGCACTGTGGGGTGGTCCCCAAGGACAGACTCCAAACCCCACTGCTGTCAAGTCCACTTGACTGGGCCACCCACAGGGTGTCTGCGATGTAAATCTTTATGTGGACACTGTGGCATCTTTGTGGCCAGGCTGACACAGCACAAGCGCGTGGGCTGGGGGTGAGGCCTGGGCAGCCCCTCTACAGAAGCAGGCAGGCGTGGCCACAGCATTGTTTCCTCAGTTTTCCTTCCATCAAAGCACGAGCTCTGGTCCTCCACCCGGCCAGCCCACAGTGGGCCTAGGCCTGCCTCATTCCCACCTGGCGACAGGACAAAGGATCATCAGATGGTGGGCCCTGCTTGCAGACTCTCCCTTCCTCCCTCTCTCAGTCAGACCCCTAGAGTCGGGGGTCTGGACCAGGAAAGGCGGAGGACCCAAGGCCCGCTTTGGGGGACCAGGCTTAGCAAGTGGGCAGTTTCCTGCTCTCCCTCCCAGGGACAGAGCCGGGAGATGGTGCTGACCTCTGAGAAGGGCAGGCAGGCTCTGCCGCCCATGACAGCCCAACAGACCCTGGGCCCTCACATCACCAGCAGCAGGATGTCAAGGCTGCATCTACAGACAGTGCTGATGGCCAGACACAGGCAGCCACAGGGGGCAGGATGAAGCAAGGGGACGTCCTTATGAGGACCACTAGTTTCATGCTGGACATCTGCTGGATTCCAACAGATGTGGAAGAAAAAGATGTGGGTCCTTGAGCACAAGCCGGGCTCTGAGCTGACCCTCCATGAGCACCTCCCGAGACCAGCTTCTGCTCCATGTGCTCACAGGCCACGGGCAGCGGACAGCGGCATCCCTCCATGGTCTGAGCACACAGGAAGACGAGCAGAAGGATGTGCAGCCGGGCCTCCTGCCTCGGATCAGAAAGCAACCTTGTTTCTGAGCGCACAGACAGGCAATCTGATGTGGAGTGGTCCAGGGGGTGAGGGACAGTGCGTCCACAGGATGTGGGGTGCATCCACGGGCAGGTTCAGAGGGAGCAGTGCATTTACGGGGGCAGGAGGAAGAACAGTCACAGAGGCTGAAAAGTGCGACATCCATCCACGGGGGGTGGAGACCTCCAAGGGTAGCAGGGGGCACCCATGGCGTTCTAGGGCAGTTCACCCACAGGGGGCTAAGGGCAGTGTCTCCAAGGAGGGAGAAGGCAGTTGTGTTCACGGGGGTCCAGCTGAGCCCTGTGTGCATACAAGGTCAGTGCTCACCGCATCCTATCAGAGAGGTAGGCAGGCGAGTACTGAGGGACGCTGGAGGGTACAAGATGCGTCCCTTGATGGTTAAGCACACGTCCTGACAGAGCGGGGGGGTGTGGCCCCCTTAGAACCACGGAGAGCAGGGAGCTACAGGCAGTCACCACATAAGACCCCCACCATCACGAGACCCCCAGCCTGACTCCGACAACACATGCCTTCGTCTCCCCAGCATGCCCACTGCCCTCGAGCGGAGTCCAATCACGGCACCCTCCCTCCGGTTTACAGGAGACCATCCCCCTTCCTCCCTGGGAGCAGCTGCTGGGTTCAAACTGCTGACCTGCCTATCAAGGTGACAGTTCATCTCCACATGTGCCACACTACCACAGTTCCTTGCCCACAGCCAAACCTCCCTGCAAATCCCAGCAGCCCCGCCGTCTCCCCAAGAGCTGAGATCAGTCCCCAGGCGGCTGTCCAACCATGACATGAGCTGGGCAGGCATTCCACGGCTCCGGCCCGGCCGAGAGTCGGCCAGTCAGCAGCATCAGCGCCCCCTGGTGAGGAGCAGCTGAGCGTGGCCCTCCCTGCAGGGTGGCGTGCTGACCACCTGCACCCATGTGGACAGCCCTGTGAGGACACACAGCTGGGGCGTGCGCTGTGTTCTGTCTCTCCATCTTCAGCTGAGGAGCAGAGAGGCTGTGGAGCAGCAGAAGGTCCCAAGGAGGCGGAACGGCAGGGCGCGGTTCTGTGCTGACCCTGGTGCCTCCAGAAGTGAGTTCCCCACCACAATCCAATTGAAAAATGGGCACAGGATATGAACAGACACTTTACCATAGACGACATTCAGATGGCCAGCAAGCACATGAAGAAATGTTCAAAATCCCTAGCTCTAAGAGAGATGCAAATCAAAACAACTATGAGATATCATCTCACCCCAGTAAAAATAGCAAAATTTAACAGAACAGCAAGCAACAAATGCTGGCGAGGTTGTGGAGAAACTGAAACCCTTATTCACTGTTGGTGGGAGTGTAAAATGATGCAACCACTATGGAATGCAGTATGGTGCTTTCTCAAAAAGTTGCAAATAGAAAGACCATTTGACCCAGCAATTTCACTACTGGGAATATACCCCAAAGAGACCATAACTGCCACCCCAGCAGATATATGCACACCCATGTTTATCACGACTTTGTTCACAATAGCAAGGAGTTGGAAACAACGTAAGCGCCCATCAATAAACAAATGGACAGAGAAGCTGTGGTATATTCACACAATGGAACACTAGGCTGCATTGAAAAACAAGGAACTCATGCAATATTCTTCAAAATGGGTGACCGTGGAGGACATTATGCTGAGAGAAGTATCTCAGTCACAAAGGGACAAATACTGCATGGTGCCACCGTTGTAAAACAGGACTGACCTCAGGGTTGGGGGAAGACTGAGAAAGATGGGTTCAATAATGTATACTGCATTGAAACAGATGAGGGAGAAAACTGTTTAAGAGGGATATGTGATTAGGTATTATTGTCATGACAGGAGTCCAGAACGAAGGCTGCATAGTGGGGTGGACCTGGGGGGAGGGACTGTAAAACAATGGGGGACCTTTTACCTTTCAAAGAGAAGAGTGGACTGGGGGGGAGGGGTAGGCAGGGAGAAAAGTGCAACAATGAACAGAAATCCAAAGTCTCTGTAAATAATCATGAAAATTAATTAAAAAATTATTATTAACAAAAAAAAAGAAGTGGGTTCCCTAAGGCCCTGTCCTCACAAGGCCCCTCGGGGCAAGGCTCTCCACACTGCAGGGCCTCGTCCCCCAGAGGTCAGCGTCACGGCTGCAGGGACAGGGAGATGAGGGCGGGGCACTCGGCATTCTCTCACCACCGGGCACCCACTCATAAGCACCCCAGGGACGGCTAAGGGCCGGGTGGCCGCCACACAGCCAGGCCCATTACCCTTTGCACTGTGGCCTGAGGTTCAGTCGGCACCGAGGAGGACAACTTCAGGCTCGCTATGACTGCGTGCAAAAGCCACCACCGCAAGGAGACAGCACGCCGACAGGACACCGAAGAGCTGCCGAGCACAGCTGAGCACTGGTTCTGAAGGGCCGAGGGAGGGACGTGCGGCCACAGGGAAGGCCCCTCGCCCCACACGCACCTTGGTTCTCAGGTCTGCCTTCTCGGCCTCAGCTGACAGCCCCGTCCCACTCGGCCTGCGATGCCTTGAAGCACAGGAGCCCCTGGCACGCGTGTACCGAGACTCCATGCTCCTAATAAAAAACCACCCCGCTGAGGGCCAGGGAGAGCTCCCTAAGCCGGAAGAGCTTGGGAAGGAAGGCGTTAACTGGTAAGATGAAGGGAGAGCAGGCTCTGGGGAAGACAGCAAATCCAGCGAGACTGCAAAGCACTCCTTCAACACGTCCACTCGGAGACCCGCATGCAAGGGACGCCTGGACAATCGGACCAGCCCCTCAGGTTCTCACACTAGCCGAGGGCGGACGTCCCAGCGACCAGACATGGGCTGAATGACCCTCATGCACACTGGCCACGTGAGATGCAGGACGGCCGCTGAAGGGCCTGACTACCCACAGGGGGTGCTGCCTTCAGGGAAGGTAACCAAGCGAGCCCCACCGGGCAGCCCGAGGCAGCCCCAGGGTGGCACCAGGATGCCAAGTCAACACCACGATAGGCTGCCGGTGCCCTTCAGTTTGCACACAAGGTCAGGCCCCTGAAAACAGAAATGCCAGCAGTGTCCCCAAGATGCCTGGGAACAAAGGCCTGCGCTTCACCGCTGCCTAGTGAACACCAAGCCCCCGCAGAGGTCAGCTGTGCTCTACACACACGGGGGCACGGGAGTGAGCTCGTGACACGCACACAGGACGGCCGGGCATGAGCCGGCCGGGCATGGGAGAAGGCTGGGCATGAGAGCAGGCCGGGCATGAGAGCTGGCTGGGCATGGGAGCAGGCTGGACAGGAGAGCTGGCCACTCATGGGAACTGGCCAACAGCAGCTGACTGGTGACAGAGAAGAGTGTCCTTCACAGAAGGAACAGTTGAAATCAGGACCTACAGCAGCAGAAGGAAGCCACCCCCCTTGCACGTGGCCACGACAGTGCCGAACCTGCCCACTCCCTGCTGTCTACATCCCCATACAGGGCCCTCTGCCCTCAGCCAGGCGGTCTCTGCAGCCCTTGGCCACAGCTGTGGCTCTGGCAATCTCCAGCCTGAGCCCCTACCTGAGTCCTGAGCCCCCCACGAAGAACAAGTGGGGACACCTGCTGCTAGAGAAGACCAGAGCTGCCAAGTGGGGGAGGACAGAGGTGGGGCCAGGGAGACCCCACCTATGGGGCCGGAGTCCACATCGGCACAGGGACAAAGGGCAAGAGACCTTCTACAGGACAACAGTCCATTCCCACACAAGGGACGGGGATGGCAACCCCATCCACCAGGCTCGAGTCCACTCCCACATGTGCACAGGGGACAGTCCATTCCCACACAAGGGACAGGGGATGGAGACTCCATCTACCAGGCCGGCATCCACACCCACATGCGCACAGGGGACAGGCCATGGGAGACCCCATGCTCACACAGGGAATAGGGACAGGAGGTCTACTTGTCCATTCACAGTCACTGAGGACACAGGAGGGACATGTGAGTGCCCAACACACTAAGCCCCACAGCAGAGGCTACAGCTGGACTTGGGAGTGAGGGGCAGCCACTTCCACAGCGAGGGTCACACCCACCTTCTACTTGGACAGAAGGGCAGTGACAGAACTCCCCTCCCTTGGAAGGCCAGGCCAGGTCCCAGAGGTTGAGAGGAAACAGGGCCCCCATCCAAAGCAGAGGGCCAGCAAAAGGACAGAGCCCCCCAACCAGAGAAAGGCCAGCAGGCAGAGCTGAGAGGATGGCAGAATGACCACTGGGCACCCACCAGTCAGTGAGCCAAACCCAGAGCCTCTCAGGACAGAATCACCAGGGAACTTCCAGAACACAGCCAGAGACCCACTAGCTGAGAGACCCAGGGCGTGTGAGCTGTAGAGCATGTACAAAGCCTGAACAGGAAGGGAGTCTCACGTTCCATCCTCTTCCACTTCCCTTAACAATGAAAACTTATTAAAAAGTCCATGAATATGTAAATGACATCTTAAATATGGAAATGCAGACGTGGAAGAAAACAGCCTGGGTGTGAAATATTAATGCAGCTCATCTCGAGACAGCCTCAGAGAGCCGTCTGCAGAGCGGCCTAGTGGCTGCTGGGGCGGGACACTGTCCCTGAGGGGCCTGGGCATGCCCTGCACACAGTGCCCTGACCACAGTCGCCTCCCTGATCATAGCCCCCACCCCCCAGGACCTGAGTTCCAACCCTGGTCACAACCTCATCCCTGACCACAGCCCCAACCCATCCCTGACCACAGTCCCATCCTGTCCCTGATCACAGTCCCATCCTGTCCCTGATTACAGCTCCATCCCTGACCACAGCCCCCCTCCCTGGTCACAACCTCATTGCTGATCGCAGCCCCAACCCATCCCTGACCACAGTCCCATCTTGTCCCTGACCACAGCCCCATCACATCACTGACTCCAGTCCTGTCCCTTATCACAGGCCTGTCCCTGACTGCAGCCCCATCCCCGGTCATAGCCCGCCCCCATCATAGCCCCATCTCTGACCACAGCCAAGCTTGTGTCTGAGGATCTAGGCCTTCAGTCCTAGCCACATGTCCTGTCCAGCATCCCAGTCCCCACAGTCCAGGTTGCACACATCAGGACCCAGGTCTGTCATTGCCCCCAGGGAGAGTGCTGTGAAGGGTGAGAGTCCAGGTCCTTCTGAGTCATCAGGATGGGAGGGGACAGCAGAGGATGGGAATGTGCCAGGCACGTACTGCTGCAGAGGGAGGACGCTCCACCGAGCCCACACACGGGCTCTAGTGTAAGGTGGAACAAGGAAGAAAGGCCTGGCACGCTGTGCCCACAGAGACAGCTGCTTAGGAAACCCCAGGGGCAGGTCAGCTCTGTCACATGGGGGCACTGTGCTTTAGAACTGACCCCACAGGACCCAGCAACTCACTCCTAACACCATCCACACACAGCTGTGGACGGTCCCTTTTTCTGCAGTCAGAGCTTGGCATGGTCAGCCTTGGACCTCCACTGGGACAGCTGTTTCCACACTGGCCAGGCTGCCCCTCAGCACCCCTTTCTCTCCACAGCAGAACTGCTGGGAACTGACCCCAGGACTTGGCTCAGCACTTTGTGTGGATGAAGAACCAGATAAACTCCAGTCCCTCAGGTGGATGAGAGGAAGACGTGAGAGTGAGAGGGCAGCTCCAGCAGGTCCAGGCTCCGGCCAGGGCCTACCCCACCTGAAGAGGTCCCTACCCTGCTGTTGTTGTTATGTGCCATCGAGTCGCTTGTGACTCATAGCAACACCATGTACAAGAGCCCTAAACGCCGCTCTATCCTGTGCCAACCTCACCGTCTCAAACACACTCATTCCCACCACTCCACTCACAGAATCGATCCATCTCATCGAGGGTCTTCCTCTCCTGCGCCGTCCCTCCACTCTCCCAAGCATGATGTCCCTCTCCAAGGACCTGTCCCTCCTTGCAATATGCCCAAAGTATGTCAAATGAAGCTTCAGAATCCTTGACTCCAAGGAGCAGCCCGGCTTCACCTTCTCCAGGACAAACCTGTTTGTTCTCCTAGCAGTCCATGGTATATTCAACACTCTTCTCCAGCACCACAACTCAAAGGCATCAATTCTCTTTCTATCATCCCTAGTCGCTGGCCAACTCTCCGACGTCCTACCCTGTAGGGTCCACTAATGTCAAATGAGGGCAAGAGACTAAGGGGACCGTGTAGGGCAGCACGAGCCTGGAGCCCACTCCAGAGGCCTCAGGCCCTGCCAGTGCCCGTCCCCACCCTGTTCCCTCCCCGTCTCCCCCCCACCCTCACTGGCATTCCCTCTCACCCTCCCCTTTCCTCCCCCTTGTGTGTCTCTCTCATTTCCCCTCCTCTCATTCTCTCAGCCCCTCTCCCTCTCCCTCACCCTTTCCTCACCTCCCTTTCCTTCCCGCCCATCCTCCCCATCCCTCACTTGCCCCTCTCATCTTCTCTCAGCCTCTCTCCTCTACCTCCTTTCTACCCATCCTCCCCCGTCTCTCCCACTTCCCCCTCTCCTCTCCTCTCCCTCCTTCCCCTTGTCCTCCCCTACCCCGTGTCTCTCTCATTCCCTCCCCCCTCCTCTCCCTCCTCCTCTGTTCTCTCATCTGTCTGTCTCCTCCTTTCCCCACCATGCCCTCAAGCTGGCCAAAGGACTGAAGGGCTGGGCAGGACACAGGAGAGGCAGCTCCAAGGGCAGAGGCCCCATCACATGTCCGCTGTGGGCACTGCAGCAGGGGCTGGGCCTCGGCAGCTGCCCCACCGCCCAACAGAGGCAGAGGGCTGGGGACTGCTGTCCACCGTGAGCCCTGGACAGAGGAGGCAGCACACAGCATCGCGAAGAGGGGCATCCTGGCCCAGGGCTGTGAGGACAGAAGCATGCAGTGTCCGGGGCAGTGGGAGCAGCACTCCAGTCCGGGGCGGCATCCCCAAGTCTCTGACCTCTCAGGTGAAGCTTGTGCAGAGCATCTGGGTTCAAGCGCGACCACAGGTGGGACCCTGTGGGCCCTGCGGGAACCTCCAGCTCACAATGGAGGCCGAGGGGGCGCCGACAGAGCCTCTGGGGCCCCGGACAAGGGCTGGGAGAGCCTGTGCTGCCCTCAGTACACCACCACCTCTCCAATCCTCCGGGGATGGCTACCGTATCTACGTATGTGTTCACGTGTGTGCACATATGTGCTGTGAATGCAGACACAGGTGTTCATGAGTGTCTGGGGGTGGCCACCACATCTACTTCTGTGCACATGTGTATGTTAGAGACGTATTCAGACGCGCTCACATGTGTACACACCTCCCATCTATCCGAATCCCTGGGAACGGTCCTCAGACCCACATGCATGTGTGTGTATCTTATGTTATATTCATGTATACATGTATTCAAGGGTGTCTATACATGACTGGGGCCGTCACATTTATGTACGTGTGCATGTGTTATGCCTGTATACACACGTGCTTACACGCGGCTCTGTCTACGTACAATCCCTCTAACTTAATCCCCGGGGACGGTCACTACGTCTGTGGTGTGTGTGCTCAGATGCGTGTCTACACAAGTCCTGTAACGGCAACCACCTCCATGTGGGTACACAAGTGCTGCATGTACACACATGTTCACAGGACGTGTTCACCTGAATTCTCCCAGGGACAGGCCGCCACATCCACGCCTACAGACACCTACCTGTGTACGCACGCATCTCTGCAGGCTTGTAAAGTGCACATCCAGGCACCTGGTTCACGTGTGTGTCTAGAGCTGCCCACCGCCCTATCGACGCATTCCCTTCTGACGGTCACCACAGCCCAGCCCACTGCAGGCTCCCCACGAAGACCAGTTCCGGCATGAGGGAGGGCCCTCGCGCACCTGCTCTCAGCCAGGTGCCCAGTGGTGCTCCGCCAAGGTTCAGTCACACACTGGGCACACGGGGGAGCAGTTCGTCACCCAGGTGCGGAGGGAGCGCTGCCCTCCACTCAGTGCAGAGGACGGTCCCTCCCGACACATCTGTCACCCAGGTGCAGAGTGAGCCAATTCAGTGCAGAGGACGGTCCCTGTCCACACATCTGCCACAACCTGAAAGCAGGACTCAGGAGCGAGGACAGGCAGTGGTCAGGCTCCAGAGAGGCCAGCTGCCCACCAGTCAGAACGGCACACACTCATAGGAAGCCAAGCACGCTGGAGCACCCATGGACACAGCTTGTCCCCCATCAAAGCACCTGGACAGAGGGAGCCAAGGCCTGAGTCATCCACTGCCAATGCTCAGAGCCGGTCACTCAGCAGAAGACCCCTCCCGCCCTCACGCGATGCCACACCTCCACCCGCCCCAGGAGAAGCACCAGCACCGGGGGTGCCCTGTAGGCAGCAGCAGCTCCCACAGCCTGCCTGCCAGCTCCCGTCCAGTCCAGCCCGGGGCTGTTGGGTCAGACCTCGGTCTACTCAGAACTGAGCTAGTGGGCCGTGTCCAGGCCAAGGAAGGAAAGGCAAGTTGCCACACACCCGGGCTGCCAGGCGCTCAGGCACGAAGCCACCCAGGCAAGAAGCTGATGGCGGGCCAAATGGTGGGCCAGGACGGGAGGAGGCCTGGGTGCCTGCAGGAGGCGGCTCTCGAGGGCTCCAGGGATGTCATGGCAGGACAGGAGGAACCTGGGGTCAGACTTGAACAGTGCCGTGCAGACACATCTGGCCCTCTGGAGTGGTGGGTCTGTGTCACAGACCAGGTTCAAGTCCCAGTCAGTGTGCCCAGACGGAAGGAAGCCCGTGGTGCAGTGGTGAAGGTTCACTGCACCGGAGAAGAAGGCACCATCCGAACCCCTGCAGCTGAGTCCACTCAGGGACCCCAGAGGAAGAGGAATAGGAGAGCTGTCTCTTGGAGTTCCCACCACCTCTCCTGTCGGCCACCGACAGCTGGGGTATGAGTCAGGACCCGTGCGTCAGCCCCACACAGCTCCCTGCACCAGCACGCCTGCAGGCAAGCCAACAGCATGAAGCACCATGGGGCAGTTCTCATCACTCCAGGACAAAGGCTCACCCACATCAGTCCCGCCAACCCTCACGTTCAACCCTCAAAGACAGGACAACTGTGTTCCCTCTACGTCTCCTGCCCACAGAGGAGGGCTGGCCAACCTCACACACTGCACGCCATGCTGGCCACCCCGCGAGGAGACAGTGGTGGTGCCGGAGAAAGATCACAAACAAGGTTCCTCTCCTTAATCGTTCATTCCATTTCAAAGTCAAAGTCAAATGAAGAGGCTCGCCTGGCAAAATGTTAGCACTTTAATTTCAAATCATCTGACGAAGCTTTGAAAGCAAAAGGCAATCCTCACCATTTGACGGTTTTAAGCTAAAATGCTGTGAACTGCCTGACATACCCAGATGCTTCCAAAAGCCAATTTTCAAACGGAACCAGCCCCCTAATACGAAAGCCTTCCTCTAGGTGCCAAGGAAATCATTAAGAAGCTCCTTCCTCAGAACCACATGGATACTGTCCACCACTGAGAGCTCCCGGCTGACAAGCAGGGGTGGAAGGCAACGCCAGACGTCCCTGCAGACCCAGTGGGTGCCAAGGACACACAAGGGCCCTGCAGCCCATGGAGGTCTCAGAAAGCATGCTAGACGCGTTCCCTAGATGTGATACCAAGAGCCTAAAGCCTGGACCCCCAGGAGACCCAGCCCACAGACATGCTGACAACACAGTCGGAGACTCAGCCTTGTAGCTGCCAGCCTCTCACAGCAGATACCCTAGAGAGACTTTCCGTGTGCACCTGAAGACACACACATGGCTGCTGTCATGCTCACTACAGACTTCCTGCGCTCACTCCTACACAGGGACACAATGCAGACACGCGTGTGCACGTGCACACACACAGAGACAGACACAGATGCTCACAGACTGTTACAGACACGCACACACACACTCAGGCTGCCTCCACCAAGGGCCTAGTCCTCACCCCATGAAGCACCACTCGGAGTCCACACAGAGGAGACCAGGATGTGGTCCTGAGAATGGACGCACTCAGACACAGCAGGTGGGGCCTGCGAGCACGCAGAGTCCTGGCACCAGAGGACAGCAGTCAGTGCTGCCCTCACAAGCCAGCAGCATGTGGCAGCTCCCGCCCTCGGCCAGTTGACACTCCCAGCCCCTCCCTCCTGCCCTCCGTCCAGTCCACGTGCGTCTGTCTAATCCCTAAACCCACACTTCACAGTGTGGCCCCCGCCACCCACTGAGCCCACGCACGCCTGTCCAATCCCCGGGCCCACGCCTCACAGAGCAGGCCCCGCCATGCACTGGGTCCATGCACTCCCATCTGACCCCCAGGTCCACGACTCACAGAGCGGCCCCCGCCATCCACAGGGCCTATACACTCCCATCTGACCCCCAGGCGCACGCTTCACAGAGCGGTCCCAGCTGCCCACCTACCTGCTGGTGAGGGAGTTGTTCTTCTCCTTCAGGGTAAGTTCCCTCTGCTGCAGGTCAACCACAAATCTGGAAAGATCGTCGGGACTCCTGGAAGAGAGAAGACATGGTCAGGCCAGTCATTCCCAGAGGGGTTCAATTTGCACCCATACGAAGAGCCAAAGGTCAGATGCCACAGCAGAGTGAGAGCTGCAAGATGACCCCAACTCAGGCCCCGACGCCCCCCCTCACGGAACACACGTGACCACTGAGGTACCAGGCACACTTGCCCCCTTGTCCAGGGAGGAACATGTGGGAAGTGTGTGTGTTACAGGAGAATGCCAGGACCAGTCACCCGAGTTCACCCGACAGGATGGGGTCAGAGGCTCTCCAGTGCCTCGTGCATCATGTAATTCTCTCACGTGTCACATGTGACAGAGCACAACCAGGGTTCACACGTTACACACATGGATGAACACAGCGATGTGTGTATGGACACACAGGCCCTCACACACTGCAGCTATGAGCACAAACAGGGGCCACGTATCACATGAATGGATGTGCACAAATGCTCAAGTGTCACATGTCTGAGGACAAATGACTCTAACAGGCCAAGCATGCAGTCAAGGTCACGGTGTTTGCACCTATAGGAACCCGACGATGTGTATGTTTTTGCTGTGCATATTTATTTCCATTCCAAAAAAAAGGTGACCCAACAGAGTGTGGAAATTATCAAACAGTATCACTAATATCACACAGCAGCAAACTCCTGCTGAAGATTATCCAGAAACGACTGGAAAGTAGTAACTGACAGAGAACTACCAGGAATACAAGCTGGGTTTAGAAGAGGTCGTGGCACTAGAGACATTATCACCAATGTCAGATGGATCTGGGCAGAAAGCAAAGAGCACCAGAGGAATGTCTATCTGTGTTGCATTGGCTACGCAAAGGCATTTGACTGTGTGGATCACAACAAACTGTGGCCAACCTTGAGGAGAATGGGAATCCCTGAACACACGATTGTGCTTATGTGAAACCTATACTTGGGACCAGGAAGCAGCCCTTAGAACAGAGCAAGGAAACACCGCATAGTTCAAAATGAGGAAGGGAGTGTATCAGGGACGGATGCATCCTGTCCCCGTATCTTTTCAATCTGTATGCAGAACAGATCACTTGGGAAGCAGGGTTTATGAGGAGGAATGTGACATCAGGACTGGAAGAAGACTCATCAACAATTTAAACACGCAGATGACACAACCTTGCTTCCTTGCTGAAACTGAAGAAGACCTGAAGCACTTGCTGCAAAAGGTCAAGGACTATAGTCTTCTATATTAATTGAAGCTCAACATCAAGAAGACAAAGAGTCTCACCACTGGGTCAACTGGTAGCACATGGCAAATGGAGAAGAGATTCAGGTTGTTAGCAATTACAGCTTGTTCAGCTTCACAATTAACACTCTTAGCACCAGCAACCAGGAAATCAAAAGACAAACTGCACTGTGAAAATCTGCTGTCAGGGACCTCTCTAGAGTGCTAAAAAGCAATGATGTCAGTCTAGAGACTAAGGTGCACCTAATGCAGGCCATGGTCTTCACAATTACTTGTTATGCTTCAGAGAGCTGGACAATGACTAAGGATGACAGAAGAAGAATCAACGCCTTTGAGTTGTGGTGCTGGAAAAGAATCTTGAACATACCATGGACGGCCAAGAAAACAAACAGGTCTTTCTTGGTGAGGGTGAAACCAAGTCTCTCCTTGGAGGCTAGGATTTTGAAGTTCCACCTCACTTACGTTGGGTACGTGGTCAAGAGAGATTGGTTCTTGGAGAAGAATATCAAGCTCGGAAGGGTGGACGGGCAGCACAGGAGAGGAAGACCAGGGATGAGATGGATTGACACAGTAACTGGTGAAATGGAAGTTGGTGTGTCGGAATTAGTGAGACTGGCTCAGGACAGGGCAGGCATCTATACACAGGGTTGTTATGGATCGCAGGTGACTCGACGGTACATAACAACAACACTCTCAAAAGCAACAAAAAGAGATATACTATGCTGTTGTTGTTGTTGTTGTTATGTGCCATCGAGTCATTTGCAACTCATAGCGACCCTATGCACAAGAACCCTAAACGCTGCTCTATCCTGTGCCAACCTCGCCGTCTCAAACACACTCATTCCCACTACCCAAATCACAGAATCGATCCATCTCATCGAGGGTCTTCCTCTCCTGCACCGTCCCTCCACTCTCCCTAGCATGACGTTCCTCTCCAAGGACCTGTCCCTCCTTGCAACATGTCCAAAGTATGTCAGATGAAGCTTCAGAATCCTTGTCTCCAAGGAGCATTCTGGCTTCACCCTCTCCAGGATGAACGTGTTTGTTCTCCTAGCAGTCCATGGTATATTCAACACTCTTCTCCAGCACCACAGCCATATATTTTCTTTTAAAACCCCTGAAGTTCTGAAATCGGAACTTACTCCTGTAGGTAAAAGCTCCCGAGGCACAGCCCGCCACGGGCCGCGGTGGGTGGGCACTCTCAGCACAGCATCCTGGGCAGCGAGTTGCCCACGGCCATGTGTCGGATCAGACCTGAGTGGGCACCTGCTGGCAGTGTTGACTGTTGCTGGCCCCGGACCTGTCAGACATCCGAGCTGCATTTACCAAGGTGCTCTGGGGAATTAGCGGGGTGCCTGTAGCAATCCTCATCGCCCCTGGAAACACTGCTGCACACACATGCAGGACCTCAATCCACTCCACAACTAAAGACGCGGCGGGCCAAGGGCAGCGCCTGCTGTCAATGACAGAGTGACAGCTCCTACACCAACCACTGGGGACCTGCCGCTGGCAGCTCGGGCTGGCAGCTTCCACAGAGGCCTTGTTCACGTGAGCAGTGCATGCACTCCGGCTGCGCAGGGCAGCCGCCACCAGCAGCAGCTATTCCCAGGTTCCTGACAGATGTGCCCCCTCACAGAAGGCAGCAGGTGGACAGTCTCAAGGAAAGGCACCATGCCCCTCATTAGCGACCAGGCCCTGCCTCCCCCAACCCAGTCATTTTTGAGAACACCTGCCAGTGTAGGCTGGCAGGATGGGGCCTGGCCGCCAAGATGGGCAGGCTGGGAGAGGAGCCCACCTACTGGAGCCCACAGGCCGGGAGGAGACACAGCCACCAGGAACACGCAGGCCAGGACAGGGCCTGTTCACCAGATACGCTAGAGGGGGCCTCACCACCAGGGCGCGCAGGCTACAACAGGCAAAGCAGGCTTGTTCTAGAAGAAGCCAGGAGCAGAAAAGAGAGGACTCGAGGCTGCCAGCACATGGACGTAAGGGCCACAGGACAAGAGGCGCAGAGCCGCAGAGCCACAGAGCCCATGGATGAGCAGGTGGGAAGGCAGGACTCCGTCTGCATGGGACGACCACAGCCAGACTCACGTGACAACAGAGCAGAGGAGAGGAGGCAGGCGGGAGAGGGAGGAGGCTTCCTCGCCCTCACTCACCAGCCACGGTGTGGACCAGGTGAGAGGAGGACCTGTCACGGCCCTGCACCTGGAGCAGCCAGCCCATCAGAGCTGGGGAGGGAAAGCTCCAGGGGACACAATCTGCTAACACCCCTAGGCTGACAGTCCCATGTTGTTAGGTGCCACCCAGTTCACCACAACCCGCAGCGACCCCTAGGGCCCCGTAAGGTACAGGTCTGAACAGGTCCTGTCCTGCACATCCTTACCACCTCTGTGTCCGCCTGCCTTGGGGAGGGTTCTTCCTGTCTCTGCCCTCTACCTTTCCCAGCACCACTGCCAAGGACTAGGCCCTCCTGACAGCACGCTCAGAGTGTGGACGACGAACTTCCACGACCCCTACTCTGAGGAGCCCTCTGCTTTCACTTTCCAGAGAGACTGCTTTGTTCTCTTGGCAGCACGGAGACCACAACGCCAGCACTGAACAGAGGTATACTGCATGATCTAAGACAGAAGTGGTGCCAACTGTCTTCACAGCACTGACCCCATCACAGCACCCTGAGAGTAGAAAGGATGGGAGGTGTCATCTGATTTGGACCCACCACAAAGCACCCAGGAGCAGGGTCAAGAACTCACTGACAGGGGGCAAGCCTGGCCCTCCAAGCACCTCCTCACAGTGCTGGAGAGCAAAGCTGCCACCGAGGCCTCACGTGCGCCTGACCCTCCCGTGCACGAGAGGGCACGACAGTGAACGAGGCAGGCAGGAGGCCTTTCAATCAGGAGGGTGGAAAAGAAAGCCGGACACCGGACGTCACCGGACGTCACGGACTGTGGAGGAAGGAACCCACTTGTTCTGGAGTAAGCACAGGCAAGATGCGCCTCAGAAGGAAGGAGGAGGCACCTCGTGTCAGTCGTTCTGGGGATGTTATCAGGACCAGGCTCACCAAAGCAGAAGGCCCTGAAAAGACCAGAGTCTCCAGGAGAAGCACTGGCCCAGTGGCTGCGGCAGCCCCGCGACGCTGCACGGGACCCACGGCTGTTTGGTTCTGTCATGTGGGGAGCTGCGATGAGCTGGAACCGACCCGATGGAGCGAAACATGTGGGGATCGATTACACGTGAGAGCTGGGCATGAACAAGGAAGACCGAAGAACGGCTGCTTCTGAGCTGGGGTGCTGGCCAGGCAGCGGGTGTCCCAGGGCCTGCCAGAAACACACACATCTGTCCAGAAAGGGGTGTTGGGGGGCTCCTTAGGGCAAAGCTGGTGAGTCTCAGCTTCACAGACCTGAGGCGTGTTGTCCTTGAGGCTAGGAAAAGCACAGGGTCAGCAAAGGAAGAGGCGCACTTTTGATGAGATGGGCTGACTGCGAGGATAAGCTCGAGCGTGGTGAGAAAGGCAGGTGGCTCAAGACAGAGCAAGGTTCACAAGGTCCCTACGTTGCTCATGACCTAGTGGTAGGGAATCGTGCTGCCAACGTAAAGGTACGTGGTTCAAATCCACCAGCGGCTCCGCAGGAAAAAAGATGGGCAATCTCCTCCTGTGCCATTTACTGCCTCTGAAAACCTGCTGGAGGGTCGGCTACTGGGCTGCTAGTCAGTTCCAAATGGTCAGTACACAAGAACAACATCAAGTTTCTAATTTTTTGAGGGTAAATAGTAATAATAAATTTATTAGAAAGTTACATCCCAAAGGGATGGATCTTCCTCCCTGAAAGACAACAAAGGACAAAAGGCTCAAGTTTGTATTTCCATCCTAAATATTCTAACTTAAAATACAAGAACATATCATCATTCCCCCAGCCATGCTTTCTTCAAACGTGGGTCATACTTGGAGTTACAGCTGCACTTTTCTGCATGAACCACATCCACACACACAACTAAGAATTTTAGCTTCGTCTCTTTAAAATGAAGAGGTCATCCTGAATGTTACAGCTTTCTCACACTGCTGTCAATCTGCTTTATTCCACAGCAATTTTAAGTCGTTGCTTTGAGACTTCCCAGAACTTTGCTTTCTGCAAGCACTGCTTCCTTCACAGACTCCTTTTCATTGGCCTCCCTCTGGTGGAGCTCTGTGATGCCAGGAGCCAGTGTGGGGGTGTGCGCGGTGGCTGCGGGTCCTCGGGGAGCAGGGCTGAGGCGCACAGAGAGATGCAGGTTGTGGTGTGGGGTCGTGAGGCTGTGGAGCTGAGAAGGGCCATGTGGTGTTCAGGGCGCTGCTCTCTCGGTGCATGAACCACATGCATCCATTAAAGACATTCCTGCTCCACGTGTGGAAGGAAAGGCCTGTCACATGTCAAGTTCACAGGCAGAAAACCCACTGGAGCTCAGTTCTGGGGTAGACTCACCGGCTACAGGTATGGCTCCTTAGACAGTTCTATGACAGATTTCAAACTTTAGAAAGAAGTGACGGAAAACGACTGTGAGATGTCATCTCCCCGCAGCCACAATAGCAGAGTTCAACAGAGCAGCAACCAACAAACGCGGGTGAGGACCCTTGTGCACTGCTGGTGGGAGCGTCAAATGCTGCAACCACTGGGGAAGACAGTCTGGTGCTTTCTCAAAAAGCTGGAAACAGAACTACCATTTGACCCAGCAATTCCACTACTGGGAATATACCCCAAAGAAACCGTATCTGCCACCCAAACAGATATATATGTAGACCATGTTTATTGCTGCATTATTCACAAGAGCAAGGAGATAGAAGTAACCCAAGTGCCCAACAACAAATGGATAGAAATACTGTGGTATATTCACATAATGAAATACTATGCAGCACTGAAAAATAACGAACTTGTAAAACATTCTACAATATGGGTGACCCTGAAGGACATTATGCTAAGTGAAAAGTCTCAGTCTCAAAAGGACAAATACTGGCGAGCTCTGGTGGCCTAGTGGCAAGAAGGTACACTGCAACACCAAAGGTGCACGGTTCAAATTCACTAGATGCTCTGCTGGAGAAGAAGGAACAATCTCCTCCTGTACCAGTCAAATCTGATTTGACGGTACACACACACACAAAAAAAAAAATTAAAAAATTTAAAAAAGGACAAATACTTCATAAAACCACTGTTACAAAACAGGACTGACATTGGGGTTGGGTGAATAGGAAAAGAGTGGGTAGATAATGAACATTGTATTGGAACAGATGAGGTAGAGAACTATTTAAAAGGAATAGATAATTAGGCTTTATAAGTAAGACAATGGTCTAGAATAAGAGGTACAGTGCAAAGAGGATGTGGAGAAATTATGAAACAATGAATGAATGTAAATCAACTTTTCTGTAAACTTTTGTTAAAATCACAATTAAAATAAGAACTTGTTTTTTAAAAAAAGGTGACAGACCTGTGGGGGTGTGTGGGAGCCAGGAAGCCCTGCTGGGCACATAAGTGGCGCGGACACCAGCAGGAAGACCCCTGCCCATACAGCTGCATCGCCTGGAGGTGACTCAGGCAAGACACAGAGGATTGCACAGCAGACAACAAACAACAGACAACAAACAGCTCAGCAGCCGAGGGGAAGAGTCAAAGGAAGAGAGGGGAGGAGCCAAGGGAAGGAAGCGAGGGGAGAAGCAGAAAGGAGAAACAGATATGAAGAGCAGAGGGGAGGAACAGAGGAGCAGAACAGAGATGAGGAGCACAGGGAAGAGCTGAGGGGAAGGGCAGAGAAGAGGAGCCCAGGGGAGGACCGCACAGGAGGGGTGGGGGTAGGGCACAGGGGAGGAGCAGGGGGAGGAGCTGAGGGGAGGGGGAGAGGGGAGAGGCAGAGGGGAGGAACTGAGGGAAGGAGCAGGGGGAAGGGCTGAGGGAAGGGGCAGAGGGAGGAGCAGACGGGAGGAGGGGCCAGGCCCTGGAGAAGGGCATCACACCCGTCCCATGCACTGGAGGGTCAGCAGCAAAGAGGAAGAGTCACGGTGCAACCACTGTGGAAGGCGCTGTGCCACTTTCTCAAAAACTTGCAAATAGAGATACCCTACCATTCGACCCACCAATTCCACTACTGGGAATATACCCCAAAGAGACCATAACTGACATCCAAGCAGATATATGCACACACGTTTATCACGGCTTTGTTCACAATAGCAAGGGGTTGGAAACAACCTAAGTGCCCATCAACAAACGAATGGATAGAGAAGCTGTGGTATATTCACACAACGGAATACTAGGCTGCATTGAAAAACAAGGAACTCATGAAATATTATTCAAAAGGGACCCTGGAGGACATTATGCTGAGTGAAGTATCTCAGTCACAAAAGGACAAATACTGCATGGTGCCATTGCTGTAAAACAGGACTGACATCAGGGTTGGAGGGAGACTGAGAAAGAGGGGACAAATAATATATACGGCACTGAAACAGATACGGGAGAAAACTGTTAAAGCGGGATATGTTATTAGGTATTTTTGTCATGACATGAATCCAGAGCAAAGGCTACATAGTGGAGTGGACCTAGGGAGAGGGATTGTAAAACAATAAAAGAATTTTTCTTTTACTTTTCCAAGAGGGTAGTGTACTGGGGGGGAGGGTTGGGAGGGGAGAAAACTGCAACAATGAATGAATGAATGAATGCAAATTCAAAGTCTCTGTAAATTTTCATTGAAATGAATAATAAATTTAAAAAAAAATAGGAAGGGCCTCTGTGAGCACTGTCACAGCGCTGGGACAACAGGCTCAGGGAGCTGAAGGTGAGGATGGGCTGCAGGGACTTCCTTCCGCCTCGCACGGGCTCCCACAAGGCAGAGCCAAGCTGACAGGCCCTCATCAACAGCACAACCCCAAACCTGAGTTCTCCACCGGTAAAATGGACACGTCTGCACCCGTGTGCATCCCAAGACCCTGTGCAAACCCATGGACACCATGACCACAGCAGCCCGGCACGCCCACCACCGCCAAGTCAGTCGTTTCCAAAGCTGTAGAGAAGACTACCTCAGCTTTCCTCTATGCAGCAGAGAGTGGGTTTGAACTAGCAACGTTTCAGTTAGCAACATATACACCACAGGGCTCCTTTGACACCTCAAAAAGCTTAGTACCATCGTGTCAGAATCGATCTACAGCCACTGAGAATCCAAAACCCCACGTGACTTGCTTCCTGCAGTGATCTGAAGCCGCACGCAGCAGCGTGGCAGAGGGCAGAGTGATGGCCCCACGAGCCCGGCCCACTCTGCCCCCAGGGACGCCGGCATCTGGAGGAGCTCAGAAGCAGCGCTGGAGGAGGTACTGACCCGGAGGGTGAATGAATGCACTCAGGGGAGCTGCCCACTCCTGAGCACTGTTGTTCAGTAACATCACACTCTGTGTCCAGTGAGGACTCACACAGATGCTTGGGGTCCCCAACAAGCCCACCTCCCATTTACATCCTGCACCCAGACACCATCCCGTCCATATGCTGTCTGTCCACAACTTACCCCACCCATGTCCAGCCCTGCCCACACCTGCTCCATCCACACGCTCCAGTCGGAGAGCTCCACCCCAGCCCGTCACAGCCCAGACCCCACCGAGCCGTCCACAGCCAGCAGCTCATCTGAAGGACCAGACAAGCGGGTCCCCAGACACATGTAAATAAAATGCAGAAATTCCATTTTCTGTTGCTGTCTGCTCCTTCTCTCAGCTCAGGAAGATTAAAGGACTTCAAAGAGCCTAGGTTCCAATTAAGCCAGGGCGGCCACCCCAGGGATGCAGAAGTGTTCCTGACTAATGAGATGCGCTCTTTGAACTGTGGGAGCTAAAAACAGCTCCCAGTCTGTCAACCAAACACCATCACCATCATACTCCCTGCTCCTCAAGCCCTGGCAAAGGCCAGCAGAGGAGGTGAGTGACGGTCCACAGCAACTTTAACAGGGAGCGTGCGAGGGGACGCGGGGTGGAGAGGTGTGGCCGGGACATGGGGGACAGGCCGGGCACAGACTTGAGGTGCAGGAGCATGCACTGTGTGGGCCACACAGAGTCTGCACATGGGGGCCACTGGGCACAGTGACTTCTGCAGGCCAGGTGACAGGCAGCGACTTCACAGTGAGGCAACGAAGAAGCATCCCTCCTGCTTGGCACCAAGTCCCAGGAGCCTGGGGGAAAAGGGGGCAGGGCAGGAAACCAGCCGCCTGAAGGAGCCGTGCGGACAGACAAAGCCCCCGCTGCTCCTCAGCCGACCGGACACAGGTGGCCAGGACAAAGTTGGATCCAATGTCCGTGGTCAGGGTCAGCAACAGGAAGTGCCCAGCAGCCCGTGACAGGAGTGGAGAGGCAGGAGGGTGAAGCCTGGGCCCCGGCCCCGTGCTGCCCCTCACCGTGGCCGGAATGAGGCTTACTCACCTCATCCTTGGATTCTCACTGCTTGAGATCCTGGGCCAGGCTCGGAGGAGAGAACAAGCCGAGCGGCTCTAAGACAGCTCCCTGTCCACCAAGGCATCTTTCCAGAATGAGTGAGACCTCCCTAACGAGCTGAGCACTGTCCCCCACGCGCCCACGCACCTGCCGGGCCCACGCGCGCTCTCTCCAGAGCGGCAGGCAGTGGAGTGTGGAGAGCAGAGTAGTGAACTGCAAATCCAGGAGCCTGGTGTTGGGGAAGCCATCAAAGCCAAGGGAGCAACAAAGCCTGCAGCAGACACAGGCACCCGAGGGAGGGGTCGTTTCAACGTGCCGAGCTGTCCGTGGGAGTGAAGGCTCACCTGTGGCCCGGCTCCCGGAGGCTCGCAGGCAGCAGTTACACGCCCTTTCCAGGCGTCTGCCGGTCCAGCCCCCCACACGGGCCCTGTCAGGGAGGACACCAGCCTGTGCATGTGGGATGGGCGACAGGCCCCAGCTACACGGCCAGCGAGCCCTGTGGTTCGAGGAAGCGGCAGGCCGCAGAGGTGCACACAGACCATGGAGGCCACAGAGAGGACACGAGACCACCAGCCAATGCCGTAAGTACAGGATGTGGTTGGACTTGGTGGTTTATGTTAAAAGCGGTTTCTAAAGAGCTTTGTGTACACCCTCCCCACTGGTCCCCTGCCGTGGCTTGCATGTTGCCGTCATGCATGCTGGGAACTACCCTGCTGGGATTTCATGAACCAGCAGGTCAACCAGGGGAACAGGGTTCAGTGAAGCGTCCACAGTCAAGCAACAGAGGAGGAGAGTCTGCGAGGAGATTCTGCCGGTCTACTTCCAAAATCCCGCCGCCACCAACCCCGTGATCACAGCAGGTCTCTGCTCCACTCATGTGCTTCTGACACACCATCAGAAGGGATGAGAAGCCTGGTGGACATGTTTTAGGAAGCTGAGGGACAGTGAAGGTGAGGAAGACCCTCAGGGAGACATCTGAATGGACATGACAGCCACTAGGATGAACTCTGCAGGGCCACGTGTGGCTGGGATGAAGCCTGTAGGGCCACGTGTGGCTGGGATGAACTCTGCAGGGCCATGCGTGGCTGGGATGAAGCCTGCAGGGCCAC
>NW_006399830.1:1514707-1518579 GCF_000299155.1 Elephantulus edwardii
GGTCATGACCCAGGGCAGAGGGGGACGTGGTCATCACTCAGGAAGGATGAGGCATGGTCACCACCCAGGGTAGAGTGGGATGAGGGTCATCCAGGACAGAGAGGGGAGGGGCACGGGTCACCCAGGAAGGACAGGAGCATGGTCACCACTCAGGGAGGACAGGGGCATGGGTCACTCAAGAAGAACAGGTCTATGCAATATCCAGACATAAAAAGACTAGAAAAACAGGCCTGGTGGTCTACTTCAGAGATGGGGGTAGAAAACTTGTGGACCACCCGAGGATCTTCCACTGCAGTGCCGGGCAGAGAGCCCCTCTGTGCGAAGGGACTCCAATGCAGATGCCAAGACCTGGGATGGAGCACGAGACAGACTAGAAGGGCACAGAGAAGGGCACACACTGACCAGCACAAAACCACAGGCTCCAGGCAGACAACGAGGGTGCAGGGCACACGCTGACCAGGGCACAACCACAGGCTCCAGGCGGACACCGAGGGTGCAGGGCACACGCTGACCAGGGCACAACCACAAGCTCCAGGCAGACACCGAGGGTGCAGTGCACACGCTGACCAGGGCACAACCACAGGCTCCAGGCGGACACCGAGGGTGCAGAGCACACGCTGACCAGCGCACAACCACAGGCAGCAGCACGCTGAGGAAGGGCTGGGCTGCAGGCCAGGCTGGCTCCACCCTGTGGTGTGTAGGCTCCTCAACTCAGAGCAGACCCAACAGCACTCAAGTACAATGGAGGCCGAGGGGCTGCGCCCAGCGGCAGCGTACCTGGAGGTCCAAGCCTGGAGGCAGCCCCTCCCACCCTGGCCTGGCTTCACCCACGCAGCTCTTCAGCCACACAGAGCCAGCGAGGTAAGCGAGTGGCCATCCCACTAAAAGCAATGATATCTCAGATGACCCAGCTCCAACCACCATTTGACCACATGAGCTTCAGACTCCACTCTATGAGTGCTGGACAGCCCCACACGGGTCCTGGACACCCCACATGAGCCTTCCACTCCCACCTGAAGCCCAGAGCCCTACGTGAGCCCCAATCATCCCCAAGTGGTCACAAAGCTGGCCAGTGACAAGTGCTGCCACAATGAATGACTGGTGGGTAAGGGTGTAAGGTCTAAGGAAGCAGGAGGGGAGAAAGGGTCCAGTGGCACCAAACGTGGCACACAGAGGAGCCAGAGCCCAGCTGGAGGGGGTGCTGTGGTGGGCAGAGGGGCAGGGACCTGGCTGGGGGACAGTGAACCTCATGGAGGTACCCAGGAGCTTCATCAAGAAAGTGAGACTTTACCACAAGTGCCCAGGGAGCAGCAGACAGTTGGGCAGGAGTTAGGGACCTGCCGCTTCCGTTCAGAGACCTGTCTGAACAGCCCGGGTGACAAGATCTGGAGGGGCAGACATGGAGGCAGCACAGTAAAGACATCTGCAAGCAGGGCACGTGACACCAGGGGCAGCAGCCTGGTGGTCACCACGCTGGTGAGAGGCCAGGATGGTGTGTTCCAGACACATATCAGAAGGGCCATCCCTGGGGAAGGCTAGCACACAGTAATGCACAGAGGAGGCCGCCGAGCGAGATGGACAGACTTGAGGGCAGCCGCAGCGGGCACAACAGTGACGGAGGACAGCACACGAGCAGGCAGGTTCCCGTTCCGTTCCACAGAATCTCTGTGAGTCAGGGCCAACTCAATGGCACCTGACAATGACATTAAAGTGTCTAGGGCTGGTGGCGTAGAGAAGCATGGCTGGGACAGAACAGGAGGGCGGCGGGAGGGGGAGGAGGACAGTCAGTGGAGGGACGAGGTGCTGCTGCAGGGACCGGGACAGAGGAGACACAGCTGCTCCCAGCTCTGACGGGTGGAAGCACGGGGGTGGGCCTGCTTGTTAGGGATCAAACGCCAAACAGCTCCTGTCTTTCAACAATTCAGGAAGGCCTGTGGGAACACAGATAACTTGGCAAGCCGGCAGAGCAGAACACTACCTCAAAAAAGACCCAACTGTCCTTGGAACAGCATCCCTGGGGGCTCCCGCAGAGAACAGGGGAGAAGAGCGAACTGGGGAGAAAATGCTTAGAAGCTCCGTTTTCAATGGCAGAGTAGTGGCGGCCACAGCACAGGCCTGCTGCCCAGCCCCGAGCACCGTGTGGGCAGCCTGCGAGCCATGCTGCCACCAGCTGTCCCAGGCAGCACCAACGAGCCGGCACGGTCGGCCAGCGAGGGCACAGGCCAGAGGACAGAGCTAGTCAGTCAGTCTGAGCGTGTGCACACAGGTGGCACAGCAGAGCCATGTGCCGTCTTCGTAGCAGACATAACAGACAGTGCTTCCAGCACCCCAGCTCCTGCTCCAGCGCCTCTCCCAATGGACCCAGGCTTTTTCCAACCAAAATGAGAATTCTTTCTGTATGGAGCATTTTCTTGCAAATCAGAACCAGGAGCTGACCCACCTCTCTCCTCTAACAAGAACTTGCAGACCTCATACCAGAAGCCGTTCCTCCCGCATTCTCCAGTTAGCCCATCCTGCCATGTGCGGTGATGAAGGATGGAAGAGACCAGCAGAGCCCGGGGGGAAGGTGCATCTCAGGCAACTCGGCCCTCACTCCCAGCAGAAGCAGCAGGCCATCAGCTCCACATGGTTACAGCATGCCAAGGACAAAGAGCAGTGCTGATCAACCCTCTAAACACACAGCCTCAGTGAAGACCCAGGTGCCCGGGTATAGGGTGGCTCCTGGCCAAGGCCCCTGCCAGGGAGTCTGTAGGACACAGCAGAGCTGTCCAGCGGGATCCCAAGGCAGCCACCTTTACCACCGCAGGCATCACTCTCCCACAGAACAGCTGACCTTACAACCAAGCTTTTAACTTCTGTGCATCATTTTTTAAAATTATTGTTGTTGTTATTATTATTATTATTATTATTATTATTATTATTATTATTTTAAATAAACGCATCTTCTACCTTTCAGAAAAAAGACATGAGGGAGATAAACTTTTTAGAAAAGTATCCATGGAGTCAAGGATTCTGAAGCTTCATCTGACATATTTTGGGCATGTTGCAAGGAGGGACTGGTCCTTGGAGAGGAACATCATGTTTGGCAGAGTGGAGGGAAGGTGAAGGAGAGGAAGACCTTTGGTGAAATGGATCGATTCTGTGACTGGAACGGTGGGAATAAGTGCGTTTGAGATGGCTAGGTTGGCACAGGATAGAACAGCATTTAGAGCTCTTGTACATAGGGTCACTATGAGTCGCAAGCGACTCAATGGCACATAACAACAACATCTTTATTTAGCTCTCCCACTTTGAGTGTTAGTTTGACTGGGTATAAAATTCTAGTTTGGAAATTCATTTCCTTCCTCTGTGAAAAGCAGCCCTTGTGGTTTAATGCATCAAGGTGCTAACTGAAACACAGTCAGAAGGCGCCGGAGTCTCTGTGGGAGAATAAGGAGGTGATCTCTTTCACAAAGATTACAGTCTGGGAACCCTTGGAGGTGGCTCTACTATGTCCTACGGGGTCGCTGCGAGTCGCCCACCTGCAGGCCCTGCTCACTTTCTGCCACAGTCAAACGTCACTGTTCACAAGTCTGCAGTGGGGAAGCTGGGCCTGCTGGGCACACTATGTGGGCTGTGGGGATGGTGTCACAGCCATGCACATGACAAAACGCACAGGACTCAGAACTTTAAATGTCAGAGGCCGTATGTCAACTGAATCCCAATTTTTAGAAACAGCTCACTGAAAATGAGGAGGACCTCATTCACTTACTGCAGAGGGTCAAGGACTACAGCCTCCAGTATGGACTGAGGCTCAATGTCAAGAAGACAAAGATTCTCACCACTGGACCAATCGGTAGCATCAGGATGGATGGTGAAGAGATTGAGATTGT
>NW_006399830.1:1518944-1539687 GCF_000299155.1 Elephantulus edwardii
CCTCTATGAGGTGGATTGATTCAGTGACTGGGGTAATTGGGATGGGTGTGTCAGAGGCAATGCGATTGGCACAGGATAGAGCAGGGTTTAGGGCTGTGGTACATAAGGGTTGCTACGAGTCGCAAACGACTCGACGGCACATAACAACAACAACAATGTAAATACACTCAAAAGTAAAAAGGAAATGCCCACAAAATGAGGGAAAAGACTGAAGACATACAAAAGATCAGAATGAATGGACTAGATGTGGAAGCGACACAGCTCCAGCAAGGAAGAGGACCTGGGATGTCAGCAGTAGCAAATCAGACATGAAGGCTGAAAGAGTTAGACACAGAAAGGGAGACTGTCACAAGGGCAGCCACGAGTGAGAAGTCAGCAGAGAGCCTCTGCAGCCTGCAGGCCGCCAAGGCGAGGCATTCGCACACACGCGGGCATCATGGTCCATGGGCTCTGGAGTCTAAAGGAGAGGATATAGAGATGAGGAACAGAGGCCACATACGACGGCAGCTATCCATGCACCTACTGCCACAGCAGCACCCCTGGACATGGAGCCCCAGTGTGGAGAATCGGGCAGGACAGAGAGCAAAGGCCTTCCTTCAGCACCAGAAGAGTGTTCCCCAGGAGCTGGCACCCTCAATTTAGACTTCTAGTTACTCCGATAGTGGAAAATTAATCTGTGTTATAGTTGCATGAGAGTCATCTCAAGACACAAGTTGTTGGCACTGTCACGTCCTATCACGTCAGAAATGATTCCCAGCTGACCCTCCAGAGCATTTTCAGAGGCTGTAAATCAAGACGAGATGGCCCTTCTTTCCCCTGTGAAGCAGCTGATAGATTCAAACCACTGCTGCTGTTGAGTTGGCAGCACAACCTTTATCCACTAGGTCACCAGAGTTCCTAAGACACAAGAGAATATCCTAAAATAGCCAGAGAAAAAGACGTTGTTGTTGTTGTTAGGTGTCCTCGAGTATGACTCACAGCAGCTCTATGAACAAAGGATCTGAACCCTGTTCTATCCTGCACCATCCTCATGCTTCCTCACACACAGGAGTCCATTGTGGCGTCGCTGTGTCAGTCCACCTGGGTGAGGGTCCTCCTCTCCTTCGCCGACCCTAAATGCTTCCCAGCATCATGTCCCTCTCCAAGGAATAACCCCTCCTAGCAACATGCCCAAAGTTTTGAGGTGAAGCCTCATCATTCCTGCCTCCAGAGAGCACTCCAGCTGCACCCTCTCCAAGACGTATCTCTTCATTCTCTCGGCCGTCCATGGGATGTTCAGGGTTCTTCTCCAACACCACAGCTCAAAGGCGTCAATTCTTCTGTCATCCTTATTCACTGTCCAGCTCTCAGGTGCACAGCAAGTGATCAGAAAAACCATGGCCTGAATCAGTTGCACCGTAGTCCTCAAACTGGCATGACTCATTAGAGATCTCTAATTGCGTATTTTCCCTATGTAATGCGTCTCTAAGTGCTCAGGCCGTTCGTTCATAGGGTTGCTATGAATCGTCTACGACTCGACGGCATCAAACAACAACAACAACAATGCGTCTCTATTTCCTGACTGCCGGTACCAAGGGTGTTAATTATGGATCCAAGTAAGATAAAGCTGTTGACAGTTTCAATCTCCTCTCCGTCCATCTTGATGTTGTCTATCGATCCAGTGGGAAGAATCTTCATTTTCTTGACATTGAAATGCAATCTATATCGAAGGCAGCATTCCTTGACCTTGTGCAACAAGTGTTTCAAATCCTCCTCAGTTTGAACAAGCAAGGATGTATCATCTGCGTAATGCAAGTTATTGATGCGTCTCTCACCAATCCTGATGCCATACTCCTCCTTCAAAGAGTCCCACTTCCTGGATAATTTGCTCAGCATGCACACTGAATAGCTACAGAGAGAGAATAAAACCCTGACGCACTCCCTTCTCAATTTAAACCATGCAGTGTCCCCAGATCTGTTTGCACAACAGCCTCCTGGTCTAGGTCTAGGTTCCACATGAGCACAATTAAGTGCTGGGATTCCCATCATTCTGAATGTCAGCCACAACTTGTTATGATCCACTCAGTCAAAAGCCTTTGCAGGGTAAATAAAGAACATACCAAAAAAAAAACAACAAAAAACCAAAACCAACAACAAAAACACATACTAGAAAAAGACATACTACATATAAATGAACAAACAAAGAGAAATAGTGAATTTCTCACCAGAAAGTATGAAAAGCAGACCATGAAATGACAACCTATATCCACTAAATATATTGCATCTCACAAAAGTAGACAGTTATTTCCATCAGACTTTTCTTCAAGAATGCTAATGGGAGTTGTAAATGCAAAATGAAAATAGCACCAATAGAAGCAGGTACACAAAATGTGGAGCGCACTCGAATCAGGGCTCTGAACCAGTTTAGAACATTCCAGTCCGTCCGCTGGGAAAAAGGGTGGGAAGCCCAGTGCACAGGAATCAGATCTACTTTATGGAATCTGACCAAGTAGGAAGCGGAGGGGCATCTGCTCAGACACAGCAGCTGACCACACCACTCGGAGTGGCCACCATCTTTGAGAGGAACAGCTGTTTCCTACGTAGGTCCAAACCCAGCACCCAAGAGGCTCAGTTGCTATGCAACAGTATTCAGTTCCTGTTTCTCACTGCTGTAATGGAACCACTTCAAACCGGTTCAAATCCTGCTAGATGTGGACTATGTGCAGACTAACGGCGGAGAGGGGAACCAATTCTTGTTTTTGTTAACAGTAACAGCAGTGTATTATGGAGAAGATAATATGCAGAAGATGTACAACAGCAGCAGCAAAAAAGGTGGAGGGGAACCAAACCACCGTCTTCAAGTCCTCACGCTGTTGGGAAGCGATACAGTGGTACGTGATGGTATACGATTAGGCTAAAAATACATTTTGTAAACTTCACTCACAAACAGCACAAAGCACGACTCATTAGTAAGCTTACACCAGCGTAAAAAACTCTACTTTTTAATGATCAAATCCAAAAGAAGGCAGGAAAAAAGAACAAAGCACAGATGGTACAGGTGGAGAACGAGTTTCAGAAGCGTAGATGAAACTCAGGCATGGGGACCCGTTCTTCACAAGACAAAAATAAATGGTGCTCGAAACTCAGCCGCACCAACTACATTAACAGGAACTCGTCTGAGGAATCCAATACAAGGTAGAAATGTTCAGGATAGACAGAAAGCAAAACTCAACTTATGCTGCCTGCAAAAACATACAAATAGGTGAATAGAAAGAGATAGGTTGGTTAGATGCGGAAAATGGAAAATCGTACTTAGCAAACACTTTAACTGCAATGGGGCCTGCGTGTCTAGCTTCCTGTCAAGCCAGCTAACTCAGGTAGGCCACAGAAACGGAGAGGATCCTTCCTCATAGCAAAAGGCAGCATCAGCAGACACACTCAGCAACCCTCAATGTACCGGTGCCCAGGCACGGAGCTGCAAGTGAGACCCACACAGAACTGCGAGATAAAGCTGGGGCCTTCCACACCAGGTCTCAGTAACTCACAGCAGAGAAACCAAGCCATAGAGCTGAGAGGATCAAAGCCCTCCGTACCTTCCTGACACTGAGGGAGCGCCCGCCAGCCACCAGCAGGCCACAGAGCACACATCAAGCCAGACCGCACACAGAGAACAAACCAGCCTTACGCTAAGCGGACTGGAGCGGTACAGAGGATTTCCTCTGATGACAACAGGATTCAGTCAGAAACCAATCCAGTGGGGAGAGGAAGGAAAAACAAGCAGGCAACAGATGCATATTAAGAAGGGTGACAGGAAAGGCCTATTTGGATCCCACTGAGACACTGAGTGGGTTTGAACCAGCAACCTTTCAGTTAGCAGCTGTGCCACGGACCCCTGCAATGCTACCAACCGTGATTACTTCACGGAGACAGAAGGGAAGGACGGATGGGAGGCGAGGCGGGGAGGAGGGAGCTCGCCCACCTAAGTGTGTAGTCTGTGGAGGGTCCTCTGCATAAACAGACACACGTGTGACTTCTGGGGAATACCGCACAAGAACTGAAACCAAGCCATGCTAAGCCTCCCTCAACTGCAGAGTGGACTCATTAAACTCAGCTGAGTACTTTACGTTAAAAGATTTGTAAAATTCATTTCTATAAGGCCCTGGGTTTTTCTGAGCTATTGCATCTGGAGCTGCTCTTTTCACCCGGTGAATAACCTTGTTGTTAAGCGTCATGATTCCTGAGAGCAGCGGCGTCCGGCTCGGCCCCGAGGGCTCCTCTCCTGAGCAGAGTGGGCAGCTGCTCCTTCCAAACAGCACCGGGTACAGTGATGGCCCACGGGGTGGCAGAGCTGGTGTGGAGCCCACCAGCCAACCTGTGTCCTCATCCTTCTGTGACCCCAGCCCCAGGAGTGCAGGCTGCACCCAACAAGCTGCTTCTAACACAGAGTGCATGGTCCCCTGCAACCCGGCCACGGACTGGGCCTGCATCTCACTGCTGCGCTCAGGCCCTCCCAGGCACATGCTGACCGGCCGGCCCCCACGGTGGGATGGCTCGATGGAGGGGCACCAGTGCCAGGAGCTGGGAAGGGCTCTAGCCAGCAGGCCCCCGGGGTGGGGTGGGGGGAGTGCTCCAACAGTACCACGTGAGGTGTAGAGGGCAGGTCCTCCCAGGTGAGACCTAAGGCTGACCAGTCATGACCCACGGAAACATGACGACTATTAATATCTATCAACAGTTAAGTCCCCGCATTTTGGGACATCTTGTCACAAAGAAAGAGCTTACAGTCAGGCATCATGAGTTGGACAGACTGAGAGAAAAACGTGGAACAATCCTCAGTCATAGAACTGCCCTCTGTGGTCAGGATGCTCTTCTGGGGGCTTCTGGAAGCGGTCAGCAGAGGGGAGGACACCACCTCGTTCCTCTGCTCTCAGGGCCGTGCGTGCCGAGGTCCTAATGGTTTTTTACTTCTCTGACTACAAGAAAGGCAGTCAGGGGGAGACTGAAGGAAGCTCACACTTTACAGTCATGAGTTCGACATCGAGAGAGGCTACCTTCAGAGTCCCTCTCCCACTCTCCTTCTCAAAGACCAGAATGGTCAAGACAGGAACCGGGAACATCTGCCGCAGAGAGCAGACACACTGCCCAAACTGTAGATGAGGTGAAGAAGCCACGCTCAGACTTCGCAGGAACCAATTCTCCAGGGAATAAAGTTTCTTTTTTATTTTAAAAAAAAAAGTGGGTGGGTACAAACAGGCTTCTCTCCCCAACCGCCTCGTGCCTGGAACCAACTCCATGCCCCAAGGAGACACGAGGAGAGAATGCCATTAATAAATTTATTTCCACTTTCTTTTCAATGGTGCTGAAAAGTCTATGCAAATCCGTCCATAATTAGGTTTAAAAATTCCATTCAGTGGGATAATCAGACTTCAAAAAACTCAATTTTAGTTTTAATCAGATTTTAACAAGGATATTAAGTCCATTTCATTTAGAAAAGGGGGAAAACTGTGAATATAACACAAAATGTATTCAAGCTTAGCCCTGGGAGATAATTAAATAAAATTAATTTGGCAAAAGCTGTCAGCGAGTGGAAACACTCCAAACAACACGCGTGGTTTCTGATGGAAACAAAAGCACTCCTTACTGTACAAACACACAAGCTCAGCCTTCAGGAGGGGAGAGGGCCGCCCTGGAGACGGACAGGAAGATGGAATCCCAACCTCGAGCCTCAGGACTGGGGCCTCCACTCACAGGGAGGAAGGACTGGAGGGGAGAGAGGGTGGGAGACGGAGGGGAGGACAGAGGAGACAGGTACTAAGCAGAAAACCAGGACTGGAGTCAGGGTGCGGATGGACTGTGCAGGCGTGGCCTGCGCTCCTCCCACGGGCAGCTGGGTTTCCTTCCTGGGTCCACACCCCAGTCCCCCTTGCCCATCTCACCAACAGGAGCCATACTGAGCATGCCCAACTGGACAGCCGCCGTGGAGCTGAGGTCGAAGCCACCGTGTGCTCATCTTAAGCAGATTCCTGAGCTCCTATGTCCCCTGACAACTGCACCCCAGTGCTGTGGGGAGATGTTCCCCTCAACGGCTGTGAGCTCATCAAGGGCAGAAGCCATCCTTGTCGTGGGCCCTGCACCTCCAGTTCCACGTCTGACGAGCCAAGAGCTCTCAATAAGGGCTTGCTGAGGGACACGGATCAGAGAGCAGCCTCCATTTCTACGAATCCAGGTGCCTGAACCTGCATCTCAGAGGCTGGGCATAGCTGCAAGCATCCTTCCCAGAAGCTCACACACCTGCCAGGTAAGCCCCAGTGCACACCAGGACCTCCCTCAGGCCTGCCTCCAGCGTCTCTGAGGGGAATCAGCTCAGCAGAGGCAGCCCAGGAGCTCTGGGGGTCTTCCTTGTGTCCTAAGTCAATCCAAGAAGGCGGCTGTGCACCAGGGCTTTCCAAGGCCATGACCTCCTGGGGCCGCCTCCCCGCCGTCCTGACTAGCAGCTCGGACTAGTACTATTTAGTTAGTAGTTTACTATCTAAGTACCGACACCACCCATGGCCTCCATGCTCTAAAGCAACATCTGCACCACAGCCTTTGGGTCGAGTCCAATCACCCAGTTCAATGGACAGAGTTCTCCGGGAGGTCTTCCCTCCCTGTTACCGTCCACAGTAGGACATCGAAAGGTCCCTGGGCACACTGGAGGGCTGGTCACCCCATTCTCCCATTCTGTACTAAGAGGCACAGGTGAGGGTTATCACAGAAGGGTACAGCACAAGAGTCCTAGCTGGTCTTTTACAGAAAATGTCTGCACAACCCCACCTTAAATCCAGAACTCCTGCTAGGTACTCAATTGTTCAATTATTAAAACTCAAAAGGGAACTGAAGACAAGAGATGGCTGGGAAAGAGACGTCACTTTCCAGGGTCTAAAATCCTTGTATGCAGGGAATTCTGCTGAAGGTGACTTGGCCTTGACTGAGCAGTGACCCCTAGTGAGAGCTGCAAGGCACTGCAGCTAAGCTCGAGTAGACAGTGAAAACGCCCGACCTTGGGGGAAAGCAGCTGAAAAGACCCTCTTTGCAGCTCAATCTAAATGAAGCTCAACCCAAACCCAAACCGGCTGCTCTCAAATCACTTCCCACTTGTGATACCCTCCAGGGCACAACAGGTCCGCCCCACAGCACCTCCAAGACTGTAAACAGGAACTCTCGCCCCAGCAGGTCCAAACTGCCATCTTTCAGCTGGAAGCCAAGTGCTTTAACCAGTGTGCAAATATAGGGCTCTTGGTAGGAAACCAAGTCTAATCTAAGCACAGTCAATAAAAACTGAGTTGTGGTTGAAAGTAGCCTCGTCTACACCAACAATGCTCTGTAGCTGTCTATTCAAAGTCGAGCAGCGCCTGCCTTATGCAATTACAATCCTGATGAAAGGCAAATACTCCTGGGACCGAGCTGCAGCAAATTCCAGCAAAACAGAAAAAAGCAGGCACCAGAGGGAAAAAGCCGACTGGAGAACAGGGTGTCTAACGTCTTCCACAGACGCATAAACAACGCCTATCAGTTCAGGAGCAGACGCTCAGGAAATTGCAATGAGGTCGAGCCGGCCCCTCCCTGGCTGTGGGAGGACTGTTTGGTTCCATGAAACTGAAGAGTAGTTTGCACGTAATAAAAAATTAATTGCTAATCTTCCGACTCAGCCGCCTCCTCGAACAAGATAGCATTGTGCTGCGGCCCTGGAAGTTAAACGCTTCTTCTCCCAAGTAATTACTGCTCTCACTCTACCTTCCTGGGAGTCTCCTCCCTCTCCTGAACAGACCCCAGAACCTGCCAGGAGGTGCTAAGCTCCAAGCAAAGGCAGGTAGGTCACCGGCCGGCAGACTGGAAGGCGGTTCCTGCCAAAGTCCAGCTGGGCGCCGTCAGGTCTGAAAGATGCTAGCAGCTGATGGGCTCCATGCCCACCTATGTGCTGAGTTCTGCACAGGCTAAATGGATGGGCAGCTCCCCAAAAGAAGCCCATGTGCGCCAGCATCAGGCTGATCGGCTCACAGAGAAGCAGGGCCCAGCTGCACAGCACCATGCGGCCAGCCAGATGGATGGAGGTTATTGAGGGCAAAGCCCATCATGCTCAGGGGCCAGCCAAGCAACCCAAGGCTGCCGTGAACTCACTGCACGGCTGTGACCAGGAAGCTTCCGCCCAGTGCCCGTTACGTGAGGTGACATCAGTGCTGCCTAGTCCAAGGAGCTGTGGAGAATGATCCCAAGAATGACTGGCTCAGTGAGGCAGCCAGCAGCTCTGTACAGCATCTGTACAACTAAGGCCACTCTGAAGGGTGCCAGGCCACCAGCCAGGTGCAGACTCTCTACAGAATAAGGGCATAACCTTAAGCATAACCATGCAGAAACTTCTAGTAAGCCATCAATTGCCAGACCAGAGAAAGAGTCTAGCCCTCTCTCCCACAGCATCCTTCAAATCCAGCTAAGACAGGTACACTGCGCTCTCTGCATAAGGCAGGGTGCGCCTTGATTCTGGAAGTGAGCCAGAGCTTCGACTTTCAGAAACTAATCATGCGGTCCACGGTGACCAATGTTCACACTGACTGCAACGCTACTGCAAACTGACTCCCAGGACCCTACAGAGGCCAAAGGTGACCAGTGGAACATTTAGAATGTCACCTGAGGCTGGAGCGGGGGAAAGTGCTACAGAACATGGAAGCTGTGCAGCACACAGGACAGGGCGAGCAGACACTCATTTGTGCACCCTCCTTTCTGCTACCCCGTTAGCCTAATAAAGGAGCTCCCCAGTTCCCTGCCACACAACAGCACCACAAGGTCTGACCACGGAGGAGGAACAGGCCACCGGAGCAGGGTTCCCTCCTTGGAAGGTCTAGGAGAAAGATTATCCTGGGGAGGGCACTTCCAGACACTGTGCAGTCAAGGCAACACATTCATCACTGGGAATCAGTGCCGAGACAAAGGAAACTGCCATCAGGCACTGAGTCAGCTCTGGTTCACAATGACCAACGAACAGAACAAAACTCGACCTGCACCAGCCTCCTGGTCTCAGCCAAGGCCCGTTCCTGCACTGGCCTCCTGTCTCAGCCACGTCCGAGCCCACTGCTCCTGGCCTCCTGTCTCAGCCACCCTGGAGCCCGTTCCTGCACCGCCCACTGTTGCTGGCCCTGTGAACCCATCTTCTTGTAACCAAACTCCAGAGAAAACCCCCAAAGTCCTAGAGACGAAAGCTGCCATCCTCACTTTGGAAGAGCATTCTGGCTCTGTTTCCAAGACAGATTGGTTTGTTTTCCCGCAGTCCACAGTATATTTAATATTCTTCACCCACACCACAATTCAAAGGCATTAATTCGTCTCTGATCTTCCTTGTTCACTGTCCAACTTTCGTATGCTTATGAGGCTACTGAAAATACCATGGCTGGGGTCAGGCACATGTCAGTCCTCAAAGCAACATCTTTGCTTTTTAACACTTTAAAGAGCTCTCTATAGCAGATGTGCCCAACACTATGCATCGTTTGATTTTCTGCCTGCCGTTTCCGTGGTACTGAGTCAAGGAAGATGAGACCCTGACAACTCCAATCCTTCCTGCTTACCCTGCTTGGTGGCCGAGCTGTGAGGGTTTTCTGTGTTCCGGAGGTTGAGGTGTGCTCCGTACTGAAGATGCGTCAAGCCCTCTCTCAAGCCCTCTTCACTGTGAGCAATCATGTGTCATTTGTGTAGCACTGGCTGTTAGTAAGTCTTTCTCCAATGCCGACGCTGCCTTCCTATAATCCCGCCTCACCAGACGAGCTGTGGGAGAATATCATCCAGGAAGAATGCAAAGGGTCATTACAAACATGGAGGAAGGAAGAAAGGCCAACATGGATGTCAGAAGAGACACTGAGCACTGCACAAGAGCACCAAGAAGCCAAAGCAAAGGGAAGAAAGCAAGATGTTAAGGAGCTGAACAGGAGATTCCAAAGGGTTCTCAGGAAGACAGAGCAAAGTGTTATAACAAAATGTGCAAAGCGCTGGAGTCAGAAAATTAAAAGGGATGAACTCGCTCAGCATTACTTAACCTGAAGGACTGAAGAACAAATCTAAGCCTCAAGTTGAAATACTTAAGGATGCTTTGGACAGAATGTTAATGACCAAGGAAGCATCAAGAGAAGATGGAAGGAATGCAGAGTCACTAAAAAGAACTGGCTGACACAGAAGAATTTCACGAAACAACATGATCAAAAGTGTGTGGAGATGGAAGAAGAACCTCAAGCTGCTCTGAAGGAACTGGCAAAAAACAAGGCCCCAGGAATTGACAGCATACCAACTGACATATTTCAACAGATGCTAACCTGGACGTGCTCACCAAGTTTTGCCACGAAATCTGGAAGACAACCACCTGGGCATCTGACTGGAAGAGATCCATATTTATTCCCATTCCAAAAAAAGTTGACCCAACAGAGTGTGGAAATTATCAAAGAATATCATTAATATCACATGCAAGCAAGATTCCACTGAAAATTATCCAAAAAAGGACTGAACAGCACATCAACAGAGAAGTGCCAGAAGTGCAGGCTGGGTTTAGAAGAGGCCGTGGCACGAGTTATATCATAACCAATGTAAAATGGATCTCAGCTGAACGCAGAGAGAATTAAACCAGAGGAATGTCTATCTATGTTTCATTGACTATGCAAAGGCATTTGACTGTGTGGATCACAACAAACTGTGGCTGACTCTGAGAAGAACAGGAATCCCAGAACACTTGATTGTGCTAATGAGAAACCTATACTCGGACCAGGAGGCACTTGTCAAAATAGAGCAAGGAAACACTACATGGATCAAATTCAGGAAAGATGTACACCAGATATGCATCCTATCTCCACACCCTTTCAATCTATGTGCAGAACAGATCATCTGGGAGGCTGGTCTCTGTGAGGAAGAATGTGGCATCAGGATTGGAAGAAGACTCATCAACAATCTGTATTATGCAGATGACACAAGCCTGCTTGCTGAAACTAAGGAGAACCTGAGACATCTGCTGCAGAAAGTCAAGGACTTGCAACAATGAATGAATGAAAACCCAAAATCTCTGTAAATGTTCATTAAAACTAATAAAATTTAATAATAATAAAAAAAAAGTCAAGGACTGCAACCTTCAATATGGATTGCATTTCAACATCGTGAAAACAAAGATTCTTACCACTAGGCCAACTGGAAGCATCACGATAGATGGTGAAGAGATTGAGACTGTTAACTGCTTTAGTTTGCATGGCTCCACAATCAACACCCTTGGTGTTGGCAATCAGGAAATCGAAAGATTAATTGCATTGGGAAAATCTGCTATCAGGCACCTACCACTACACAGTACTGAAGAGCAATGATATCAGTCTAGAGACTAAGGTGTGCCTGATCCAGGCCACGGTCTTCATAATTACTTGCTATGCATCAGAGAGCTGGACAATGATTAAGCATGACAGAAGAATTGATGCCTTTGAGTTGTGGTGCTTCATCTGGCATATTGTGGCCATGTTGAAAGGAGGGACCAGTTCTTGGAAAGGGACATCATGCTTGGGAGAAGGGAGGGGCAGGGCAGGGCAGGAGAGGAAGGCCCTGGATGAGATGGATTGACTCACTGACTAGGCTAATGGGGGGTATGTGTGTCAGAGACAATGACGTGGTCTTAAGGCAGAGCAGGGTTCAGAGCTGTTGTGCACAGGGTTACGATGGCAAACAACTAGACGGCACATAACAACAACAGATCATTTGCTCAGCATATAGATTAAATAACTATGATAAAAAGATCCAACCAAGATGCACACTTGCCCTCATTTGAAACCACACACTATCTGCTTCCTCGTAGGACGGCCTCATGGTCTCTGCTCATCGCACAATTAAGTGTGTGGTCAAAACAGCCAAGTCTGCAATATTACTTCAGACCCACAGAAAGAGGGTTCTGTACAGTCTATAAAGCTAGTACCTTTCTGGTATCCCTGCTTTCAGTCCCCATCCAAATGACTGATATTAGCAGTGGTACCCCTCACCCAACTCCTCTTCTGAACCCAGCTTGAATGGCTGCTATTTCCTGTTGATGTACAGCTCCAACTACTACCTTCAGCAAAACTTGTGTGAGATATCAATGACATTGTATCATTTTTACATTCTGCTAGATCATCTTCTGTTTTCATTTGAACCGGCACAAATATAGATCTCTTGCAGTCAGTTGTCAGTTAGCTGTCTTTTCTTGGCACAGACAAGTAAACATGTCCAGCGCTGCAATCTTTATTTTCAAGAATGTCAGTCTGTATTCCGTCAAGTTCTGGAGCCTGGTTTGTGATCGCCTGCGGTGCAGCTTGGACTTGGTCCTTCAACACCACCAGTTCTCGATCACTCGCTACCTCCCGAAACCGCAGGACAGCAGCCAGTTCTGCGAGGCACGGGGACCGTGAATGCCTCCCCTCTTCTCTGGACGCTTCCTGCATTGTGCAGGATTAGCCCAAGAGCCCTTCCACACTGCAATTCCAGGCTTGAGCAGTTCTCTTCAGTGCTTTCTTCTGGACAAGAGCCAAGCACGGCCTTCCTTTTGTTTATAAAGCGCAGGTCTTTGCACCTTTCACTGTCTTCTTGAGCTGCTACCCTCTGAAATCTTCTGCTGCGCTCATTTATTTCTTCATCTCTCCCATTAGCCTGAACTACTCCATATTCAAGAGTAAGTCTCGTAGGGTTTTTTTAAACATGAATTTGGGTCTTCCCTTAATGTCCTTTTTTCAATTGTGATTTTAACAGAAATTTATTAAATTTTTTTATTGGGAAAAACGTATTGGGGGTACAAGGAGGTGAGGGTTGGGGGCAGAAGGGTGAGGATGGGCCAGGATGCAGTTGCAGAGCTGCACAGTTTGGTCGGTGGGGGGAGCAGGTGAAGGAAATGATGAGGGTCCAGTGGGGACCAGATGCTACAGAGGAATGACAAGCATTTTCCAATAGTAATTACACCAACTGTCTTATTGATTTGGGAATTGGATGCCGACTCTCTGGCTTCTTCATGCTGAACAGGGGCGTAGATATAAAGGGGGGAAGGGAGGACGCTTTATCACCTTACTGGTGGTCTTGGGTTACAGCTGCTTGCCTTCTTGCTCCTGAGGGCCGCGACGGTTCAACAGAAATTTATAGAAAAGTTGATTTTCATACATTCACTGTTGCAGTTTCCTCCCTCCCCCCACCTTCCCCAGTCCACTTTTGTTGTGCACCTCTCATTCTGGACTGCTGTCATAGAAATAATGCCTGATCATACATTCCTTTTAAACAGTTCTTTCCTTCATCGACTCCAACGCAGTGTTCAGTCAAGTTCATCAGAGACAAACTGGGATCAAGCTTAGAAACCCTAGTTTACGGTATAAAGAGACTGCCAAACACAGCCAGAAATGTACAATCTGAAGAGGATAAAGCTGATAAATGGGACCTTCTAAGGATTAAATCCCTGTGTTCATCAAAAATTTTTTTACAACAGGGTGAAAAGAAAACCTATTGACTGAGAACAAACATTTGGCAATACCATCTCAGACAGGAGTCTCATAACAGAAGTTTACAGAATATTCCTGGGCCTCCACAAGAAAAAGTCTGATAATCCAATTACAAAATGGGCAAAAGACATGGAAAAAAATTTCACAGAGGAAGATATTTAAATTTTGAATATTTCGTTATGTGCTTGTTTGGGATCTGAATGTCTTCTTTGGTGAAGTGTCTGTTCATATCCTGTGCCACTGGGTTGTTTACCTTCATCTTGTTGTGATGCTTGAGTATTCTATAAATTCTAGATATAAGTCCCTCAACAGACATGTCCTTACCAAATATTTTTTCCCAGCCGGTGGCCTCCCTTTTTACCCTGACGGAGAAGTTTTTGGACATGCACAGGAATTTTATTCTTAGAAGGTCCTATTCATCTATTTTATCTTGATTATAGGTTTTTCAGAATGCTTGGAAGACCATTAATGCCGTGGATGAGGGCTTCCAAAGTTCTTCCAAGCTTTTCTCTAACGAAGTTTATAGTCCTTGGTTTTAGTCCTAGGTCCTTGATCCACTTTGAGTTGGTTTTTGTATATGGAGTGAGGTGTGGATCTTGCTTCAGTTTTCTGTAAATATTTTTCCAATTTTGCCAACACTATTTGTTAAAAAAGGCTGTCATTTCCCCACTTAACTGATTTCATTTCCTTATCAAAAAGCAGTTGAGCATAGGTAGATGGGCTAAATTCTGGGTTCTCAATTCTATTCCATTTGATCTACGGGTCTGTCGTTGTACCAGTACCACACTGTCTTGACCACCACGGCAGTGTAGTAGGATTTGAAATCAGGGGGTGAGATGCCTCCTACTTTGTTCTTTTTTAAGGTGTGTTTGCTTATTCAAGGCCTCTTTCCATTCCAAATGAAACTGAAGATTGCCTTTTCCATCTCGTTGAAGAATGGAATTGGTATTTATATTGGGATTGCACTGAACGTGTAAACTGCTTTTGGTAGTCATTTTCACAACATTTGGTGTACAGCCATTTATTATGGTTATGTCCTCTTGTTCTATTGACCCTTTAAACATTATATAGTGACCTTCCTTGTCCTTTTTGATGGTTTTTTACACTGAAATTTATCAGAGATTAATATCGTTCTTGTTGTTATGTGCCATCAAGTCACCTGTGACTCATAGCAATCCTATGTACATTAGCTCTGAACCCTGCCCTATCCTGAGCCAATGTCATGGTCTCAAACAGACCTAATCCTATTTTTTTACTGGTTGTGATTTGTGTCCTTTCCTTTTTTCTTTTTCTTTTTCTTTTTTACAAATAATTCTATTATCTATTTATTTTTAATTACAAAAAAAGTGGCCAAGAGGGGAGCTCTGGTGGCCTAGTGGCAAGAAACTGCACTGCAATCCCAGAGGAACACGATTCGAATCCACCAGACGCTCTGCCGGAGAAGGAGGCGCAATATCCTCCTGTACCAGTCAGATCTGATTTGACGGTACACGCACACAAAATTTAAAAAAAAAAAGTGGCCAAGATAACAATACTAGTGACTTCTGCATACAAAACACATGTCTGAGTTTATGTCCCATTTACAAAACTGCCATTATGTACAGCACTAGATATTCACAGCAACTTTATTAAGACTCTTAAGTACGAGAATCATACCAGCAATTGAGAATAAACAAAGGTAGGGAACAGCTAAAAATCAATGGTCTCTCAGATAAATGGCCAGCCAGTTACCTGGTAAAGAAACAAATCTGCTACCCTTTTCTTGAATAGCAATGACCGAAATAAGATTACTTCACAACAAAACTCTCTTAAAATGGCATTTTCTCTATAATCTTTCCCACTTCAAACTTTTCTCACAAACCTCTGCTGAGTTTTATGCTCAGGACACTGGTGTACCATCCTCAAGAAAAAGTGAGGGCACCAAGAAGGGAGGAAAGTCTGCTTCGATGGCTCCAAATTCACGAGAGTGCAGTCCTCTTGTCGCTGGAGTCTGTAGTGCTGGGTACGCTGGGAAGACGGAAACCAAAACGCATCCTAAAGGTGACTCATCTGACACAACACAAGCACCTACTGTGCTGTGTCCTTTCTTTTTAAAGACTTTTTCTTTCTTTACATATGATATCCTTAATGTCATCCCACAACTCATTTCATTGGTCATTAGTGTTCGATGCATTAACCTTGAGAGCGTGCCTACATCCAGGTCGGACTTACACAAGGCCATTTCTTGGCTCTCATAGGCTCATCTTCATTCTCTTCAGACTCAACATACACCTGCATAGAAGCAACTGATGAGCTGTCCCACAGTCAACTCCAGGCCTTCTTAAGCTGCCCTGCAGTCTCCCTCTGAAGCTCTGACACACACTGAACATGTTGCAAGGAGGGACCTGTCCTTGGAGAGGAACATTATGGTTGGGGGGGTGGAGGGACAGCGCAGGAGGGGAAGACCTTCAATGAGATACACTGACTCAGTGACTGGTATAATGGGGGTAGGTGTGTTGGAGACAGGAAGGGTGGCTGAGGATAGAGCAGGGTTCAGGGCGGCTGTACACAGGGTCACTATGAGTCACAAACAACTCAATGGTACAAACAACAGTCTCCTTCCACTAATTTAGTCAACTGGATTTCTAGATATTCCACTCTGCAAGGTCCACATGTGTGTTGTTAGGTGACCTGGAACCAGCTTCAACTCAAGGCAGCCTGTGTACATGACAGCACATAATAAAACACTGCTCCATTCTGCACCAAGTCACTTTCTATTTTGTTGAAAAAGGCAACCACAGGAATGGGCTGTTGGTCTTACAAACTCGGTCATGTGCTTTCTGGTGTCATTTCTATCACCCAAGCCATATTTTCAAACAACCAACCTTTTTCTGTAGCCTAGTGCATAAAGAGGTATGCTGTCAACCCCAAAGCAGGCTATTCAAATCCACGAGCTGCTCTGAGAAAGACGGGCAATCTCCTCTCATATGATTTACAGCTTCTAAAAATAAAAATCAGGTATATGCCAGTTCCAAAACGACGACAATGAGACTAAGCTTCTGGAATCTTTTGTTTCCAACGTTTACACTCCAATCACCAGTAATTATCTATGTGCCCTGGTCATATGCTTTGTCAACTTCAGAATGCAGAAAAGTGGTAACCATCTCCCATTTTTCCGGCTTTGACAAGAGCAGATGGTCCGTGAACTTGGACAAGACGGTGTTCGCTGGCTCTCCCTGTATGAGCGTGCACACGGTCCCAGCACTGACAGCTGATTTCAGCACAGACTGGGACACGCTCTCACAATGACATGCCAGCCCTCTTCGCTTTGTCTCCCACTGCAGGAAGAAGCCAGGAGACGGCGTAGGACAGCACCATCCTTCCTACACAGGCAGTTCCATGACGACAAACTTCAAGCTGTGAACTTCACACCCCTTCTCTTCTGAACTACTCCTCCTACTGCGCCTGTGCGCGCCGTGAGGTGTATGGACAGGATGCCTGGCTGCCCGGGGTCACCAGGTTTGGCAGCTTTGAGGCAGCCATTCCTGTAATGAAACCGCATATGAAGGAATCACCGTTATGGGGAGTTCTGCTCTAATCAGTCAATCAGTTGGAAGAAAAACTTATCAGAGGTATGGTCTCCATTGATATAGATCAGCATCTAACAAAACGGTCTCTCTCTCTGTTTGTGTTGGTTTTTTGTTTTTGTTTTTTCTTTACTAAAATTCTCGGTCTCATTATCTGACTGCGTTTTTCTGGACTTGAATGGCTTCCCCACCATACTGCCCACCAAACCTAATTTGACAGCCTCCAAAGTCAGCAGCCTGCTGTCTGTCCAGTTGATCCTGGGTTCCCCAACGCCGGAGGCTGGATGCACATGCATGGCCATGGCCAGCCCCACACTGCTAGGAAGCCACCGCCAATAAAATCAAGTGAAGTCAGAGGGACTAGGTGGCCCCCAGGGGCCTCGCCATAAAAGGCAAGGAGAAGGGACATCGTGACTGGGCTTCTACACCCCAGGTGCTGGCCAGCTCCACAGGCCTTACAAGTCGGGGCTGTGGAAGGCGGAGGGCAGGGTGGGAACCAGCCACCACATCTGCTGGCTTCTGTCCCACAAGCTCCTGACACACACACATACACACATGCACGCGCGTGCGCGTGCACACACACACACACACACACACACACACACACACAGTCCATGCAAGTGTGAACAAAACAGAACCTAAAGGCGTGGAGAAATTCTACAAAGAGAGGCCTCCAAAAAACGCCTGGCTCTCCTCTTCTCGAGTGTTCCTTCACACAAGCACAGGAGCCTAGTCCTTCAGTTGACAGCAGTGTCATTCCCTTCAAACTGCACCCCACCCCTGAGCACCACCAGCTCTCAGTCCCAGACCGAGACCAGCAAGGCCCGGCCATTCACGGAGCAGACATGCCAGCGTCACCAGAGCGTGGAGCACCCCATCTGGACCAGGAAAGCTATTCATGCCAGCATCACCAGGGCACAGAGCCCACAGACTTCCGGTGAGACAAATGCCCGGGGAAGACAGGCCGGCACGGATGTCTAGCCATGAGCACAGCAGTGTGTGGAGGCCCTCCCCACATTGTGACCCTCCTGCCTGGCCCCAAGACGCCTGCTTGTCTTGGGGGCCCCAAATGAATCAGAGACCAGCTGACTGGACAGGAAGGCCCAGGCCCACAAGCCTCAGCCATCACAGCTCACACCTGAGGTCACCAGCAACAAGAGACCTGGTGCAACCTCACCAGGGAAGGGATGGCGAGGCCGGCACCGCAGGGGTGGTCCACATGGGGCAAGCATCTTCCCCTAGGCACCACCGTGGCTGCAGGCCGCCCACCCCGGGAGAGAACACCACTCAAGAGACCAGTGAATGAGCCGATTCCAAAAGCAATGCTCCCAGATCCTGAACATCTCACTTCCCAAACACAGCAGGCAGGGTCTCCAGGCGCCTCACGTCTGCATGGTCATCGCACATGGAGAAAGGACTGGGCTGGCACACTGTGACACGTCACTGTCACGTGGCGCTGTGAGCTGCTGTTGAATCAAGTCCACACAAGAACCCCATGCTCACAGAGCAGAGCTGCCCCTCGGGGATTCCGGAAGTCATTCTCTGGAAGGCCCCCCGGTGCACAACATGGTCGGGGGGGCCCAGCAATGGGGGCGGGGGGGAGGACCCTGGAAACCTGCTTCCAGGGAACCCAGCCTGGGAGACCGTGCGGGCACTCTGGCTGAAGGGGAGTACTCCGTCTAATGTGGCCTTTCGAGAAGTCTCTGTGACTACCCCGGAAGACCCCCTGTGCTATGCAAACCGGTGCCAGCCCACCAAGGGGACAGGATGGCTTGCTAATAAAGTAATTCCACCCTTGTGGGGGTGGCATGATGCAAATAAGGTATACAGGACCCTTAAAGGCCTCACTGGTCAGTCTCACCATCCTGCTAGGCTGCAAGTGAGCCATCCCAAAGGCAGAGAGCAGGGAAGTGACTCCTTGTTGTTAGCTGTCAGGTGCCATCAAGTCAAGGACAACCCAAAGGGAACCTGTGAACAAAGATCTGGACCCTGTTCTGTCCTGCGCCATCCTCACACTTCCTGACACACCAGAGCCCATTGCAGCAGTCGCCATGTTGATCCACCTGGTGGAGGGTCTTCCTTTCCTTCGCCAAGCCTCCACCCTTCAGAACATCATGTCCCTCTCCAAGGAACAGCCCCTCCTAGCAACATAGCCTTGCCTCCAAAGAGCACGCTGGCTGCACCCTCTCCAAGACATATTTGGCCGTCCATGGGATGTTCAGTACTCCTCTCCAACACCACAGCTCAAAGGCATCAATTCTTCTATCAACCTTATTCAGTGTCCAGCTTCCAGAGGCATAGCAAGTGACTGAAAAGACAATGCCTGAATCAGATGCACCTGAGTCTTCAAACAGACATCATTACTTTACTCCTCAATAATTTGGAGAGGTCCCTAACTGCAGACATTCCCAATGCAGTATGTTCCCTGACTTCCTGACTGCTGGTACCGAGGGTGTTGATTGTGGATCCAAGTAAGATGAAGTTATTGATAGTTTCAATCTTTTCTCCATCTGTCACAATGTTGCCTGTTGAGATCCAGTGGTAAGAATCTTTGCTTTCTTGACATTAAGATGCAGTCCGTATGGAAGGCTCCATTCTTTGATCTTCTGCAACAAGTTCTTCAAGTCCTCCTCACTTTCAGCAAGCAAGGTTGTGTCACCCACATAACACAGGCTATTGATGAGTCTCCCTCCAATCCTGATGCCACACTCCTCTTCACAGAGTCCAATTTCCTGAATAATTGGCTCAGCATACAGAGTGAATACGTATGGAGAGAGAATACAACCCTGATGCACTCCCCTCTTAATTTTAAACAATGCTCTGTTCACAGAACAGATTCCTGGTCTAGGTATAGATTTTGCAAGAGCACAATTTCATGTTCTGGATTCCCGTTCTTTTCAATGTCAGCCACAACCTGTTATGATCCACACAGTCAAACGCCTCTGCATAGTTAATAAAGCATAAATAGACATTCTTCTGGTCTTCCTTCCTTTCAGCAAGGGTTCGTGACATCAGCAGTGCTGTCCCTGGTGCCACAGATTCTTCTAAATCCTGCTTGAACTTCTGGCAGTTCCCTGTCTATGTTTTAGATGTTTTTGTAATGATCTTCAACAGATTTCACTTTCATGTGATAATAATGATGTTGTTAGTTTTCTCAGTCTGTTGGATCACCGTTTTTGGGAATGAGAACAAATATGGATCTCTTCCGATCCTTTGGCCGGACAGCTATCCTCAAATTTCTTGACACTGACTAATGAGCACATCCAGGGCTGCATCTGTTAACTGAAACAAGTCACCTGACAACCCATCGATTCCTAGGGCATTTTTTGTTAACACCTTCAATGCAGCTTCCACTTCCTCCTTCATTGTCAGTGGCTCCTGCTTATACGGTACTTCCTGAAATTTTTCAGGCGGACTATGTATGGGTCAGGGCATCAGCTACTCATGCAAGTTCAAACTGAGGCCAAAGAAAATTAAATCAAGTCCACAGAACCAAAATATGATCTTGAATCTATTCCATCTGAATTTCAAAATCATCTTAAAAATAGGTTTGTGGTATTGAACACCAATGATCGAAGATCAGATGAGTTGTGGGATGATACCAAGGATATCATCCATGAAGAGAGTAAATGGGCATTACAAAGATAGTTGTTGTTGTTATGTGCCGTCGAGCCACTTGCGACTCATAGCGACCCTATG
>NW_006399830.1:1540382-1547886 GCF_000299155.1 Elephantulus edwardii
AGCAAGCAGGGTTGTGTCATCTGCATAACACAGATTGTTAATAGATCTTCCACCAATCCTGACACCACACTTCTCATAGAGCCCAGCCTCTTGGACAACCTGCTCTGCATACAGGTTGAAAAGGTATGAACAAAGATAGAGGAGAAAGAAAAATCTGAAATTATTATCAGAAGAGACTGAAAATTTCACTGGAGCATCGAGAAGCCAACACCAGGGGAACTGACTAGAACCAAGGAAAAAGAGACAGAACCCCTCCTTGGGCCCAGGTTCCCTGCACTGGGAATCTCCTAGATCAAGAGGCAAACGTGACACCAGAGAAAAAAGGTGGCAAGAGGCAGTGACAGAGAAGGGCCAGAACCAGGAGCCAGGCAGGGGGCAGTGCAGCGGGTCTCCGGCCACAGAGGGAGAAGCAAGTGCCCTCCAACAGACCACTACAGAGAGGGGCGCTTCCGCCAGTACTTCTGATGGAGCTCACAGAGCACCAGCACTGGCCGCCTCATCGGCCTGGACAGCGGCACCCAGCCAGCCTGCAGCACCCAGCTCAGCACTGAAGAGTCCCCGTCTCAACTCCAGTAATGGGTCAGCAGCCTGGGATGGATGTAGCTGCCAGGCTCAGAGGCACGGATGGAGGGCTCGCACGGGGGTGTGGCACGCGTGGGTGGAGGGTACGTGTGGGTGGAGGACTCGCACAGGGCTGTGGCACGCGTGGGTAGAAGGCATGCACCAGGAGGTGGCACGTGTGGGTCACTGGTGAGGCACATGAAGTGGCCTTGAGAATCTAGCCACCCCTACGCTCCCAGACGCGCTCTGTCAGCTCTGCCTTCTCTCGGCCTCTCTCGAGCGCTTCTCCCCTCGGTTCCCTGGACATCCTGCCCAAGTAGACACAGGGCCCCAAGGCCAGCTTCCAGCTCCACTTGCAGAGCCTTCAGATTCTCCTCTCAGACACGACAACTTCCCCTTCAGAACCCCTTGGGAGTCTGGGAGGCAGTACCCACAGGTCATGCCCCCCCCCAACAGTCTACTATGCCTGAGCCCTGGCTGCAGCCCCTGGAGCAGGCCAGCCCCTCAAGGGTCCTCCTCTCTTTAGAGGGCCTTCTCCTGAGACTGGTCCTCCCATGGCCACGGCTGCAGTGAGAGGCAGAGCTCACCGTCCTCATTCCTGAGAAGCACTCAGGCCCACTTGGTCCAGGAAGGACGTGTCCGCCGTCCTGGCAGGCTGTGAGATGGTCAGTATCCTTCAACCACGCCACAATTCAGATGCATCAATTCTTCTCTGGGCTTGCTAACTCACTGGCCAGGATTTGCAGGCATATAAAGCAATTCCAAATAGTACGGTCTGGCCCAGGCACACCTAAATCTTTAAAGTGACATCCTTGCTTTTCAGCGCCTTAAAGGGTCTTTTGCAGCAAATCTGCCCAATCCAGTCAATTCCGACTTCTGCTTCTACATACACCGGCTGGAGATTCAGTGCAAATGACATCCTTTTCAACTTCAACGTTTCCTCCATTTATCGAGATGCAGGCTGGAAACCAGATGTGAGGACTCCAGTTTCTTTTTGTTAATGCAGAAGGCAAGTCTGTCATAGAGAAAGCCCCAAATCAGGGAGAGGTGGCCCGCATGCCGATGGAGCCTTAATAGCATCTTCAGGGTCACCTTGGTTTGACCACTGACCCTGAGGACCTGGGAGAAGCCACGACCCTCTGGGCTGGACAGCACACTCAGAGTCAGGCAGCCAAGAGACAGGGAGCGGGCAGTGTGGTGCCAGGCTGCCCAGTGGCAGGAGGGCCTGTGGGAGTCCCCACTCTGGGCCCTCAGCACCGACAGGAGGACACGTCCTGGGGAGTGGACAACAAGAGCTGAGGGTGTATCTACAAAGCTCCAGAAGCTGCCCAGGACCCGAGAGACTGGGATCACAGGCAATGTGCACCCCCTAGTGGTGGCCACTCACACAACAGGGCAGTGGGGCAGAGGCCTCAATCTGGGCGCACCGGGGCCCAGGGAAGCGACCGCCCCAACAGGCAGGTGAGCTCCAGATGGCCGTGTAAACACCTGACTCCAGAGACCTACGATGCCAGTGAGGAGATGACCAAGGTCCAGGAAATGAGGCAGAAGACAAGGATAGGACACGCGGAACGCCAGGGAACAAGATGCAGAGGGCTCATGTCACCAGGTCTGGGGGGGCCAACCCCATCATTCGTGTGCCCACCTGTGCTCTGAGCAGACCCACCCTGGCAGCCAACAGCGGCTCTCAGAAGCTGTCTCGCTGGGCCCTCCCTCTGTCCAGGATAGCCCAGCATTCCAGCCAACAGCTCTGCTCAGAAGCCACACCTAACACTAGCAAACAAAAGAACCTCCAATCCAACTCCTGTCCCCTGAGGGACAGAGGACAGAGCCCCGCAGGAGTTCCAGTCATCTCCACCGGAGCAGGTCATCTTGTCCTCCAGCACAGTAGCCAGCAGGCCTGAGCTGCTGCCCTTCAAACAGCAGCCCACCAGCACCCAAGTCCACCCTGGCTCGGGGGGAGGAGAGGAGCCTGGGAATCTTCATTTCCTCACCTCTCTTGGCAAGTGTGCCCGGCCATCTGCGGGCCACGAGCCCGTGTATCTCTGGACTGTGCCCTGACCAATTCCAGCCTGAGTCATCTGGTCGTGAGACCTGCCCCTCAGCAGAAGGCCACATGACCCACCAGAGAAGGGCCACTGCCAAGGAGGACGCGAGGTGGACGCGGGGTCCAGAAATTCCCAGAGGAGAGACTGAGAGTCTCTGACAACCCCTTAGAGGTGCAGGCTCAGAGCACAGCGTGAACACGAAGGAAAACCCAGGTGTCTGGGAACCCTGACAGAAGGGAACCCTGGAGATGGGATGGAGGAGTCAGAGGGTCTGGAGGGGTGTCAGAGGCGGACAAGAGGAGCTGGAAGGAGGCTGGAGGTGAGACAGAGGAGCCAAAGGGGCCAGAGGTGGGCAAAGGGGGGCCAGAGGAGCTGGAGGAGCCAGAGGGGGGCCAGAGGGACCAGGGGCCGGAGCGCGGCCGGAGGTAGACTGGAGGGGCAGAGGGGGGCCGGAGGAGCCAGAGAAGGGGCGGAGGGAGGCCGTAGGAGCTCCAGCCCAGGGCTGAGCCCAGCTCTGTAACCTTTCCAGAAACCAGACTCAGGCCGTGCTGGGCAGCGGTCAGCGACACTGTGGCTCTGCACAGCGAGCACCTCGCGAGCAAGGCTGGCTCGTCCTCACGACGCTGCCACAGAGCTAGACGTCCTTTTCTGAGACAGGACAGCAGGACAGGGACTAGATGGGGCTCTGCTCCACCCCACCCCAAGTATGACCCCCAACCAGGCTCTGTCCCCACCCTGCACATCACCTCCTGGACCACATATGAGCACCTCTCCCCTCCTGCCCAGCCACGAGCTGGCCCCTACCCGACCTTGCTCTCCCTCACCCTACCAGAGGTCACTAAGAAGGACAGACAAACACAGCAAAAGCACAAAGCCACCAAGACCACCACAGCCACCACCCCTCCTCCACTGACCATGCACAAGGTGCAGTCCCCAAGGTCAGGAGACCTGCCTGGTCCAGGAGCAGTGCTCCCTCTGGGCCGCAGGGCCCTCTGCTGGAAGCAGGTGGGGCGGGAGAGCCTGGCTGAGTCTGCGGGCGGGCTCGCCTGGGCAGGAGCTGGCTCCAGTCGCCCTCAGAAGACAGGTTAGTGCTTTCTGAGGGGATCCAGGCAGCCCTGGGGCTGGGTGGGGGGTGATCAGGAGCCCCAGGCCGCTCCAGGTGCCATGCAGCAGCCCTCGCCTAACTCACGCAGGGACACAGAGAGGCACGTGCCTGGGATGGGGACTGAAGTCATCACCACAGGACAGTGTGACAGAGTCCATCCTGGCCCAATAGCAGGAAGGATGAGGACAGCCGGGAGGTCTGTTACACGATGGAACAGCCCAGCCCAGGGGCCCATGACCAATGCAGACAGGTCAGCCCTCACCTCCCCGGGTCCCAGCGGCACGACATGGCAGACAGAGGGAAAGCCTGGCCCAGGAGCCTAGAACTAATGCAAATGGGTAAGCCCTCACCTCCCTGGGCCTCAGGGGCAGATACAGGAGACACAGGGGGCAGTGGCACAGCCCAGCCAGGCTCTAACAACTAATGCCAATGGACTGGGCCTCCCCTCCCAGGTCTCAGAGCAGATGCAGGCCACCAGGCAGGCCTGGAGGCTCGGAGACACCAGCTGCAACCCTGCTGGATAGCACTGAGGAGCGCCTGCTGGGGAGACGGGACAGCAGAAGAAATGAGATGGCCACAGGGGTCTGGATCAATGCCCACTCGACACTGAGTACAGATCAGGGGACAAGTGCCCAACACACAGCCTCCTGCAGGTCCAAGCAGGGAGCTGCTCACACACAACGGCCGGCCAGCCTGACGGACAGCAGAGAAGGCAGCTACGTGGGCCTGGCAGAGACACTAATCCTCCACTAGAGTTCAGAAACCCTTCACCTTCACTCTTCAAAACCAGCTCAAAGGACCGAGCCCCAGAAAGCAGCCAGCTCCTCTGAAGAGCAAGAACGGAGACCAGGCGACTTTGGGGTGATTCTGGGGAGGCTACAGACACGAGCAGGGCTTAGGGAGGTTGTCACTCAGTTCCAAGTGACTCCTTGGAAGCAGCTCAGCGACCTGGCCTGCAGGCAGTGAGCCCTCCCCACTTCTGGCCTCCGGGACAGACATGGAAGGCGGCCCTCCCACAGCCTCACCTACCTGATGTGCAACCCCGTGCTTGGCTCCAGCCTCTCCCAGCTCTGGAGCTTTCCCAGCAGCCTCTGCGAAGGCCAGAAGTGACAACAATTAAAGCCACATCCCTGACCCTCCCCAAGGGCGCTGTGACGTTCCTGGCCATCCTGTCCACCTCCCTTCCTCTCCCAAGTGCCCACTGGGACTGAGCCAACCAGGCTTTGGGACCAGGTGCCCCGGGTCACTAATCCCGGTGTCAGCATACTGGTCCCCAAATCCTGCCATCAGGGGAAGGAGACCTCTCATGATGAGACTCACTGGGCCGGCACAGGTCCTAACATGCACCAAGGCGCCTGGGAAGGAACTGCCTCCAGGGTCAAGCGGACACTGCCCACAGAGCCAGCTCCTGTCCAGCGGCCTGCACTGAGCCTTACGCCGCCCAGAGGAGGGAGCCAGCCCCTCTCCATCAACCTGTCCAATGTGGGGGCCACGGGACCGGAGGGACTCTGGCTGGCCCCACATTCCACCTCCACAGTGCTGGGCAAAACCCCATCCTGTCCTTTCGGTCAGCCAGAGGTGGCCACACTCCTGGCCTGCCCCTCCCGTCAGGGCCGGCCTGGGTGGTGCGTATTCCTGTCCCCTCACCTGAACCCATGTGACCGACAGTTAACAGAAGTGGCCCAGCGGCCGACAGTCCCCCTGCCAGGGGGCCTGCTCACAGGCTCGGAAGACAGGAGCAGGTCATCTCTGGGGGCCTGCTCACAGCAGCAGCCCCCTTGGGAACACCCCACCTCCCGAAGGGCGGGCACTGGCCTCACTCACGTCCTTCTCCAGCTCCAGGCTGACCAGCTCCTCCTGCAGCTTCTCCTGCCGTCCGAGCCGCCGCCGCAGCCCCTCCAACTCCTCCTGCAGCAGTGCCTGTGTCTCCTGTGTCTCCCTGGGGTGAGGCAGGCCAGGTCACTCAGAGCCACGCTGGGCCGGCCAGGGCACAGGCATAGTGCCATTGGGCTCCAGGGTGTGCCCACAGGCTGCACCAGGAAGGGCTGAACCACACACACAGGCTGCACTCGGACCCCATGGCGGGGGCAGACACGGTCCCAGCCCACAGCCACACTTCCTCAGGTCCCCAGTGCCCAGCCCCACGCCCAGGCCTCACCTCAGGCGGGCATTGTCCTCCCGCAGCTGCTTCAGCTCCCGCTCCAGCTTGGGGAGCCGCCCCAGCTCTGACTTCATGCTCTTGACCACCGCCGCATCCTGCTCCTGCAGACACAGCTTCTGCTCCAGGTCCTACAGCGGCCAGGGGTGGGGACAGAGGGTCACCACTGCGGGCCCCCCGCTCAGTCAAGGCTAAGAGCGCCTTCCATTCCCAGCACCACAGCCCTCCTCCAAGAAGTTCTCAGGATTGCACCACAACACGCCGACACACTCACCCCACACACGTTTACCCCATGCACACTCACACGTCACAGCCCCACACTCACCCCATGCACACTCACACACACCACTGACATCCCAGCGCCTGGCACAAGCCCAGCATCAGCTGCCATGAGCTCTATCTGAGGCTCCGCACACACAGGCCCGAGAGCGCAGGTGCCCAGGACACTGCCCGTACCTTGACCTTCTGCTCTTGCTCGGCTCTCGCCTCCTGGCTGACCTGCAGCTCCTGGATCTTCTGATTGGCCTCCTGACATTTTCTACGGAAAGAGCAGAGCGCTGTCCAATGGGAATCACACATGCAGAACTTCCCGAAGGGAATACCAACATGCCCTCAATACATCCACCCAAAACCCAACCCAAGTTAAAATCCAAACAGCAGAGAGAGAGAGAGAGAGAGAGAGAGAGAGAGAGAAAGATCACGTGCAGACCTGCTGTCAGGTGAAACCAACAAGTGTCCTCACATGAGGCTTCCCAGCACAGACATGCACACACGTGCGCACGCTCAGGTGCAGACACACACACCTGCACACATACTAGCCAAGAAAAAGATACACATGTGCACACGGCACAGATGCACAAGCACACCTTCACAGTCACACACACACACAAACACAAAATGCCTGCACCCTCACCTACCTCACACACCTCCATGCATACTCCTCTCCCCCACAGCCAGGGCACCTCAGGACCCTGAGATATGCCCATGAGCCGGCCACCTGATGACACCACACTCTTCATCCCTGAGGGCCCCTGGGGTCCAGCGCACACTCAATGGGACCCCAACAACCTCTGCCAAACTGGTGGCCACCACCCACTGCCCTAAGCTGCCTCGTCTGCAGTGAAGAGGGCAGAGTTCTGAGGCTCCTTCCGATGGTCCTCTGAGCACGGGCACACTCCAGACAGTCACACTCCAGACGGGCACACTCCCTGACACCTGCATCTCTCCACCTACAACACCCTTGTCACCACAGCCCTCCTCCCAGGTCCTCTGGCCCCTCAAGTGCTGTGCTGCCCTCACCCACCAGGTCCCAGGTCCCTCCTGTCCACCCCGTCCAGGGTGCTGCCCATCCCCACCCTTGCTCACCTGAGTCCTGCACACTCTCTAGCCTCACATCCAGGGAGGTACCTCACCCGCCCAGGTCCTGCCCCTCCTCTGGCCCCACAACCAGAGGGATGTCATCCCTCACCCAATCAGGGTGCCTGACACAGGCCCCATACCCACCCAACTGAGTCCTGCCCATCCTTCAGCCCCTCACTCAAGGGGGTACCCTCACCTGGCCCTCCTCCAGCCCCACACCCAGGGAGGACACCCTCACCCGCCCATCCTCTGGCCCCACACCCAGCAGGATGC
>NW_006399830.1:1548141-1580893 GCF_000299155.1 Elephantulus edwardii
TCCAGCCCACACCCAGGGGGGTGCCCTCACTCGCCCCTCCTCCAGCCCACACCCAGGGGGGTGCCCTCACTCGCCCCTCCTCCAGCCCACACCCACCTGTGCTGCGTGTCCAGCTGCTCCCTCAGCTCCTGGGTCTCTGACTCCAGGCCCTTCACCTGCATCTCCTGGTTCATGAGGCTCCACTGCAGCTCCGAGACCTTGGCCTTCAGCACACTGATGGTCTGGGGGGATGCCGGTACTTAAATGACAAGCTTGCCATGGCTGTGCCCACCTGAGCCCAGAAGGCTCTCTCTGACAGTACCGCGAGATACAGGCCATCATCGCCTGTGCCCTCAATTCCCTCCTCCAGCCCACACTCAGGGGCCCACACTCAAGGGAGCCTCTGCCCAGAGCCACCAGAGAGAAAGCCCTCAGCTGGACCCCAGGGAACTTCAGGTGCAAAGGGGCATTAGCCAGAACGTCAGGACACAGACAATTCTCCACAGCACATGCCACCCCCTGTCCCTCCCTCCCACGGTCCCACATTCTTCCCAGGTCTAACCCCAAGGCCACCAGCCTCTGCCCTGCTCTGCCACCATCCCAATCCGGTCTGCTCACACTGGACCCTGTTCTGTCCACACCTGTCCCAGCCCTGTTCACATCTGTCCTAGCTCCGTCCACACCTGTCCTGCTCTGGTCACACACTACCTCTCATTCTAGTATTGTTCCCACCCACCCACAGGCACTCTCGCAAACATTTTTTTGAAAGTCTTTCTACAGATGACAATAAAGAACCTTCTAGAACTCATCACTGGGGTCTGAGGTTACCCTCAAGATTCTCCTGCGGGACAGTCAGGGAGCAGAGCTGACGGTTCCCTCAGAGCTACAGAGCCCAGGCCAGCAGCTCTTCTGTCACCTACCACCAGCGCCATGTGACACAGAAAGGACTGGAAAAGGAAACCTGGGCCAGGGGCTACCCTGGACCTGGCCAGCATGGCCATCAGTGAGGGTCCAAGACTACCAAAGCACACTAGAACCATTCCAACTGATTTCCTAGCCTGACCCTGACCACCCCCCATCAGCCTGACCCTGCACCCCCTCTCAGTCTGGCCCTGACCTCCCCCAATGTGGCCCTGACCCCCACACCCCTGTCAGCTTGGCCCTGACCTCACCCAGCCTCCCCTAACCCACTCCTGGACACCCTTCCCCTTGAAGTTTTCCCAGCAGACAGCCAGTCCCCAGACAGGCCCCCCAAGAGGAACAGCAATACCCCACAGCAGCCCAACACCAGCTCTGGGACCTCGGATGAACTGAGAACAGAACGCAGACCAGAGTCCAGTCTCGGGAATAGTCCGGTCATCCACCCATGAGACACACACTCATCAGTCGCCCTAGAACGCCTCCCCACCATCCCCAGCTTCCTCTGGGGGTAACGATGAGAGCCCACCGCACAGAGGGCAGGAACAGCTAACACACCCACTGCTGCCGAGTCAAGTGCAACTCAGTGGCCCTCCACCATGTCCCCCAGGCTGCAAGCTGGCCAGGAGCGGAATGGCCATCTCTCCCACAGAGCAGCTGTTGACACTGAACTGTTGACCACGTGCTTAGAAGCCCCTGGGACCCGAAATTCTAACAGGAGTCAAAAACCAGAGGCCTTCAGACTGTGTGGAACAATGGGACCAGTCCTTGGAGGTGTCCAAGGGCCCACGAGACACCCTGGGCACTGGCTCTCTGCTGGGTCAGGGACACATGGGCTGTCTGACAAGCCAGGAGATGCCCAAGACAAGATGTGCCGAAGGTCGGGTGTGACTCGGGACCCAGCACCTCGGAGGAGGGCCATGCTGAGACCTGAGAGGTAGCATCAGTCTCAGAGCCCCGGCCGCCCGCAGTGCCTGCCCCTGGGCTGGGTCCCCTCAGCAGCCTCCTGCGAGCCCACGTCCCTCCCCCTGCAGCCACGTGAGTCCAGACAGTCCTGCCTTCTCAGAGCTGTGAGCTCCCAGGCGGGACAGGTCACTCACACCTGTCCCCACCACGGCCCAAGACCATCAATGGAGAAGGGGAAGCGGGAGCCCTCTTCCACCCAGCGGGCACCTAGCCTGCCAGCTCAGAAGAGAAGGTACAAGCTTCTCATGCCCCACCACCACTGAGGCAAAAACAACCTGAAGTCACTTTCCAAGATCCTTAAGTGGAGAGACAGAAGCAGGCCCAGAATACCAATCGCCGGATGTCCACACCCCACCAGCAACGTCTCGCCCACCCTCACTCAGCACCTGTGACCTCCACGTCACAGAAGGGACCAGGGGAAGTTGGAGGCAGCCCGCTCTGCCAGCACTGGGGCCTAATCTTTAAGAAGCCATGCCTCCCTCCGTGGGTGGGGACAACAAGGACGATGGTTCCCAGGTGCCATTTCACAGGTACCCAAGGGCCATCGGACACGGACAGACTTTGCCAAGAACAAAAGGTGTGCAGTGCTGGCTTTGGCAGCCCTAAACCTACTAAAACCGGAACAATACACAGGAGATTACTGTCCCCCGCACAAGGATGACATGCAAATTCATCAACAAAATGCACACCTGGCCACTTCCATCTGCTGAAAACCCAAGTTTCCCCAAAACACTGCTGTCGTGGCTAAGTGGACACCAGAACATTCCACAGAGGAGAGGGGTGTGATCCCCCCACTCGCAGTAAAACCAGAGGCTGGGGGTTCAGGTGGATCCGTCCACACCAGAGAACGCAACAGAAGCAAAGGGCTGGGGCGTGAAGCCCTGTGAGAGAACAGCGGGTGTGCGCGCACAGAAACGGAACACTCGAGGCCGAGAGCGCCTGGACGCGTCCGCAGCCTGGACTCAGGTCGCACTGGCATCTTTAAAGACGCAGACAGCCTCTCTCCCCCTCCAAGCAGCTGCAGGTTCGACTCTCACGTTCCGTTAGCAGCCAAGTGTTTTAACCACCACTTGAACCACAGCTCTCTGATAACAGATTAGCTGGCCTTTCAAGACGTAATCATCAAAATCATCTAAACATCAAAGCCCGAACGTGCACTCGGTGTGTAGACTGAAAACTGCAGACGGGAAAAGCAGTACCATCACTGCTGTGACAAGGAGCCCAGCAACAAGTGTTGGGCTGTGATCACAAGTTCAGTGGTTCGAATCCGCAGACGTGCAGAAGGCTTCTCTCTGTAGTCACAGCCTCGGCAGCCGGATGGAAGGTCGCCCGGGACTAGATGGAAGGTCGCCCGGGACTAGGGCGCTATGACAAGGCCACAGGCTTGTGCACACGCAGGAGGCACCACACGGCCCAGGCGGAACGCACCTCACCGGCCTCAGCCAGGCTGTCCTCCTTCTCGCGCAGCTTCTTGCTGGTGGCATCCAGGTTCTGCCGACATAAGCGGTTACGCTCCAGCTGCTCCTGCATCTTCTCCGCTGCCTCGGCCTCCCGCTCCTGCAGCTGCCGGATGCGGGTCAGCAGCTCCTGGTTCCGGTCCACCTCGCGCTGTCGGGAAGACAGGACACGTGGAGGTCAAGGGAGACCCCAAGGGACCTCAGTCCTCAGCACGACAGGGACCACACCTCAGGCAGGAGCCAGGCTCCTGTCCACGTCCAGGTTGGTGCCTTTGCTACGGGGGCCTGTTCCATCCTGATTGGCCAGGCGCTCTGGGGAGGGCCTCTGCATATATGAGCCCATGGAGAACTGCCTATCTGCCAGGAGGTGGACTCTGCAGGGAGGGACCTGGCGAGGAAAGCCTACACACAGAGTGGACCCTGGAAAGCACGTCTTGTGCCCCAGAGCCCCAGAAGCATCCTCACTGACCGTCACACTGGCCAGTGTCAGCATCTCTGAGAACAGAGGCCAGGTAGGGCAGAGCACAGACCACACCTGCAGACTTCTGGGCACCTGGAGGCTGCTGAGCTGTGCTGCCACCCACTTGGCTGGAGCAGAGGGCAAACCAGGACTCAATCACTCCTCAGACTCCAAAGTCCCCTCCGCCAGAAGCACAGAAACGAGGGAGCAGGAGCCAGCCCGGAGACAAACGTCATCAGTCCTGAGGGCAGCCTGGATGCTGGCCAGGGAACCCCCCTGGAGAGCAGCCTGAGGACCCCAAAGCCAGCTCACATGAGACAGCCTGGGCCACCACCTCCCAGCCCGTGTGCCCGACCAGGTTGGGTTCAGTCAAATCAGACAGCAAGCTCGACCCTCACCCTCAGAAGGACAGGCTACTTCAGAGCCACGGAACGTCCTGAAGTGGGGACCGTGGAACACGGGGACCCTCAGGGATGCCGGGACAGCGGAACCTCGTGGACACCAGGACGAGGGAGCCCCAGCAATGCTGGCAATTTCAGCACAAAGGGTCCTCAGAAATAAGAGGCCAGGGGACAGTGAGGGCCATGCAAACCCAAGACTGCTGGGAACTTTGCTAGCACAGTGCTCTGGACAATGTCACAACGCAGAACGTGGATCCCATGACCCCCGTGCTAGCAGCTTCCTCAGAGAAGAGCCAGCAGAGCTGTGACCACCTCACACTGGGCTGCTGCATCCCGTGAGCACTGGGGTCTCCAACAGCACGGGCCGAAAAGGCAGACAACAGGGAAACCAAGGATGAACACAGGCCAGGAAGGTCCTGCCGCTGATGTCTCTGAATCGAGACCCCCGCCTCCTGACCAAGGAAAGCCGCTCTGCTCTCCAAAGCCAACACCACAGGGCTCGTGGGAGGGCAGCCCCAGAAGGTGCAGTGAGTGGACCAGGGTGCTCTGGATGCCCACCTACCAGAGCAAGGAGGTGGGCAAAGGTCAGCTCCAGTGCAGAAGTACACAGCATTTCCACCTAGCAGTGCCCATTGGGAGCCTGGGCACACAGGAGTCCAGAGGCCAGTGGAGCAGGGTGGGCCTTGCCCGCTCCCAGGGCTGGAAAGCAAGGTGTCTCCCGCCTGAGGTGGGGCTCCCTCCTCCAGAGGAGGCTGCCCAGCTGAGACCTGCGCCCACCGCCCTATGCTCCCAGCAGTCCTGCTGTGTCGGTGCTCTGGTCCCTGTCACGGTGGACAGCAGGGCATCGAGGCTGCACACTGGACGGTGGAGAGCAGAGCACCGAGGTTGCACGCTGGGGGGGCTCCCAGCACCTCTGTCCAGCAGGGCAGTCCAGTCAGCCTGTGCAGAGGGACACTTGCATCCCCACAGCGGGCGACCGCACCTCCAGCCCCCACACTGCAGGCAGCACCCACCTCGTAGTTGCGGGCACTGGTGGTGGCTGCGCGCTCCAGCTCCACACGGGCCCGCTTGTGGCTCAGCTCCATTTGCATCTTCTCGCGCTCCACCTGGATGAGGTGTGACTGTGAGCGGATCTGCTCAGCGCGCTCCTCCAGCTGCGGGCGAGAACGAGCAGAGAGCAGAGGGCTTCAGTGTGGGCCCCTCAGCCCGCCCTGCAGAGCCCGGGAACCCGGCCACCGGCTGGGAATCTACACCCGTGCCTCCTGTGGACCCCGGCTGCTTGCCTTGGGATGCCGGTGCAGCTCCTGACCCACAGGCCACCACCACTCCCTCTGCGGGCTCAGGGCTGCCTGAGCACCAACCCCCTAATCACTGACCGGCTGAGGACCCGATTCACATCACAGGAGAGGCTCCTGTGGTGTACCTTCAAGCAGGAACCTAGGCAGCCCGATGCGTTTACCTCGCTGCATCGCTCCCAACCACCACTGGCTGACTCGGGTTTTACCCACTCACTGCCATCTGCTCACAGCTAACTGCAGCTGACCGAGCCCAGGGGTTTTCTGAGGCTGTAAATCGCACAGGAGGAGACTGCCCGTCATTCTCCTTGGAGCTGCTGGTGGATTTGAACTGCCAGAGAGGGTCTTCTTTAGCAAGACTCCCTACAGGCTACTACGCCACCAGAGATCCCTCAGTCATATCTTGGGGGACACAATTCAATCCATGACGCCCTCCAAGCCCGTGGGAGAGGAAACAAACAGCAAAGGGCCTGCCTGCTGGCTTGGAGTATTCATCCCGGCCCCTGTGGGCATTTAGAAACTGGACCTTTTTTTACTCTAGGAGACCTTCCTGTGTTCTGTGGGTGAGCCGCACCCAAGCCTACCCCTACATGACACAGACACACACTGGGGACCTGGCCATCACCCCAGGTCAGGAGTGTTCACACTGGGGACCCACCCAGGTTGGGACCTGGAAGAAAATCTCAAGGTTTCAAGAGCACCAGCCGGCCAAGTGCAGATGACCCTCACCTGCATGTTCTGCTGGTACTGCGTTTGCAGAGAGGCTGACAGCGACGGGCCCGTGGCCAGCCCAGGCTGGCTTTCCACACGCTGGGCGATGAAGTTGTTCAGTGACCTCAGGGAGGACAGGACAGTGGTGTTTTCCCCTAGGTCTTCCATCACCGCTGCTGTCTACGAGACAAAAGGGAGGTGACAGGAGGCCCCTCCAGGCGCGCTTCGCTCTGCCATCCAGAGGGCCTTGGGGGTTCCACTCCCCTAAAGGCTCTAAAGTCCAAGGTGGTACAGCACTGGTCTGTGTGTTGCTGTACAGAGGTAACGCGTGGTTGCTGTGGTGCTGAAGACTGTGACAGTGATGTGCCAATCATGGTAATGGGCACCCATGGTGGACAGTGTTGGCTGGAGCTTCCCGACTAAATCAAGTCTGGAAGCAGGAGCGGCATCCACTTCCAAAATGGCTTGCCTCTGGAAACTCTATGTACGAACAGTGCTCAGGCCGTTCGTTCATAGGGTCGCTATGAGTCGCTATGAGTCGTCTACGACTCGACGGCATCAAACAACAAAGGCTCTAAAACAAGAACATCTGAGAACTTCTGGAGCAGCATGCTACATTGTGACAAAGAGAAGCTGTCTAGGATTTCAATGTTCCTGAATCAACAATCAAGGCCAGAGGAGAAGAAATCAAAACGTTGGCATCAAGAAAGTCAGCTACAAAAAAAAAAAAGCTTTAAAGATGCGGAGAGCCGAGGTGCCAACTGACAGACAAAGGGTTCAAATCCACCAGCAGACCCACAGGAGGAAGGCGGACAGGCTCCTCCCACAAAGGTTTGCTGTTGTTGTGTGCCTTCAAGTAGGAACTGACCGACGCACACCTGACTCCCCAGTGGGTTTTCAAGGTTATAAATCACACAGGAGGAGGTTACCCATCTTTCTCCATGGTGTAGCTGGTGGATTTGAACCACATGCCTTTGTGCTGCCAGCGCAAATCTTTATCCACTGTCATCGTTGTTGAATACCGTCAAGTGGGAACCAACTCACAGCTGAGTCTCCCGCAGGTTTTCAGAGGCACTGAAAGAGGTCGCCCATCCCTGTCTCACGTGGCCCCTGGTGGATTTGACCTGGGGGCTGTGGACCTGCCTGTGGGTAGCACGATTACTCATCAGTGCGTCACCGGGGTCCTAAGGAGCTCTTAAGCCACTAGGTTCTGTCCATAAAGACTTACAGCGGGCAGAGGGAAGAGAACACAACAACCAAAGAATGACAGCCTCTCTGTAAGCTTTCGTTAAGATCGTAATTAAAATTAGAGAGCTCTGGTGGCCTCGTGGCAAGAAGTTGCACTTCAATCCCAGAGGTACACAATTCGAATCCACCAGATGCTCTGCTGAAGAAGGAGAGGCAATCTCCTCCTGTACAGTCAGATTCGATATGACGGTACCCGCACAAGAAATAATAAAACTTGTTTTTCATTCTTTTTAAAAAACAAAGATTTACAACCTTGGAAACCCAGTGGAAGGTTGCAGAGTGAGAACTGAAGCAATAAACCAACAAAGGCTGCTAAGGTCGAGCTTCTTCTCATGTGCTTATTTGCTCCCCAAACAAACGTCCTCTAAGCCGCTGTACTTTCTTGGTAAATCCACTAGCTGAGATGAGCTCTAACTCGCAGCACCCCAGGAGACTCGCAGAAGACCTGTGTCCTGCCAGGTCCTCATGCCTGCTCTACCCCACCCCGGCTACCAGCCCTTTCCTCCCAAGCAGGTCTGGACCCCAGCCTCCAGCCCTTCCATCCCTGGCCAGCGCGTCACTGCCCAGGCACACTAAAGCTCTCTCTGCACCCTTGAAAAGCTCCAGGGTCCACCGCAGTTCTTAGGACATGAACCAGAAGTCCACCTGCCCTGTTACCAGAAAAGAAGTGCAACCCTAAGATGGCACAAAAAGCCATCAGCAGCCAAGGCTCGGCCGGACTGGCCGGACTTTAGCAGGCGTCCCGGGCTCTGCAGGCCAAGAGCAGTGAGGCTCAGCGGGGAGCTGGCTGCGCTGTGACAGCCCATCTGTCAGTGGGTGCAAACCACCTTGCTTCCTCTAGAGAAGAGATGTGGGTGCAGTGAGGCCACCCTACCGCCGGGGCTGGGCTCGGCCAAAGCCTCTCTAGTGGGCAGATCGGAGGCGGGCCGGGGCTGGAGCAAGCTGGTCAGCGGGCTGGCAGGGGCCATGAGGGAGAGGGCCAGGCGAGGGAAGGGGAGCGGAGCTGGATGCTCAGAGGCACGGCCGCACCCCAAAAGGGCTGACCGGCGAGCACAGGTCCAAGGAGCAGAGCGAGGGGCACCGCCCGGGCGGGAGCCCCCGGGGGCAGGTCAGGGTCCCGGCCGGGGAGACGGGCAGAGGGTGCAGATCGGTGCGCCCCGAGAGGCGGAGGAACAGGACACAGGGGTCGGGGTCTGGCCCAGCACGAGAAAGGGGCAGCAGGGTCCCGTCGGGAAGAGGGACGACGACCGTCCAGTGTGTCCGAGGCAGTGGGGTCCCGAGCCGGGTCTCGGGGAGCAGGGTCCCGGCCATCGCGAGCAGGGACGGGGCGCCCAGCGTCGGAGAGGGGCCCCCGGGAGAGCAAGGACGCAGCGCGGCGCCGGGCGAGCACCCAGCCCCGGAGGGTCAGCGCCTCACCTCGTCCTGCTTGTCCAGCTCGCCGGGTCTCGCTCCTCGGATCTCCCTCCTCGGCGGGCGCCGCGTCTCGCGAGAGCTCAGGCGCTTCTCGCGATACCCGGCGGGCTCCCGGGGTCCGCCCCGCCGGAAGCTCCGCCCCGCGACTTCCGGGTCCCGCCCCCGCTCGGGGAGCTTTGTGCGGGGACACACGGACGCGGGCCTGGGCTTCGCGCGGGGACACACGGACGCGGGCCTGGGCTTCGCGCGGGGACACACGGACGTGGGCCTAGCCCGCCGCCCCGGCGCCCGTGGGCGTCCTCGGCGGCACGCAGCCTCCTGCCGAGAAGCGGGGAGGCAGCGCCAACGGTGGCCTCCGAGGGCCAAACTCCCTCGCTCTGGATGCGGCCGTGGGTGAACCAGTCTTAATCAACTCAAAGGCAGGAGGTTCAAGTCCATGATCCGCTCTGCAGGAGGTGCCATCGCGTGCCGCGCCACTTACAGCCTCTAAAACCCGCTGCAGGGTCAGCTCCGCGTGGCTCTGACTCCCGGGCAGGACATTGGAGTGTCCTAGGAATGACAGCAGCGCCTGACCACGGACTGACCGGATTGCACACGTTCACAGGGTCCCTGTGAGTCACAGCCCAAGGTCAGGGGTTCAAGCCCTGCGGCACCGCTGTAGGGAGCTGTCTGTCCTCCGCGGTGGCTTCTCTGCGAGTGGGCTGTGGGCGCCGGCTTGGCTTGGGTTTTCCTTTGCTGTGGACCGTTTCCCAGGCTGTGTTCCCAGGGCTCCACGGACCCCCGCCCCGAAGCACAAAATCTGGACTTCTGGAGCACAGCACAGAATGAGGGATGGAAAGAAAGGCAAGGCTGCTTGCAACGCCTGTGACTGCCCCTGGACTCAGCACTCGCCACACCCTTTGTAGGGTTCCTTCTGGAATCACAGAACCGTGTGTCCATTAAAGGAGGGCCCCCCACGCTTCTACTGACCAGGCTGCTAGACAGGTCCTTCGTGATTTCTGTTGCTGTGTGCCATTGAGTTGGAACTAACTCATAGCTGACCCTCCGGGTTTTCAGAGGCAGTGAACAGGAAGGAGGTGGCCTCAAACACTGATCCTTGGTTAGAACCCACAAAAGAAATAGTGGATTGCTCCCAGATAGCTCACAGCCCAGGACACCGACCAATGGTCCTGCAGGGTCACTGTGAGTCGGAATTGACGGCAGTGCATCTTATTTGGTTGGGGTCTCTTGACATAGACCCCTTCACCCCAAGGGCACTGGTTTTGAAATTCACATCCTCCCATCCTTCCAGCGTCCTGTTCTTGGCTTTCCTGTCCAATGACCTGGACCCGGATGGTCTGCTGAGGGCACACACACTGTTCTCTGGGTTGGGCAAACTACTAGAACCAGTGCAGAATTTAAAAACTGGCCTGGAGCTTCCTTCAGGGACCTGGACCAGGCCTGAGAGCTCTGGGTGGGGTTTCTGTCCTGTCCATTGGTCCCCGGGATTTCATCCCCACCATAGTGATGCACCAGGCAGCTCTGAGTGAGAAAGATTAGCAGTGTCCTCCTGTGAGATTTACAGTTCTGGATAGCCACTGAGGGTCAGCTCAACAGCAGTGAGTGAGAAAAAGTGCTACGTCCACAAGAGCCAGATGATGGGGGAGGAAGACCGGAAAGAAATTGATGCCTTTGAATTACAGCAAAGAATACTGAACAAACTGTCCAAAGAACCAACCTATGTTCAAGAAACACAGGCAGGACGCTTATAAGAAAACTGGAGACCGTGTCTCACATAGTCAGGGCACGCTATCAGGAGGAACCAGTCCCTAGAGGACAGCAAGCTTGGTAAAGCAGAAGGTCCATGAGAAAAGGACTCTTGGTGAGATAGACCGGCACAGGGGCCAAAACAGCCCAACCACGGCTGGTTCTGACGCTGGCGCGGGACGCAGTCATACAGGGATCACTGAGTGACAAGTCTGTAAACTCCTCTTGAGGGATGAACAAGTAATTTCAAGAACTCACATTTCAGAAGATCAAAGTATGGAAATCCCTTAAAATAATACAACTTTCTTTTTTTTATTTTATTTATTACTAGAGCAGCATCAGGTTTGTGGAAGAGCAAAAAACACAAACACATTGTTGCTTACAAATACCTCTCTAATCTGGGAGCCTGCAGGATTGCAGCAATTACACCTCAAGCAGAAGCCAAGGGTCTTAGCTGCCTAGTGCTGCTGTAACCGAAGCCCCACAACTGGATGGAAGGCTTTTCCACGGGGAAGCCTGAATGGAGAGCGCCAGCTCCAGATGCTCTGCCGCTCTCGGCGCAGGAGTCACTGTCCCTCAAGCTTCCTTGGACATCTCCTGTGGCTCCACTTCTCTGGCTTGCTTGCTCACCCTCCTTCAGATCTCATACATGCAAAACACCTTTTCCTAGTCCTGCCTCCCAACATTACAAAGTCAGCCCCCCAATATCTATTTGGGTGTAGGGGGAACATTTCCACCTCACATCAGAGATGTGCATAAATCCATACCATCTTGTCTCCTGACTCGCTCTACGAACTCTCTGCTTCAAGAACGGATTAGTGTTCGGATCATTCACCAGAGCTAAAACTGGTCCCCAGGTTGAAGCCCCCAGTTTTCCTATATCACATTCTGGCCCACTTGGCCACCTCGTGATATTCTCTTAGAGCCAAGGAGGGAACCAGCTTCCCTGGAGAATGCCCCCACCCCAGGCAAGGGAGCCGCCTAGAGCTGTAGGTTCTATGCCTCGGAACATTCCCGGGCAGGACTGTCCCCGCTTCGGTCTCAGGGTCCTTTTCATAAATCATCACCAAAAGACAAAGTGGTTCTCATCAGACACCTGGAGCCCTCAATGGAGATTTTTCATCTCTCTCTGGTTTGTTATGTGCCATCGAGTTGCCTGCGACTCATAGCGACCCTATGTACAACAGCCCTAAACCCTGCTCTGTCCTGTGCCAATCTCACTGTCTCTGACACACCTACCCCCATTACCCGGTCACTGAATCAATCCATCTCATCGAGGGTTTTCCTTTCATGTGCTGTCCTTCTACCCTGCCCAGCATGATGTCGCTCTCCAAGGATTAGGAAGAAAAAAACCCCTAGGTCCCCACAGGTCCCATGGCACCTCCAACAGCCTGCCTAGCAGCTCGCTCTGCAGTTGAAGAGGCCTTCATGCTGAGGGCCCTGAGGTGCAGTGACTGAGGCTGGCTCTCAAGAGAAGGCTACAGGTGCAGTCCACCCAGAGGCACTGTAGGGCAAAGGCCAGGTGATCTACTTCCAACAACCAGCTGCTGAAAACCCAGTAGGGCACCATTCTGCGAATGCTCTTTCACCTCAGGCAGAGGGAGCTGGGTGGGGCTGTCACTCCACCAGGGGCCCCTTTCCTCTCCGGTACCCGGTACCCAGGAGGTACACCTCTGCTGACTCCTTCCTGCTGGCCCTGGGCTTCAGCGTCCTCATGCCCTGGAACTCCTGTGCCAGCCGCTTCTGCAGCCGGAGGCTCTGACTGCCAGCCCAGGTTTTACACAGGAACACACCCCCCTGGTGCAAGATACGCGGTGCCAGGTCCAGAAGGGACCAGCAGAGGCCAATGAGCCTGTCGTGGTCCAGGTCCCGGATCCCCGTGGCGTTGGGAGCCATGTCACTCAGGATTACGTCTGCCCTCTGGCCAGGAAGCAGTGCCTGAATCCTCTGGTGGGTTCTTGGGTCCATCATGTCAGCAGGGCACAAAAAGGTTGCCCCTTCCAGCGGGGAGATGTGGAGAAGATCGATGCCCAGCACTGAGCCAACAGGAGCGCTGGGATCTGTGGGGAGACAAGTGAGGAGTATTGTTACACCCGCATCTTAGAACTGTCAGGTGGTACCAGTGTACGATGGCAGACTCCCCCCAAGCCCTGCGTCAACCTCACAGTCACCAATGGCTGCAGCCACGGGGCAGCCCTGCTCTCTGAGGTCAAAGCACACAAAAGAGCAGATATGCACGTATGCTAGTCCCCAGGCTGGGGAGGGCAGGGTCCTTCACACCACAGCTGCAGAAACGGGCCTGCAGCATGTTCCTTCCCACAGTCCTGGGGTGATGGGTGGGTTCAGGGCCCAGTCAATCCTGGTCCAGCTCGGACACCCCCTCAAGTCAGAGGAGGCAAAGGCTTGTGACTGACCTCTGCCTTCAGGGAGACAGCCATCACCGCACCATAGCCATTTCACATCAAGGTCAGTAGCCCCTCGGGAGCCCATGCCCCTTGGGAGCCATTCCCCTTGAAGCCAGCCAGGTGTGACCATCAGAACACTCCTTATGTGCTCCTGAATCAACCACAACTCAGAGGGACCCTATGAACAGCGGTGCTGAGCCATGGCAGGCCTACTCAAGCGTGCGAGATTGCCGCTTGCTGTGGGGTCACTGTTAATACACAGCCTCTCCACGTACAGAGAGCTAGCCTACCAGGTGGCCTACAGTGTGCAGGAAGGAACGCCATAAACCATCACACACAGCTAAATGTCAAAGCCAGCTCCAGGCAGGTAACAGCTAACAGATACACCACAGAGATATGATTCCTACAGCCACCGTCATATGGGACCAGAAGGGCAGCATTCGCCCAGGGAGAGAGCTCTGAAGGCGCAGGGGGGAAGGATGAGTGGTCACAGGAAACATGAAGTGGGCAGAGTGCAGTAACATCACGGGGATGGAGAGTCCGAACTGTGGAGTGGAAAACCGATTTGCTCATTTAAAATACACTAAAGTATCTTCTCTTTTCGGGTAAAATGCTTGTCTGTCAGATATCCCTCTAAAGCTAAACTTCCAAAGGAAGACAGACTAGGAAGAAGGATTGGCCATCCACTTCCGAAATAACAGGACTTCGAAAGACCAATGTATAATAATTGAACACTCTTAGACTAGTAGATAGGATGAGCTGATAGACTCAGTAGACTCAGTAACTGGGGCAAGTGTGTCAGAGACAGTGAGACTGGCTCAGGATAGTGAAGGTTTCAGAGTTACTGTCATAGGGTCGCTGTGAGTCACAGACGACACATAGCGTACACACACAGATATCTACACAAAGGCATCTTGATAGGTCATGCTTTCAAACAAATCACAATGAAACAACGTAAGACAAATGAGGACGACTCCACTCGTCCGTCAGCGCATGTGGGGTGGCTGTTGTCGCTGTGGTGCAGGAAGCTATGGCACCAGTATTTCAAATGCTAGCAGAGTCGCCCAGTGGGCAGGTTTCAACAGAGACTCCATACTAAGAGTAAGAAGGACTGGTCATCCACTCCTAAAATAACAGGCCTTCGGATGCACTGTGGATAACGGAAGAGCACAGTTGGATAGCGTGCCAAAGATGAACGCCTCAGGACTGAAAACGGGTGTCTCCTCACGGCAGCATCCACTGCAGTGACACAGATGGAGCAAAGCTTTCATCCAGTGAAGGCTTGTCATTTGCTGATGTGGCGAGACTCAAAATAAGGAGAAACAGCTTCAAGCATCTTCCATAATTGGAACGTGGAATGTATGAAGTAGGAATGTTGGAAAATTTTGAAGAAATTGAGGAGAGAAGATTGAAGTTGTTGACAATTTCCTTTTACATGGATCCACAATCAACACCCACGGCAAGAGGAGTGAAGACATCGAAAGATGTGCTGCACTGAGAAATGTGCTGTCAAGGACTTCTCGAAAGCGCAAAACTGCTTCCCGTCGCTGCAAGTTGGACAGTGATAGGATGACAGAAGCGTTGATGCCTTTGAATTGTACTGTCAGCGAAGAGCACAGGATCCAACGTGGCGTGCCAAAAGAACAAACAAGACTGTGCTGGAGAAAGTGCAGCCAACGTGCCCTCTAGACACAAGAATGGTGAAACTTCATCTCGCTCACTCCGACGTATTTTCAGGAGGAACCGAGACATCATGCTGGGAAAGGTGGAGTGTCAGCAAAACACAGGAAGACGTTCAACAGGATGGACTGGTGCAGCGACTGCTGCTCGAGCATGGCAGAGACTGGCAAGATGGTGCCGGACAGCGTGAGGTTCTGATTCATCAGCCATCGGTCACTGAGTCATAGTCAACCTGAGGGCACCTAACACAGGAGAGGAAGCCCCTGGATGAGACAGACTGACACAGAGCCCGGGCAATAAAGATAGGTGTGCTGGAGACAGTGAGACTGGCTCAGGATAGGACAGCGTTCAGAGCTCTGTGCATAGGGTCGCTGTGAGTCACAGGTGCTCAGGGCACATCACAACAGCAAAAGCAGAGGGTGGCTGCTAGTCTGCTCTGCTCATAGAACAGCTCAGTCAAAACCTCAGGAGATAAAGCAGAACCAACCCCGGCAGACCCTGAGCGCAGTTCCATTCTGCACTCAGGGGTTGCCGTGAATGAAAGGAGGCAACTCGTCTGGTGGTGCCGTGAGCGGGGTCCCCGATTTTCACGCTCTGCCCCTATCGTTATGAGCATTAGCCAAGCACCTCCACTCTGCATCACCAGCTGGGTCCTGGCCCTGTGGCGAGCCCAGAGGGAAGGGCTGTTGCCTGCATGTGCCCAGCCAGGCCCTGCTCAGAGTCCCACCTGTGCCGGCAGCATTGACGCTCTGCACTGCCACCTGACTCCAGGCCCCAGGCGCCGCCCCGCAATCCAGCACGTGGAGGCCGGGTCTCAGGATCCGGTGCCTCTCATTCATCTCCAGGAGCTTGAAGGCGCTCCGGCAGCGATAACTTTCCATCTTCGAAGCCTTCACAAAGGGATCCTTCAAGTGCCGCATCAGCCACAAGTGTTCAGCGCCTGTCCGGTTCTTGGGAAGGCTTTCAGCCATGTGGAACCTTGGAGCCTGAAGGGACACACATGCCAGCTTCCAGTGCCTGTTGACAAAAAGACAAAAGGATCAGCAAGTCACCAGCCTCAGGCTGTCTGTCCAAGCAAGCCTTTGTAGAGCTGACACAGAGAGAGGCAGGGACTGGACAAGGCCTCAAGGCAGCCAGAAACCCCAGTTAGCAAGGGCTCTTTATTTTCCCCTTCCCTTGAGGTGTCCTCAGAAAGACTTAACCAAGGGATTATGTTTATAGCTGCCAAAATATATATAAAAAGTCGAGGCCGGTGGCCCCTGCAGCCGCCTGGCCCAGCTCTGAACTCTCCTCTCAGAAGCCATGGCACTCACTCAGCCCAGGGTCCCCTTCATACGCCCTCCCTCCTCGCAGTGATGCCATCAGCCTCCCACTGTCAACTGCCCGGGGACGCTGTGATCTCTCCCTCCCTCTGTGACACGGAAGTTAAGTGCTTTAAAGTGCTTCTCTTTCTGGCTGAAGAGATCCCGAGGGCTCAGGGCTGGATGTTCTGCTCAATCGCTAATTAGGCGCTTACTGTGTGTCTCAAGCACTTTTGTCCCGCATCATCCGATATTTCCCTTTAATCCTCAACTGGAGGTTCCGAAGGACGCAATGAGCTCTCAACTACTAAACAGCGCCCTGTGAGCCTCACTCCGAGTCCAGAGGGAGAAAAGCCTGGTGATCTGCCGCCAGAAGAGCTCCAGCCGAGAAAACCCTCTGGGCAGTCCCTGTGCGCACACGGAGCAGCCTTCAGAACCAGCCGCACAGCCGTGGGCAGCAGCACCCGGGAGGGCACGGAGGCTCAGAGGGCAGAACACGGCCAGGGACTCCCACCTGCGGCCCGGCTCCCGCGCGCTCGCACACGCGCGCAGCAGATGCTCCATGTCCGCGGGCTCGGTCCCCGGCGCTCCCTCCGCAGCCCCGGTCGCTGGGGCTCCCACCGTAGCTCCGGTCCTCAGGACTGCGCCTGCGCGCCCGGAAGTGCCCGCCTCGTTCCCGGCGCGGAATCGTCACTTCCGGCGCGACGCGGAGAGCGAGCGGGCGCTCAGGGGCCGGTGCTGTGGACGCGGTTGCACGAACCGCGGCCGGCGCGGGGTGACCCGCAGACTTGGAGGCCGGCGCGGGGTGACCCGCAGACTTGGAGGCCGGCGCGGGGTGACCCGCAGATTTGGGGGTTCGCGCGGGGTGACCCGCAGATTTGGAGGCCGGGGTGACCCGCAGATTTGGGGGTTCGCGCGGGGTGACCGGCAGTCTTGGGGGCGCGCCTGGACCCATCTCCCGCGCGAACCGCGGCCGGCGCGGGGTGACCCGCAGACTTGGGGGCCCGCCTCGCCCCGGGAGCCGCAGCAGCGCGCACTTGCGGGCTCCGCCCCGGTGAGTGCCGCGTTTTCGGCGGGTGGAGCGCGGGGCGGCCGGGCCTGCATCTCAGGGGCGCGTTCTTCCCGAGCACCCCGAGCGTGGCCCCCTGAGCGTCAGGTCTCCACGTGGGCTGAGGAGTGAGGTCTGTGAAGCCCTTAGCGCGCTGCTCGGTACATTCCACCCTGAAAGGTCCAAACTCACTACCAAGTCCAGAAGCAGCTGACCTTCTGACTTTACCTGAGTGCCTCTCTGTGTTCCAGGAAAGAGTAAATAATCTGATTAATGTTTATCCCTGAACATGGTTTATGACCCACCCCAGGCGATAAAACAGGGCGGGCACAATAATACATGATGGCCTCAGGTCCTTCAAACTGCTGTGACCCTGGTTAGGTTAGGTTAGTGGACTTCAAGAAGAAATCAGAGAAAAGGAGAGAAAACTTACTGCAGCTTTATTAAAGGGGGGAAGGGGAGCTCCCGGGTGAGTTCCTCATCCTGGAGGGGCAGAATGGGAAGTCACACTGGGGAGGATTTTTATCAACAGAGCCTTTAGGGAGGGACATTCCACTCTGATTTACGAGCCACCTGCTAGCTTAGTCAGACAGTCAAGGCCGTTTTCTTATCTTCAACAGCAGGGCCATCAGCATTTGAGTTCTGAATTCTTCATTCTTCTCTTTGCCCAGACTAACACCCCCAACCTGCCAATACAGAATGGATAAACACCCTTCTCTTACCTTTTGGATTTTGGAGCTCCATCTCACACACTTTGGGCACGGGGTCAGGAGGGACCAGTCCTTGGAGAAGGACATCATGCTCAGGATGGAGGGATGGTGCAGAGAGGAAGACCGGGATGAGGTGGACTGTTGCAGTGAGACAGTGCCTGGGGCAGTGGGGGTCAGTGTGTCAGAGGGGCTGGCTCAGGACAGGGCAGGTTCAGAGCTGCTGTACGTCGGGTGGCTATTATGTATGACTCGAGGGACTTAAAAACAGCTAGCCTTTGTGCTGCAGGGAGTTGCTGTGCCTCCTGCTAGGGTTCTCCTGGACTTCGGCCCTTTCAGTCAGGAAAATGGGATCGCTTTGGTTTCCGCCTCACACCGCCCCTGGTGACCCCGTGAGCTGTGCGCGTGACAGTGGCCGATGTTTTGGGCTTCACTCAACAGATTTAATTTTGAGGCCCCCTGGGCAGGCCCTCACTTCCAAGCTCTCACTCAGCAGCTGAGCAGCTTGAGTTTGCATGTTTGCAGACGCCACGTGGTGTATTTGTTACCGTGGAGTTGATGCCAGTGCCTGGCAACACAAGTGAAGTGCACCTAGGGTTTCCTTAGCCGCTGGCCTTGAGGGAGGAACTCTGGTCAGTGTAGAGGCTGCAAACCAGAAGGTCACTGGTTTGGATCCACCAGCTACTCTTGTGACGTAGCCTCGGAAAACTATAAAGGGTCTTTATGATTAGGGTAGTTTTGGTTTTTCATTTTTGCTGAGAAGTCCTGGTGGCACGTGCTCCGCTGCTCTTCTGCACAGAGGACAGCTTCGGGAACGGGCAGACTTTGTCCTGCAGGGTTGTTGAGGGGCAGTATCCAGCGATGGCAGTGTGAGGTGACGCAGGGACGGATCGTTAGGTCTTCCCTCTGGTACGGAGGGCTGGTGCGTTTAACCTTTCAGTTGGCATCAGAGTACTCAAGCACTGTGGCCCTTCACATAGTGTATAATAAATATTACCTGATATTGCTAAAGTCCTCAGCGTCTGCTCAGGGTGTCAGAGTTTGAGGCACAAGCACAGGTCTGATGATGGCTGCAGACTGAGGCTAGTGAGACCTTTTGCCTTCCTGACTGTCCCCTGCCACCAGGACACACTGAAGGTCCCATTTATCGGGAAACACAGCTTCCCAGGTGAACCCTAGTACTAAATCCTGGGTGTGATCCCCCAAGTCAGAGGCACCAGAATAGGAAGGCTCTGGGGGAGATGCCCCAGTCCTCCATGGGAGACCCAGGCAGACACACATTCTTGTTGCCTTCCCATGGATGATGTGACCCCAGGCTCCTCCTTCCTGGGTACCAGGCCCAGAGCAGCATTGGTTCCCTACAGAAGATGAGCTCATTTCACAGTGGGGAAGCCCAGCCTGGGCTGTGCAGCTACAGAGACAGAACCAGATCCCAGTCCCTGAAGATCCCTAGGGTGGTGGGAAGGCCAAGGCCACATGCAGGAGAACCACTGCAATCACCGGATCCTTAACCGGGTGCCAGATGGGCATGGGGACTGTTCTGCCCCTGCATGCAACACTCAGGCTAGGCGTTGTTGCAGCCTTCTCTCCCATCCACCTGCCCTGTGGGGGGGCTAGAGATCACCCCCCCTTGCTTCCTGTCTTCTAGCCTCATTCCCTTCCACTTGCACACCCCAGTACACAAGGGGGACAGCACATCTGTAGACAGTCACGGCTGACCTGACCCTCTTGTCCTCACAGGCTGGAGGAGGAATGAGTCCCACCAGGCTTTATACTCTGGTGCTGGTACTGCAGCCCCAGCGAGTTCTGCTGGGCATGAAGAAACGAGGCTTTGGGGCTGGCCGCTGGAATGGCTTTGGGGGCAAAGTGGAAGAAGGAGAGACCGTTGAGGAGGGGGCCAAAAGGTGAGAGGCAGGTAGGGGTGACCACCGACCCAGCATCCACACAGGTAGGAATTGGCACAACAGAGCCAGCCTCTGATTTCACCACATGGAGCCTGTGGCCCAGCGCATGTCCTTTCACCCTGCAGCCTCGGTTTTTCCATCTGTGAAATGGGCCTCAGGCTGAGCTTAGAGATACTGCAGTTTCGGGTCACAGGCTTTCTGGTTTCCCAAAGATGTGTACACTGTCACTGCAGCCTGTTAACGAGCCCTGGTGGCCTAGTGCACGGCATGCTGAGCTGCTCAATGAAAGGCAGGTGGTTTGAGTCCAGCTGCCACTTTGTGGATGAGAAGTCCACCCCTTAAAGATTTTCAGTCTCCATAACTGTGGAGGGTCACCAGGAGTCGGAATTGACCCGGCAGTCCCACCCGTGTCATCTAGTAACGGCGTGGTGGCCGTGTGCGCACCGTTGTGATGATGTGCTCATCAGCATAACCGCTGACTCATGGGCAGGGCGGAAGCCTTTTGAGAATCCTGCCCTCGCAGGTTTGTGAGGGTAAGGTGAGGTCACGTGTACAGACATTTCACTCCACCAGCTTCATTGCCTTGGAGTCAGCTGACTACATCTGAGCTTTCAGCTGTGAGGTCATTGGGGCCCCGGGCACCCTCGGCACTGGCTCACTTGCTGAGGTCTGGCAGGTCCGGCAGGGGAGTGCCTGCTGGGACTCTGGAGGACATGAGGCCAAGCAGGATGGGCTTTGGGTCACAACGTGCCTCTGAGGGAACGGGGTCTACAACACCAAGCACAGGAACACCCGGTATTGCTCAAGTCCCAAAGCGTAAGGATCGCCCACCTCAACACCAAGCTGGTGCCCTGAGGTGAGTGCAGACCTCTCTTCACCGTCCAGCCCAGCCTCCCCAGCACCCTCTGCATCACCAGGTTCAGTCGGTCACTGCACTGACAGCAGGCAAACCCTGAGCACACTCAGGTGGACTGGGAAGTGGTGGGCTACAGCTCGGATCAGAAGGCTCACGGGTGAGGTCTGAGGGGTCAAGGTGGAGGAGTCCAGAGTGGCCAGCATGTTCCTCCCTCCCAGCTCTTGGTGCCCCTCCACCCCCGTCAGGGCGTGGGCTCTTTTGCCCAGGGGACAGTCAGGAAGGCAAAAGGTCTCACTAGTCTCAGTCTGCGGCCATCATCATCCTCCTCTGATGAGTTTCACTTTACACAGTGTCGGTTTTTACACTTCTTGCACGTGCAATTCTCAGGGCAGTTCATGCCAGCAGGAGCACAAAATGACCAGTCCTCTCAGGGACCACACATCATTCACCTTGACTAGTGAGCTGATCCCTGCAGGGCGCAAAACACAGACCAGTCACGGGGCAGACTGCTGTTGGGATCAGTTACAAGAGTTAGGACCAAGATCCTGCATCTCAGGCCGCAGATACAGTCAGCCTGGACAAAGCGGCCCTCCCTCCAACGTGGACCACCAGGGCGGAGGTGATGCCCAGGCTGAAGAAGGTGGTCTCCCAAGCTGTTTCTTCAGAACCTCTGAGGTGAACGGTCCCATGGAATCCTTTGAGACAGCCTCCCAGCACTAGGCAACCCTGTGCTGGTGTTGAGGGCCTTATCCTGGGCTCCTGCCCCATCTAGAGAACTGAGCATCGCAGCCACACAGCCACCATCTAGTTAACCCACCTGTGACATGACCTTACCCCACCAACGGGATGGTGGCACGTCCCTAACACTGGCACACACTCAGGGAAGGTGAACTGAAACTTGAAAGAATCTCATCAGTGTGTGGGCTCTGCCAGCTGCTGGCAGAGGCAGTGAGGGTCTCACCAAACACCTGGTGTAAGTGAGGAACCAGTCACATCTCCAAGCGAAGACCTGCAGGTGTTAGGTGAGAGCTTGTTTTCATTCACCCTCTAAGAGTCTCATGGGGCTAACACATCTGAATCAGCGTTGGTGGTGGTAGGTGGGCAAGTCCAGCTGTGGTCACCTTGTAGAGGAGAGCAGCAGACCCATGGGGCTCCTGGGAGGGTCCCTGGTGCCACAGTGACTGTCCAACTTCTAATCCAGGGTCTGCCCTCTGCTCCACTCTTGAGGAGAGAGTGGGCTGTTTGCTCCCCTGAAGCGTTACAGCCTCCAGACACTCCTGGAGCTCTCTGGCTCTGTCCTACAAGGTGAGGTCACTCAGTGGCCATCAACTCAGCAGCAGCGGGTTAGTCTTCAGTCCTTACGGGACCAGACTCCCAGACCTTTGTCCACAGCCAGTGGATGGAACTGGCAGGCCGTGGGTTAGCAGCTGAATGTCGCCTTGAATCAGCAGAAGCCAACATTTCCTCCCTGATGAGGTTAAGGAGCCCATCACGTTAAGTAAATCCATTTCACCCCTCGTGAGTTTTTCTTTTTAAAGTGAGCACAGGGGCTTCTGACTGCTTCCTGAACCCACTGTCAACAAGCAGCTTGAGCTCACAGCAACCCTGGAGGGGCTCCAAGGCGGTAGTTGTAGTTGTCGAGCATTTTATTTATCTGGACCAGCAGTGGACACTTGGAATCAAACGATGCACTGCAGTTAGCAGATTGCCAGGGGACCATGGTGTGCCTGACCCAGGCCACGGGATTTTCACCAGCTTCCTGTGCATCTGAAAGGATGTCAGAAGAGCCAGGGCCCTTGTTAACTGCCAAGAGAACAGACGGGTCAGTCTTGGAAGAAGTGCAGCCCGGCCTCTGAGGCCAGGATGGAGAGACTGTCATTTGGGGCGTGTTACCAGGAGGGGCTGGTCCCTGAAGGATTTGGTAAAGATGAGAGTGAGAGAGATGGATACAACAGTGGCCTTAGCTCGGGGTGACGAGAATGCACGGTGGGCAGGGCCTCGTGCCACGCACCCACCAATGGCTCCTGATTCTGTGACAGTCTCTCCCAGAGGAGTGTGGGCTCACACTTCTGGGTGGCAATTGACCTGCTGGACTGCACTTGGCCTTCAAACTGTCCCTAACACCACTTGGAGGTGAAAGCTTCGTTTTTTTCAAACGTAATTGGAAATGATCAAGGAGAAGCAACATTTTTACAAAAACAAAGTAAGTGCTGGGCAACAAAGACAAGAGAAGTCACAGTAATGAGGGCAGGACAGACTGGGCCCACAGTCGAGGCGGCACCTGGGAGGGGACACGGCCGGGGTCCACGAGGGAACACAACTGGCACTTATCTGGAGGGAGAAAGGCTGCACACTGCTGCTCAGTGCAGGGTTCACCACAGAGGGCTGTGTGTCGTTGCTGTGCGACAGGACAGTGAGAAATGGCCAGGGCAGGTACTGCTTGTCCAGGCCACACCCACCCACCACGGCTCATCCTGTGGTCCTGGCGGCTCAGACGTTGCCCTGTCCTGGCCCAGGGAGCTGCTGGAGGAGAGTGGGCTGACCACAGACGAGCTGCACGAGGCCGGTCGCATCACTTTCGAGTTCGAGGGCAGCCCCGAACGCATGGACGTGCGCATCTTCTACACCGACCATGTCCAGGGCACGCCCACGGAAAGTGACGGTGAGTGTCCTTCTCATAGGGTACCCACACCTGGGGCTCTGTCCTGTGTGCAGTGAGGGCCTGGGGTGGCACAGTGACTGTCCTCTGTAGAGATGCGCCCACAGTGGTTCCAGCTGGACCAGATCCCCTTCGCCCACATGTGGCCTGATGACAGCTTCTGGTTCCCGCTCCTCCTCCAGAAGAAGAAGTTCCTCGGCCACTTCTGCTTCCGGGGCCATGACACGATCGTACAGCACACACTGCAGGAGGTGGATCAGCTCTAGAGGGGTGGCTGCGAGGGGCACTGGCTGGGGGCCTGAGTGGACGGGCTGAGCTGGGCTTGGCTTCCTTGTTGGCACTCAATAACAGGAAAAGTCAGTGTCTGCTTTGTAAGCTTGCTTTACTTAAAAGGTCGGGGCCTCCCTGTCCCACGTGCGGCAGCTGCAGGCGAGCACAGAGAGGCCATGTGGGGCTGTGAGCAAAAGGCACTGAGCAGGGGACACGGTGATGGCGATACCCAGGCTGGCCCTCCAGCTACCTCTGCTGTCTGCTGGGGGGCAGCACAGCCACGTGCAGCTAGTTCTTGGCATCCTGGGTCAGCTAGCAAGTGGGCTGCTTGCCTGCCATACCTGTGCAACCCCCAGCAGCAGGGGACAGGCCACCTGCTCAAACAGCCCCTCCAGGCTCGGTGTCCTCAGGTGTCCCTGCAGGCTTCACAGCACAACTCAGTGCCAGTCACGAGGCACGAAACCAGTCCTGAGAGGAAGCAGAGGCCTCGTGTCTGGGAGACATCCCAGCAGGACATGGGACTGGATGCTGGTGTCCTGGGGCTCGTGCTGCCGCGGGCAGGCAGAGTAGGCTGAGGACCCAGGCCCACACAGCAGGCGCTGTGCTATGTGACTTCAGAAGCCTGCTGTACTCTCAGCGGGCCTCCACCCCCACACTGAGACCTGAGTGTAAGGAGAGGACAAAGTTGGTCAGGGTTCTAAGTGCTGGCCCTGGGGACCCCTCTAAGCCCTGGGACTTGGCCACATCTATGCTGGATGCAGTTGGAAGTTTCATACCTGTCAGGCCCCAGGACACTGAGATGATAGGAGAGCCAGGCTAGGTGCTGCATATCAGAGGCCACAAGCCCAGTGAGACCCACCTGGAGCCCCGTTGGTCAACAAGACCATGGACCCAGTGTGGCCAGCTGGAGACCTCAATGTCAGGGAATGGCAATGGTAGATGGACTGACCAAAGTGGAGGCTGGCTCAGACACCAGATGACCTGTCCCCTCACCCCGAGAGGTGGCAGGGTTGGGAGGAACGTCCTCAAGCAAAGAAGGGGTGCTAAGGATGCTAGCTTGGGGAGCGAGCGTCAGTGGACAACCCCCCATGTCCTGCCTGTGGTCTGGTGCAAAGCTCTGCATCATACAGCGGGGTCAGGCAGGTGTGTGCGTGCGTGTACACATGCAGGGACTCCCCAGCAAGTTCCCCCTCGCGCGTTCGGCCCCCTTCCCGCCCATGTCCACGCTCAGATGGGATACACATGCACACAGACACAAGGTCACACACCAGCATGCTGTGGCCGCCTGGCCACCACAGCCTTGGGCCACCCCCACCTGCTCAGCAGACTGCACCGCGCAGGTGTGTCTGCGTGTCCCCACAGGGGAGGCACCCCTTGGCTCTCCAGGCCGCAGCGTGGGATATCCGCATGTGAGGGGAGCAGCCCCGTCTCCGTACTGAGACCTCAGGAGATGGGGCCTCTCACAGGAGGACACCAGCCCCAAAGAGCAGAGTGGTGGGAATCACACGGGGACACGCCGTTTGTAAACACGCTTTAGTGGGGAGGGTTCAGGGCACTAGCGGGGCAGCAGGCTCTCCTCTGGGGGTGACCGGGGCCGTGTTGGGGGTCCGCTGGAGCCAGAGAGCAGGCAGTGCAGCTTGGGCTTCAGGTCCGTCCACACCTTGTTCATCTGCGGGGGGGGGGGGGGTGTGAGAGCACATCCATATCCACGTGGGTCAGCATGGGGCCTCCATGTCGGGGCAGGGGCGACCATGGCATGTCCATATAGGTCAGCATGGGCCTCAGCTCCACACCCGATGAAGCACTTGGTGGCCCCGTGACAAACAATGTCCTGAAGACAGGTGACGGTCCACAGCTCCCTCAACAAGAGCACAACCCTCACAGGTAACGAGATGGGTGACCAGGACTGGATGCCCCACGGCCTGCAGCAGGGCGCTGGGCTTCACAGTCACCATGGCCCCTTCCCACCATGAGAGACAGACAAGCAGACATCCTGTGAACGGGGGGCTCTGAGGCCACCATCAGGTAGCAAGAGGGGCCACAGGATGACAGGCCACTGGAGGCTCAGCGGCACACTGCTCCCCCAAGCTGTCAGCCTTCCAGGTGACCCAAGTGCTGGACACCAAGGGCAGGGGGCAAACTCACCTCCTTGTGTCCCTGGATCTGTGAGTTGACGAAGGCACCCAGGATGTGGGAGGTGAGTGGCAGGTAAGCGTGCACCAGCTGGGTCTCCTGGTACAGGCAGTACAACGAGAAGTGGCTGCGCAGCTCCAGGGTCTGGATGGCATTCTCCTGCTGCGGGAGGGGAGCACGGGGCACCAGCTGCCTGGGAAGGGGCACAAGACCCTCCTCTCCAGCCCGCCCCGAGAGCCTGCAGCAGTGAGGAGTCGGGCCCCAGTGCTCCAGCCGTCCTGACGCACACAGACAACAGCTGGGACCTAGATCTCCTACCTCCACTAGCAGCCACGCATGGGCCCAGGCCCCTCCCGCAGGCCACCCCATGCCTGCCCACCTCCAGGATGCAGGATTCCAGCTGCTCCACGGATTCGGGTTCCCGGCCGCTGCCTGCCTGCCGCCTCGCCAGCATGGACCGGTATAAGGCCCGCTGGTGCCGGTGCAGCATTCCCTTCTCATGCCGCTCGCACAGGTCCTGGGGAAGGCCACCCTCAGTGCGAGACCAGACCCACACTCCCAGGTCCACTCGGACCGCAGCCAGCCTGCAGGACACAGCCCGACTGCCCGCGGGGTCTCCCTCCTCACAGGTAGACCCCCTCAGCTATCTCCCGCACTGCTGTGGACCCTTTCCGTTAACAGCCATACACCTTAGCCACCTTGCCACCAAGACCCCTTCCAGTAAGGATGACCCAAACCCACTGCCCAGTTGGAGAGCAGGACTGCCTGCAGGGTTCCCACGTCTCATCTCTGTAGAACGCCCGGCCGCATTCTCCCACAGATGTGAGGCATGGTGGAGTGAACCACCGACCTTTGGGCTAGTGATCCACTACCACAGGGCTCTTTCAAACTCAGGAGGTGGGGGAAAAGTAACAGAAGGTTTTGCAGAAATAGCACATTAATTTCTTATGCGCATTAGTCATATTGGCATGTTACTTGTGGAAATGTGGTGTAGCTAGGAGGGCGAGGGTGTTGCTGGACCTCAGGCCTCACACACTGTCCAGTTTCCCGACTGCTATCCACTTCCTGAACAAGAGGCCTCAGAAACTACGAACTTGATAAAGACCTCAGGCTTTTTGTTCATAGAGTCACTGTGAGTCGTGCTCATAGAAGACAATCAACAAGTGGCCTGTGAAGTAGTGATCTGTGCCATCCGCACAGAGGCAGGGGGTTCGAATCCACCAGCTGGCACTCTGTGGGGGAAAAATGGACGGTCTCTCCCGTGGGATTTCCTGCCTCGAGGGTCAGCTGTGCGTCAGTTCCAGCATGGCAGTGATTAGTGTCTTCTAGAGCCGTGGGCGCTGCAGTGGTTAAAGCACTCAGCTGTTAACGGAGAGCTTAGAGGCCCCGCTGAACACAGGCCTGGTGACCCACTTCTGAGAAAGCCATGAAGCCCCTGAAGGTTCCACTCCGACAAGGGAGTAGGGCAGGAATCTGGGTGGACTGGATACCCAGCTGGACTTTGGGATCTGTGTCCCTCTCCACCTCCAAGAGACAAATGTTACCTGCACTGACCTGGGCTGCCATCTGGCACCCTCCTGTAATCCCAGAGTGGGCAGCCCACGTAACAGCTGGTACCACAGATGGCCTCTCCACTGGGGTACCTTCCAGGGGCCGTGGTGCCTGGCCGTGGAGCCCCTGGGACATACAGAGTTCCCCCACTGAGCAGGAGCATGGTGGCCTAGGATCCTACCCTCAGGGAGACGTGATCTCACTGTCCCTGACCACTGCACACCTGGAGAAGGCAATGGTGTCAGCAAGCCAGGCCCAGACCACCTGCCCTCAGAGCTGTCCAGGAGCCCCAGCCCAGCCCCAGCCTTTTGGCCCTTGGCCCGTCTTGCCTCCTCCCCATGTGTTCTCCTGGAGGCACCTGGGAAAGATGATGTCCCCAAGCCCATGGAAGCTGGACACACCTTGTAGGACTGCAGCAAGTCCAGAAAGAGGTTGAGCTTCTCCACCACATCACTGTCGCCCAGCTTACCCTGCAACGGGATGAGCTGACATGGCCCCTGACCCCAGCAGCCAGTTCTCTCAGCTTGAGGGGCAGCTCTGGGGCAGAGACGACCTAGGGTCATAGCCCTAGGATGAGGAGGACTCTCTAGATGAGAGGAACTGGGATGAGGACCCTTGAGGTTGAGCGTTCCACGGGGTGGGGGCACTCTGGGGTTAGGGGCCTAATGGGAGGCCATGGAGTTGGGGGACCCAGGGGCTGGGGGAACTCGGGGTGGGTGCCCTGACGGAGGAGTAGGTAACTCAGTTTTTGGATGGGTCGCCCAGGTTTCTCGGCATGGATGAGTGGGCGTGGCATCTGTCAGTAGGACATTCGCCACTCCACCAGTTCCTGGAGCCTTGTTTCCCCATCTTCAGTGTGGCCTGGACTTCTTCCCTCATTGCCGTCAGGTCTTCATCACCTGCCACCTCCCGAGATGGCTGGGCATCGACCATCCTGGGGTCAGTGACAGAACAGGCTACAGACTAGTGCCCAAAGCTCTCATCTTTCACATCTGGGTGCTTCTACATCGTTCTGCCCAGACTCCTCCAGCGGTGCGACTCCAGGCTCGACTGTCTTCGTGAGTTCTTTCACCTGACAAATGCCAAGCGTATCCGCCCTTTTTGGTTTTCCAACTCCAGGTCTTTGCAGATTTCACTACAGCACGTTCTCTTCCGAGCCACCTGGGAACCATCTGGTCATCTGCTTCCTCTACCTCCTTTAGCTGCTTCACCGGCTACACTCAGCGAGGTTTCTCAGCCTCCCTGCTGGCTTTGCCCTTTCTTTCGAATGGCCATCTGCTCTCTTCATGTACAATGCCCCTGATGACACCCCAGTTTGTCTGGTCTCCAGTCATTACTGTCCCATGCTTCAAGTCCACTCCTGAGAGGACGTACTCAAGGTCTGACTTTGGCTTTTATGGCTAGGTGGTTAAAGTGCTGATCTGAGAATGGAAAGAATGGTGGTTCAAAGCCACCAGTGCTTCAGGGAGAAAGGTCAGGCAGCTGTTCCATGGCGATGTCCAGCCTGAGAAACCCACTGAGGCAGCCTTTCTCTGTCCTGCAGGGTGGCCTGTGGTCACCATCCCATCTAAGGCAGTGGGTTTGGCTGTGTCATGGTGGAAGGCAGGAGATAGTCGGGTCAGGCAGCCACTGTGTCCACCTGAGCCAGAGGGCCCGTAGTCAGATGCACGCTGAGGAAGACAACATGTGAAAACCGACCAGAACGAGTCTAGGATTCCCAAGACCAAGACCACGTTCCTGGCTGGACACGGGCCCAACCTGACTCCATTCTCAGGAGACCAGAGCAGATCTGTCATCAGACATCACAGGGGCCATCCTGTAGTCACTGCCGCGTGCTGCTGGAACAGCAGTACCACCAGGGGGTGGCTTTCACAGACAGGGATTTCCTCTCTAGATGTCCATGCTCGGGCACCAGCTCTCTGGCTAAGATTCCCCTGTCAGAGCTGGGAGAAGGGCTGTTTCCTTCAGCACCACAGGCCCCCAGTCCTTGGGGCTCTCTGTACCCTGGCCTTCCCTGGCTTCAAGGGGCTTCCAGTGCAGGACTGAGCTCCAAAGAGCAATGGAACTCCCGTCCGGTCTTTCTTATTAGCGCTGAAGTCGTCCTGGGCTCCCATCCTCTGTGAGAGAAGGCACTACTGGCCACACCCCAGCATCCCCCAGGGAAACCCCCTGCCCTCAGATCAGGGCCTGGCCTAGTTAAGACCCCGTCTCCCAGCTGGGTGCAGCTGGCTGGCCAGTCACATCTCAGACCACATCAGCCCTCACTTCTGACCCAGGGCACATGGATGACTTCACTACATGGACAGTCAATGCCCAGCCAAGTGTGTGTATTTCTGGGGACACAATTCCAACCAGGACAGTCGGAGCCAGCGTCCAGACCTGGAAGCAGCTGCTCCCTTGACGACAGGCCAGAGCCCCAGGCCCAGGAGGCGTCGTCAGCCGGAGCGCTGGCCCAGCACCCGCTCACCTGTTGTGCAGCCTTGTCGGCCAGCAGTGCGAACTCCACGGACAGGCCCTTGAGCGCCTGCTTCAGGACCCCCCACGTGCTGCTGCTCAGGGCGGCCCAGGGGGGCAGCGGGGTCGTGTCAGACCCCAGCGCACTGGGACATGGTCATGACGGTCATCACACGGCTCCTCCAAACAGCAGGCCACCCTACACCAGCCCCTCTACACCCGGCCACTCAGCTCGGTGGCATGGGGACATCGCCCACCCTCGGCCACGCGCTGACTTCCAGCAGAAGCAGCTCCATGGCCATGCATTCTGGTGGGTGGGGCTGCTAACCTAAAGGTCAGGGGTTTGAATCCACAAACCGCTTCTCAGGAAAAGAATGAGCAGTGGGCTTGCGTCAGGACTCACAGCTTCTGAAGCCCAGTGGAGGTGCCCTGGGAGACAGACTCCACTTCTCTGAGTCCACTGGACCCTCCCTGGCCCCGCGAAGCTGCAGGGTCACTTGCCTTAACTCCTTTCCGAAGATAAGCAGGTCGGCCGCGTGGTCGATGGCCCGGGACGCCATCCGCTCGGCCCGGTCCCGGAGCTTGGAGAAGCTGTTGTACATGTTCCGAACCAGCTCTCGGCTCGCCGCAAACTGGGCCTGGATGTCGGCCGGGAGCAAGTCCTGGGGGTGAGGAGGGAAGAAGGTCTACAGGCTGCTGCCCAGCAATGCCCGTCCACCATGAGCAGAGCTGGGCATGTGCAGACCTGGCCGGAGGCCCTGCTCTGCTCTCCAGGTGTGCCCTGACCATCTCTCCTCACCCACCATCAGACGCTGAGCAAGAACAGGATCAAAACCAGCCAGGCCACAGCCGACCAGTCAGTCCCAACTCGCAGCAACCCTGGAGGTGAGCAGTGAGTTAATCAAATGCTGAGCTGCTTACTGAAACGTTGATAGTTCAAACCCCACAGTCGCTCCCTGGGTGAAAGATGAGATGGCTTGTGTAAAGGTCACTGGCCTGGAAACCCTGCAGGCAGCTCTGCTCTGTCCTACAAGGCCCGTGGGAGTCACAATAGAACTCTGGGCTCATTAAAATGTGGTCACAGTGGCTGCCGCTGAGAGCTCGGCTCCAGGGAGCTGGAGCATCAGTTAAACTGCTTCCAGCCACTGATTTTTGGGAAGTACGTTGCCAGGCCTTTCTTTCGAGGTGCCTCTGAATAGCCTCAAACTGCCAAGCTTTAGGTCAGCAGCTAAGTGTATTAATCACTTGGACCATCCTGGACTCAGATCAAACTGGAGACCCTCAAATGACTGTAATATCTTTATATATAGATATAGATAGACAGAGAGACACTGCATTTAATTGAAAAGATAAGTGTTCTGTTACAAATGAAACAAAGGAATCAAAGCTGCACTGGCGAGTTATCCAGGTGAAGCAGAACTCCAGGGCACCGTGTCGGCCTCTGGGTGGCGCTCCAACAATGAGCAGCAGGAACGACAACTGAGCTCAGCACCGGGACTGTGCCTCCCGCAGACCCACCAGGGAGTGGATGGCACCATGTTTCTCTCGTCCCCCAAAGGGTTAGACAAGTTTTGTTGTTGCTGCTAGATGCTGCTGGTTCGAACTCATGCAACCCCATGTGACAATAGGGGGACCAAGCCTGTGATATTTATGAGACGCAGCCCTGGTGGCATAGTGTATAACTGAATGGTCAGTGTTTCAAATCCACCAGTTGCTCCAGAAAGAAAAAGATGGCAGTCTCTTCCCAATGGGGTTTAGAGTCTCAGAATCCCAACACAAGGCTATTAAGAGGCAGGATCGACTCCATGGCACGAAGGTTTGGGTTCATCTTTATGGGAATGAATTGCCAGGCCGTTTCTTCCATAGCACCATCAGGTAGGCTCAAACTGCCAACCTGCAGGTTATTGGTTGTTGAGTACCAGGCCTGTGAATTACCCAGAGACCTCTTCACAGCTTTGATATGAACTTCCTCTAACTATGGCGCTTACAGAACAGAAAGCATCAGGGAATAACAGAGCTGATGGAGACACAATTTCTAGACAGAAAGCAGTTTAAAAAGGAAACACAAAATATTAAGTAACTACCCTAATGGTTTATGAAAAACCAAAGCAGACCCACAGGATTTGAGTCAGCTCTGACATTACCCGCAGGACAGAGCGGAACTGCCCACAGCGCCCCAGGGCTGGACACCCACGCAGGAGCAGCAGACTGGGTTCAAACCACTGATCTTTGGTTGGTAGCCTAGAGTTGGGCCATGTGCCACCAGGGCTCCACTGGGGAAAAGGCAGCTGAATTAAGTTCTTTTTAAAGAAGATGGATTAATAGCAGTCACTGAAAGTCTGCAACACCAGGACGTCAGCTCATGCCCATTCTGAAGCCCGCGGGCCAGGAGAGCAAGGCAGGCTCTATTCACACCCGGCCCTGCCGCTCAGAACAGTCTCACTGAGCCGATTTCCTCATCTGTAAAATGGGCATAACATCACCTATGCTTCAAAACAGCTGTAAGTTAAATAAGAAAACTACACCTTGGCTCTCACCATATTTCTAGCATACCTCAGAGGCAAAATAACTATCATTAACTCTGACTTTAAACTTAAACTGAACATATCCCCTGAAGTCTTCTTCATACCACACAAGAGTTTGATTTCACAGATTTCTCTCTCCCGCTGACTGCACACTCTTCTTTCCTTCTGACTTTAACTCTTTGGTCTCTGTCTTGCTTTAGTAAACTTTAAAAAAAGAAGACCTACAACCAGGAGAAGATAAAATAGATGAAGGGGACATTCTAAGAATCAAATCCCTATGCACATCCAAAAATTTCTCCAACAGGGTAAAAGGGGAAGCCACAGACTGGGAAAAAGTATTTGGCAATGACATCTCAGATAAGGGACTTATATCCAGAATTTATAAAATACTTGAGCACCACAACAAGATAAAGGTAAATAATCCAATAGAAAAATGGGCACAGGATATGAACGGATACTTCACCAAAGAAGACATTCAGATGGCCAAGAAGCACATGAATAAATGTTCAAAATTCCTAGCTCTAAGAGAGGTGCAAATTAAAACAACTATGAGATATCATCTCACACCAGTCAGAATAGCAAAATTTAACAGAACAGCAAGCAACAAATGCTGGCGAGGTTGTGGAGAAACTGGAACCCTTATTCACTGTTGGTGGGAGTGTAAA
>NW_006399830.1:1581638-1615405 GCF_000299155.1 Elephantulus edwardii
AAAAAAAAAAAAGAGATATGTGATTAAGTATTTTTGTCATGACAGGTGTCTAGAGCAAAGGCTACATGGTGGAGTGGACCTGGGGGAGGGTTTGTAAAAAAATGAAATAATTTTTGTTTTCCAAGAGAGTAGTGTACTAGGGCGGAGGGTTGGGAGGGGAGAAAACTGCAACAATGAATGAATGGAAATCCAAAGTCTCTGTAAATTTTTACTGAAATTAATAATAAATTTTAAAAATATAACACACACAAATAAAAAAAGGAACATCTGTCCTGTGTCCTTTATAGTTGGGTTGACTGACTCCTTTTTCTTCCCTGGCACCAACATACGCTAGTACTTCTACTTATGAATACCTCTTTAAGTGACAGGGAAGAATGTTGACATTATTAAACCAGTTTCTCAATGGGGAAAAAAAAGTATCTATCTTGAACATTGTATCTGTCTTAATCCTTTGAAAAAGGTTAGTCTTGGGAGACATCAAGTCCAGTACAAATTTTAAACCTATCTTAGCCTTTGCCCAAGGATAAGCTCAGAAGGCAGGAAGGGAGGACGAGGAAGGAGGAGTGGGACAGGAAAGCACAGGGGGAAGTGGGACGAGCATGTCCCACGAGGCCCAGGTGCGTCAGAGCACAGAGCATCATGAAGGCTCTGCTGCGTCAGAGTGCAGGGCACGTGGAGGCCCAGGTGCGTCAGAGTGCAGGGCACGTGGAGGATCAGCTGCGTCAGAACGCAGAGGCCCAGGTGCATAAGAGCGCAGGGCACGTGGAGGCCCAGGGGTGCATCAGAGTGCGGGCACGTGGAGGCCCAGGTGCATAAGAGCGCAGGGCACGTGGAGGCCCAGGTGCATAAGAGCGCAGGGCACGTGGAGACCCAGGTGCGTCAGAGCACAGAGCACCGTGGACAGTGCAGAGCATGTATCAGCTGCTGAATGGAAAACCAGTGTGTCCTCAGAACTTCCACCCCAAAGGCGTGCAAGAATCACTGAATGGATAACAAATCTGGTCTCTAAACTTTCACTCAATTCACAACAAGCATGAAAAAGAAATCATGAACTGTAACTATTAAGTCAGAGGCCACACAGAAGGATCTTGTTCAAAAGGGGAAACAGCATTTCAAATTCTCCAACACTAGACTTTCTGGAGCCATGAAATGTGGCTGAATCTCCCACACTACTGCCCTGAGAAAACTTTTACATTTAAACCAGAACAATCTCCTGAAGTCATATTAAAACCACGCAGTAGTTTAGGTCAAGAAGAACTCAACAGGACCACAGTGACATCAACAGGAAAGACTAGAGAGAGACCAGAGGGAATGGGGAGGGGCGGCTCGGATCAGCAGGCTGGACGGCTGCACTGCACGCTGCTGAGAACGTCAGCAGGTCACCATGTCCGGGAGCAGCATGGGCAGAAACCACAGCATTCCACTGCTGTGCCTCTCAGAAGAGTGTGACTGCCTACCGAGTCCAGTAACAATGTATCTTCATCAGTCTTTATTCCAGTAAGGGTTTACATTTCATACTGGTTTTCCCTGAGCTTCATTGGCATTTTCTGTTCCAACCTTAATTACCACTGATTAATGTAATTAATTAACTAATTAATTACACTGTCCAGTCAGCCCCTTACTTCCCAATACATTTCATGATAACCTGTTTTCCCTACAGCCAGCCCCTGAATGACTTGGGGCCCACTCATCGATGGCCCCCCACCCCCCGCTGTTTCTCTCATGGTGCATTTAAGCATGGCAAGCATCATTTAACACAGTGACCGCTGACCAGTCTCTGCAGTCCACACAGCGCAAATGCTTGATGTTCAAGCATCGTTTATACTTTCATCCACAATGGCCCCATGTTTCAAGGGAGGCCCATACTGTGGGACTCTCGCTGAGGGAACTGTGAGGGCCCTGGGCCCAGCAGCCATGGGCCTGGTCTGGGGTTTGAGGGTACCCAATAGCAGGCTAGGTCTGGGGTTTGGGGGGATGCCTATGACAGGAGGCTTGGCCTGAGATTTGGGGACCCACTGGCAGTGGGCTTGGCGTGAGGGTTTTTGGGGCCCTGACAGTAGTGAGCTGGAGAGTTTTGGGGGACCCAATAGCTAAGAGCTGAATCTGGTCTTTGGGAGTCCCCAACAACAGAGGGCTGGATTAGGGACACCAATGACAGTAGATCTGGTCTGGGGTTTGGGGTCCCCAGTGGCAGTGGGCTTGGTCTGGGGCTTAGGAGGCTGACAGCACTGGGCCTGATCTGGGGTTTGGGGTCCTCAGTGGCAGTGGGCTTGGTCTGGGGCTTAGGGGGCCAACGGCAGTGGGTCTCGTCTGGAGTTCAGTGGCCCCAGTGCCAGGAGTCTAGGTCTAAGGCTGGGGCTGGCTTTGCTGAAGAACCACTGGCCCCCACAGGCAGAGCCTCGCCCAGGTGACCTACCTTGGCCCGAGAAGCCACTTGGCAGTGCAGGAATTCATCTCCGATGGCCTGAACAGTCTCCTTGAGCTTGTTCTGCACGTCCTGTAGGGGGACAGCAGCCATCATGGCCTCGGCCTCCAGCACCAGGGAGAGCGGGGTGCGGGGCTTCCACACATGGGGCGTCATTGCTTAACTCACCACTAACAGCAAGCCTGAGGGCAGGGCAGTTAACAGAACCAGACCCCGACCTTGCAGCAGAACCCCACCAGACCCCCGCCCGAACCTGCAACAGACCCTCCAGACACCCATATTTAATAATGTATACCCACAATCACCCAAAGATCTGTAAGACTGTATACAAATACACAGTGTATGCCTAGACCGTATGCCCAAGAGTCAGCAGGGGATGAATATCAAGCTAGAAGAACTGTCATACACATCTGAGAACATAGCCTGAGAGGGGCCACAAGCATATTCACAAAACCACAATGTATGCCGAAGAATTACCCAGAGACTTCAGAGAATTTACAGCAGACACATCAGAACACTTATTGGATACGTTAGAATGTAAAGCTAAGAGTCACCTGGGCAGACATAGCAATCTAAACATAATATACACCTGTGAATTTGGCACAAGACTCACCGAAGAGCTGGAGAACTATCCACAAATCCCCAGGGACATCTAAGGACAAGCACCTAAAACCCTTCTACCTGTCCAGGGTGAGGGGGTGGCCCCACTGCACAGCTCACAGTTTGACTCCATTCTCCTCTGGGTGGACATTCTCCTCCAGGGTCTGTCTGCTCCAGGGCTCAGCAGATGTGGCTCTGGTCCAGGGAAGACCTCCCGAGGGGACTGCACTGTCCCCTCTGCCCAGAATGGGTTGGAGTCGCAGAGCAACAGGGGCCCTTCCGGGGTCACACCGAGCAGGAGGACTGCAGTGTCTGTCCCCTCTGCCGGGAATGGGGGTCACAGAGTGGCAGGGGCCCTGCCAGGGTCACGCCCGGCTCCACTCGATACCAGGGAGAGGAAGCCGCACTGATAGAGCTTCACCGTGTGCTTTCCCTGTGCAGGGGTCAGCGGGAGGCCCTCGGCCCTCCCCAACTTCCCAGACCCACCTCAAAAGGGGACCCTCACCTTACCAAGGAGAACCTCAGATCCCCAACTCCTCAGGCCAAGTTTTTGCTGCTGAAGCCCTGTCCTCGATGCCATGCACAAGGGGGTCAATCTCCCACCTGTCAGAGTCTGCCCGTGGGCAGGGGACCCCAGCTCCCTAGAGACCCGCCATCACAGCTGCCTCCTACATGCTGTTTTTGTTGTGTGCACCTTTGAGTCAGAACTGACCCCTAGCTGACCCTCCAGCTGGTTTTCAGAGGCAGCGAATCCCGTGGGAGGGGACTGCCCAGCTTCTGTGGAGCAGCTGGTGGACTCGAACTGCGTGCCTCTGTGCTGACAGTGCGGCTCCTCACACACGAGGCCTTTGTTCTCGTACTCTAACTGCTTGCTGCCTCACCTACTCAGTCTCTAAGACGGCTTTCTGAGCGCAGGTCGAGACACGCAGCTCTGTGAGAACAGGCTTGCTTGCTGTAGGGGGGCCCTCACACCTTCAAATGTGAAAAGCAGCCGCAAACCCACAGAATCCGCCAGGTGTAACGACCTGAGGCCTGCCTGCACCTGCGCTGGCCCCTCCAGAAACTGCACCCACCACTCGCCCCCCAAGTTGCCCAGAACCCCCCGGAGCAGCCAGGCCACCAGCCCCTCCTGTCCACGCCACACTCGTCTCCCTCTGCAAGCAGCAGTGTCGTGTCTGGACAGTGATGACCTAACCTGCACGCCCACGCCGATCTCTTCCATGAACCTAAGAGGACGCGTCAAGGTCTAGCGCTGCGAGCTGAAAAAGCCTGTTGTGTTCTAAGTGATGCAAATAAAACCGGGAGGGCACTGAGCTGACGACGTCGGTCAGGCTCGGGACCCAGACCGCAGAGGGCAGACTGGCTTTCCGAAGAGCTACAGAGAGCGGCCACCGACGGCATCGCTCCAGCACAGGGGCCGGGGAGGCGAGGGCGCGGGGCAGGAAGGTCATTCCTCATAACAAGGACTTAAGGGGGAGGCGCTGCACTGTCAACCAGAAGGCACAGGGTTCAAATCCACCAGCTGCTCCGGGGATCAAGACAGGCATGCACCTGTGGGATTCAGTGCCTCCGAACCCTCTGGGGGTCAGCCGGGGTCGGTTCTGACTCCACGGGACATAACAAGAACCTCCTGTTAAGATGACTGAAAGGAAGGACTACGGAGGAAAGGGGCGAGCAGACGGCGGTTCTGAGAGGAGCGTGGGTGACCGGCTGGAACAACATGCTGTGTAAACCACCACTCAGATTGCTTTCAAACAGCCGGTGCTGTCTCATCCACTCTACGGCTGCTCCTTGGGGGTCTGTGGACGCGGGAGCCACCTCCCAGGCCTCCCCCTGAAGCCACGGGAGGTGGGTCACAGGTCTGTGGTTTCAGGTAGGTTATGGGTCCTGAGGACTCAGTCCTTCTCCTGAAGCCCCAGCAGGGGTTTTATGGAGTCTGTGGTCCCAGCAGAGGGGTCATGGGGTCTGTCGTCTCAGGGGGGTCACGGATCTGTGGTTTCAGGTGGGTCACAGGGTCTGTGGTCTCAGGGGGGTCAGTTGTCTCAGGGTGGGTCTTGGGGTCTATAGTCTCAGCAGGTGGGTTATGGGGTCTGCGGACTCGGACCATTCCCTGAAGCCCCAGCAGGTGAGTTCCAGCTGCCAACCTTCCCATCAGGGAGCAGGACTGAGATGGAAGGACCAAGGTGGGAGCCTCAGCAAAGCTGTCGGGCCAGCGGCTGGCAGCCAGGGCACTCACGGAGCCACTGAAGGACAGGAAGAGCTGGAGCAGCACGTCCTCAGAGAAGCAGGGGTGGCGGGCCACCAGGTTAATGAAGCGCTTCAGGGCCCTCCTCCGCGCCTCAATGAACTCCCGGTCAGCTGTGGGGAGAGGAGCGTTACAGGTCCAGTGGGCCCCACAGCCTGGCCCTGCCCCCGGGTGACTCGCAGCGACCCTGCAGGACAGAACGGAGCTGCCCCGGCGCGTCCCAACGCTGGGATCTTTACAGATGCACACTGTGCCCATCCTCCCAGCCTAGGGGTGCAAACAACTGACCTGGTCACAATGCTTAACACACAGTGCCACTGGGGCTCCTTAAACCCAAATGACACCCTGAGCCACCACGCTGACACTGACTCACAGGGACCCCAGACACAGTGACACTGCTTGTGGTGTTTTCAACTTGGTAACGTCTTTGGACAATGATTAAGGACACCTCTGAGCTGTGGTGTTGGAGAAGAGTACTGGAAATCCCACGGAAAAACCAGAGACGTCTCGGAGAAGCAGCAGTCACAAAGAATGTTGCCAGGAGAGGCTGTTCCTTGGGAAGGGACCTCACGCTAGGGATGGTGGTGGGTCAGTCAGGAGGAAAGATACAGCGACTGCAGCAGTGGACTCAAGGGTGTCAGAGATCGTGAGGGTGACCCAGGAGAGGACAGGCTTAGCTCCACTGCTTACAGGTCGCTGTGGGTCACAGGTGACTCCAGGGCAGCCATGCTTTAAGAAGCAGATGGCTACGTCCTTCTCCTGCTGACTGGCAGGTGGGGTTGAACCTGCGACCATCTGGCTCACAGCTGAATGCTTTGACCACTGTGTCTCTAGGGCACCTTAGATGTGGTAGTGTCTCAGACACAGAGTGTGTATGTGTTTTAAGATGCAGAGAGCAAAGGAAGCAAGCAGAGACGGAGCGATAAAGCTGGCCACTTACAGGCTAAAAGCAGCTCAAGAACGGAAGCTGAGAAAAGACACAGACCTTCCTGCAGAACCAACAGAGACCCTCCCACTCTCCCCTGCAGCTGCTGCTCTGACCTCGGACTTCCAGCCTCTGAAACAACAGCAAAATGCATTCCAGTTTGTGAAAGCCACCCCCATGTGAGGCTCCAGCAGCCCTAGACCACCAGGGTGCTGGGAGACCACCAAGGTGCTGGGGCACCACAGGCTGCAAGCCCTCTGCTGACAGCTTCCACCCCCAGATAGTGACCAAAGCGTACGAGGGCAGAGCACCTAGTGACCCACACAAGCTGGGGTTCACGGATGACAACCTTACTCACAGAGGCTGTGGGGGAGAGGACAACAGAGTCACACACCCGGTCAGTCAGGAGAACACAGACACCGCAGTTCTCCTTTAAAGGATGTCCCCAGAGGACATCCTGATGGGTGAATCCGAGGGTCCATGGGAAGGGGAAGACCCTCAAGGAGATAGACTGACACAGTGACCGTAGCCTTGGACGTGAGCACCGCGGAGACGTGCGGACGGGGCCAGCCAAGGGTGGGGCCTCCTCTGTGCACCAAGTTGCAGAATCAGAACTGGCTCGGTGGCACTTGGCGACCGGAGTCACCCAACGTCCCTGCGTGGCACGAGGGCTCTCTGCTGACCAGCAGGCTGTCAGTCTCCTCTCGGCCAGCAGCTCCACAGGACCTGGTGATAGACTCCTAGGACCCTGTGGGCAGCTCCTCCGGGGGTCGCTATGAGTCATGGTCAGTGGTGGTGGGCTGGCTTTCTGGGCACGTAACCGGCATCAGCAGGGCTGCTAACAGCACGTTTGTGTACAGGGCAGTGTGTGCAGTGTGACCTCACAGAGTCCAGTACTCTTTGTCCTGAGGCTGTGGTCATGTTCTGTCCCCGCACATGTTCTGCATGCCACTGACCAGGGCATCTTGTCCGGCCAGCAAAACAAGCTCAGCCCCAGGGATGTGAGGACAGGGTGATCCTCCCCAGGGGCCCTAGAGATCTGGTCACTGGGGTTCTTTCCTTCACAACTGTGAGGGGCTGTCCCCACAAAGCAAGCATTCTTGTGCAGGGAGTGTTCCTCCACAGGCCAGATGGACTCTCTATCTCAGCTGACCCCTGCACACCTTGGCACCTCATCCAGGAGGAAGGCAGAAGGCTGGAGCCAGTCAAGGCAGTGCCTGGCCTGCAGGGGCCCCACCACTGTGAGAAGCCCTCCGTGTCTGGGGCAGCCTCCCCTCCCTTCCAGGTCCTGGGCGGCCTGCCCTCACCTCCCACCTCATCTCTTCTCCACTTTCCACCTCCCCTTCCCTCCTCCTCCTGGGCGGCCTGCCCTCCCCCACGCCTCCCCTCCCCTCCGTGTCCCAGGCAGCCCGCCCTCACAGCCTGGCCCGCCCTCACGTCCCACCTCACCTCCGAGCATCCTCTTGGGTGGCAGGGCCGGCACCATGCGGTATGGGAACTTGTGCAGCAGCATCTCGTGGAAGACCACAAAGTCATTGTACCGTCTGTACACAGAGGACCTGAAGCGCTGCGGGCCCAGGAGCTGCCGTCAGCACCCACTTGGCTCCCTCACTGCTGCCAGCTCTCCATTCCTTCCCTCCTGCCAGCCGGCTCGACGTGTGCACACCATCACACACACTCACACGCATGTGCACGCACACACACAGGCACTGTTACCTGGCACGGCACCTTGTACTTAATGACACACACGCATGCACACACAAACACACACACATGCTTTGTTACCTAGCTGGACACCTTGTTCTTAATGACACTCTCTCTCGCGCACGCGTGCACACACACACACACACACACACGCACGCTCGGTTACCTGGCTGGGATTCTTCCTTGTTCTTAATGACTCTCTCTCTCTCTCACACACACACACACACACACACACACGCTCGGTTACCTGACTGGACACCTTGTAGTTAATGACTCTCTCTCTCTCACACACACACACACTCTCTTCTCTCTCTCTCTCTCACACACATACATCGCATGCTCGGTTACCTGGCTGGACACCTTGTTCTTAATGATTCTCTCTCTCTCTCTCACACTCTCACACACACACTCACTCTCTCTCTCACACACACACAAACACACACATCACACACTCAATTACCTGGCTGTACACCTTGTTTTTAATGACTCTCTCTCTCTCTCTCTCTCTCACACACACACACACACACACACACACACACACTTCGCACGCTCGGTTACCTGGCTGGACACCTTGTTTTTAATGACTCTCTCTCTCATACACACACAGACACACACACACACACAGACACACACACACATCGCGCGCTCAGTTACCTGGCTGGACACCTCGTACTCAACGTGCTTGAGGAACAGTCCCTTCTTCTCGGGGCTGAGCTCCACCTGCACGCTGTCGCGGGCTAGCAGCTCCTGCAGGCTGTGGCGCAGCCCCAGCGGATTCCCCTGCGGCATCTGCATCCGTGTGGGCTCCAGGGCCGGCTCAGCCCCCCAGGGCGCGGGCACGTCTGTGGGGAAGGGAGCGGAGAGAGGCTGTTCAGAGAGCACGCCCTCCGCCCCTGTTCCGCCCCGAGGACCTGTCAGCTCGGCCCCGGGACCACCAAGCAGCACCCTGGCCACAGTAACCAGGCACAGCCACTTGTGCCCATAGAACCACTGTCCTGCTAGACTCGTGCCCAGGCACCATGTTTCCGTGAACAACGGGAGCTACGTCTTCATCACAGGGAAGGGAGGGAGGTGAGTAAGTACAAATGGCATCCGTCAAAGTGAGCTCCAGTCAGGAGATGAGGGGAAGGGGAAGCAAAAGCAGAAACACTGCACCACCACCCTGGAGTCCAGCTCACAGCAACCCTGGGGACAGAGCGCAGGGACGTTAACCGTGCAGACCGCCTCATCCTGCAGAGCTGGCCTCAAACCACCAACCACTCAGTGGAGATAAGTGTCTAAACACTGCACCACCAGGCTTCCTTTATGGGAGCAGAAGGGCCAGTATTTCTACAATCAGCACATAACACGCCAGAACCACCACTCTCGTGTGTTACAATCCCTTATGTCCACTGATGGGAGATGGATGGACAGTCCACCCTCCAAGGTGCCTGACAGCCTCAGACCCCAGTGGAGGGCGTGGAGGGAGAGACACTGACTTAGAGCCACTATCCTCTTATGCACTGACCCCTGACCCCTCAAACTAACCATGTGTCCTCAACAGCTGAGCCACAACTCCCAGTGTCATATCCCCATCCGGTCCGCACCCTGGTGTGAGCACCCCCGTGCGGTAGACCCTCACCTTGCGGATGGTGATGAAGCGTGCTGGGGAGGAAGGACGCAATCCGCCAGATTAGGTTGTATCTCAAATCAGTCTCCTCTGATGCAAAAGGGACTGAACATGTGAGCAGAAATGGAAGGGACCTGCACCACCAAGAAAAGAGCCCAGGACTGGGGTGAGTTTCTTAGGCCTCAGAGTCCCTGCACGAGAGGCCTCCAAGACCCTGGGTCAGATCGATGTCAAGGCACATGGAGACCCCAAGGAATGGTAGGCCCACAGATGCTGAAAAGAGGCAGGAATGTTCTTCCAGAACCAACAAAGAAAGCCTTCCTCTAGGACCAGCACCTGAGATCTGGACTTACAGCTCTCTGAGCTGAGAGGAAATAAAACTGTTTGTCAAAGCCACCCCCTTGTGATATTTGTTATGGCAGCACAAGACAACAGAGACAGACCCCTAATCACAGAAACCCAAGAATTAAACCCTAAACAGACAAGAATCACCCATGCTGCCATCTGCAATTCAGCAGAAAACAGTGCTGAGATATCCAAGGCCAAAGATCGCAGAGGAAAAACCAAAAACACAGCAAGAACCCAAATCATTGACTCAGCAAATATTTTTGGCTTGTGTGTTTTTACCACAATAAAAAAAAATAGATAGGAAATCCTGTTGAATTTCAGTTTAGTTTTTAGTACAAGGAGATTACAAAATGGGAGGTGAAAAAAAAGAAGTTATTTGCAGTTAAGGGGGGAAAAATAAAGTCAAGATACTTTAAACAGGGAAAAAATCTTCTTCCAATTAACATCACTGTAACTAAACACCCAAAGCCTGTATTTCCTTTCTCTGGTCTCCAAAGAGTCTATGATATGGTTGTATTACTTCTATGATCTAACCTTGAATTAACTCTACAAGTGATATGCTAAGATTCTGATTTACAATCTACAATGCAAATTAATGATCTTCTGTGGTATTAACTCAGCATCTGGGGTTTAAAATGTAGATATTTTTTTTTAAGTGTAGCTATTTTTAACCCTAAAGCTAAAGAAAGAACATAAACTAAGGTCTACAGAGTTTATAAGGTCCTTGGTGGCGTAGTTTCTTCTGTGTGCTGACTGTGGAGCCGAGCAAGCTGTAACTGTTAACAACCTCAATATCCTCTCTGTCTATCATGGTGCTGCCGACTGGCCCAGTGGAGAGAATCTTTGTCTTGATGTTAAGCTTCAACCCATATTGAAGACTACAGTCCTTGACCTTCTTTTGCAGCACGAGCTTCAGGTCTTCTTCAGTTTCAGCAAGCAGGGTTGTGTCATCTGCATATCACAGGTTGTTGATGAGTCTTCCTCCAATCTTGATGCCACATTCCTCCTCATAGAGCCCAGCCTCCCAAATGATCTGCATATAGACTGGAAAAGTATGAGGTAGGATGCATCCCTGACACATTCCTTTCCCGATTTTGTACTATGCGACGTTTCCTTGCTCTGTTCTGAGGACTGCTTCCTGGGCCAAGGGATTCCCATTTTCCTCAAGGTTAGACAAAATTTGTTGTGATCCACACGCTCAAATGCCTCTGCATAATCAATGAAACACAGACCGACATTCCTCTGGTATTCTTTGCTTTCTGCCAAGAACCATCTGACATCGGAGATAATGTCTCTAGGGCCACGACCTCTTCAAAACTCAGCTTGTATTCCTGGTCATTCTCTGCCAGTTTACTGTCCAGTCATTTCTGGAGAGTCGTCAGCAGGATTTTGCTTGTGTGTGATAGTAGTGATAATGGTTATCATTTTCACAGTCAGGTCATCTTCTTTTGGAATGGGAATAAATATGGATCTCTTCCAGTCAGTTGGCCAGGTAGTTGTCTTCTAGATTTCTTGGTACAACCTGGTGATCACATCCAGGGCATAGGCATATAACTTGTTAAAAAATTACCACATAAATATGTGTGTGTGGGCAGGTGGATCAGTAGTAAACAGTTTGTAAATATGTAAATAGTGTGTGTGTGTGTGTGTGTGTGTGTGTGTGTGTGTGTGTGTAGGTGACCTACTGTTAAGGAGGTGTGTTTCCAACCTTAAGACAGGCAGTTTAAATCCACCAGCAGCTCCTTGGGAGAAAGAATAGTATCTTGCCACGCAACTTCCTGCCTCTGAGAACTCGCTGGAGCTGTGGGTCAGTTCTGACTCAATGGAGCGCATGTGAATAGATATGTGTCCATGATGGACGTACGCATGAGTGTATGTGGGCGTGCAGGTACGTGCATACCTGGATGGGGACACATGGGTGTATGAACATGTTGTATGTGTGTGCACATGTGTCTATGTGAGTGCACGATCAGGTATGGAGGTGTGAGTCGTGCATGAATGAGTGTGTAGGACTACAGCCTTCAACATGGATTGCATCTCAACATCGAGAAAACAAAGACCCTCACCACTGGGCCAGAAGGCAGCATCATGATGGAAGGAGAAAAGATTGAGGTTGTTTATGTTTTCATCCTGCTCAAACCCACAATCAACACTCTTGGTACCAGCAGTCAGGAAATCAAAAGACAAACTGCATTAGGAAAATACACTGTCGAGGACCTCTCCATAGTGCTTAAGAGCAACAATGTCAATTTAGAGATTAAGGTGCACCTGATTCAGACCACGGTCTTCTCAGTTTCTTACTATGCATCTAAGAGCTGGACAGTGAATAAGAATGACAGGAGAAGAATTGATACATCTGAGTTGTGGTTCTGGAGCATGCCATGGGCTGCCAAGAGAACAAACAGGTCTGTCCTAGAGAGGGTGAAACCAAGTTGCTCATTGGAAGCAAAGATTTTGAAGCTCTGTCTCATGTACTTTGGGCACATGGCCAGGAGGGACCAGTCCTTGGAGAAAGACATCACCCTTGGAAGGCTGGAGGATCAGTGCAGAAGAGGAAGATCATGAATGAGGATTGAAACAGTGACTGTGGCAATGGGATCAGATGTGTGAGAGGTGAGGTTGGCTCAGGACAGTGCAAGGTTCAGAGCTGACTCCAATGCACGTAACAAAACACATAATATGTACAACATATGTGTACATATGTGTGAACACGTGTTCGTGTGTACATGTCTGTGTGTGCATGAGTGTGTCTAGGGGGGCTGAGTGTGTGTACACGGCTGCACGAGTATGACTGTTAGTGCGTGTGCCTGTCTGTAAGTACCCATGTGCATGTGTCAGTATCTGTATACAGGACTGTGTGTGCATATTACCATGCAGATACAGATGTGTGGGAACGCATGTGGCTGTATGGAAGAGTGGGAGACAGCACACCTAGGCATATGTGAGTGTGTACGTGTGTGAGTGTGTGCTCACGGGTGCATGTGAGTGTACCAGACAGGTGTGCATCTGTGAATAGGTGGGGAGTGTCTGGCATGTTTTGTTTTGTTTTGTTTGTTTATGGGGGTTTTGCTCATTTTTCCCCCTCAGCATTTTTTAAAGGCCATATGCAGGCCACTGCTCTCTCCGCCCTGGCTCCCCAGAAGCCCTGCTCCCCCCTCCAGGTGAAAATATCCCCACATCCTCAGAAGTGTTCCAACAGCGACTCTCTGGGGACGATGATTATCCTACGGCAGAGGCCCCCTTGATGGACAGGGCGTGGCCGCTGAGCTGGGTCATTTATTACGTGGCTCACAGCCCCTGCGCGTCCACACGGCCTGACACCGCCCAGAAAGGTCCCCCGTGTTAGAATCTGAACTCCGGGGCGAACATCAAGCATATCCTAAGTTCAACCCCACTTAGGGAACAGAAGCAGCAAAGATTCACCCCTACAGGGCTCACCTGCGGGTGAGGGGAAGTCTCAGTGACACGTCTGCACCGCAGCCACACCCTCCAGTCATGCTGGGAGACAGATGGGCAGTCCCCCCACTAGTTTCTGCAGCGCTGGAAACCGTGTGTGTGTGTGTGTGTGTGTGTGTGTGTGTGTGTGACCATGAGTTGGAATTGACTCAGCAGTTTGGTTTTTTGGGGAACACTGATGCAACCCTATTGCTAGACTCAAGTGGCACAGATAGGGGCTTAAGGATATTCAGAAAAATCACCATTTCTGAGCATCAATTTTGGCTTCAGGAAAGGAAGATCTCTCTGGATAAAAGTACCCTATTTAACCAGGCTCTGCGGGCACCACGCACAGGGAGCCGTACTCGCCCAAAGGCAGCACCTCAGGGGCTAGAATCCAGCACCTTCTGTGGGAGAAGGACAGACAATCTGCTCCCCTGCGATTTTCCAGCTTCCAAAAGCCCGCCTAGGGCCATTGCATGCAGGAGCCAACTCGACAGCAGTGAGCATGGCCGTTAATAGCCTTAGAATGTGCAGAAAGCCGCCAGTCACAGCAGAGGCGACAAGAGCTGGGTAGTGTGGCTGCCACTGACCAGAGGAGGCCCAACAGGAGGTTCCAGCCAGAGTGGACGGAAAATGGAGACACACCTCAAAATCCTGAGAAGGTCAGGCAGAGGCTGGAGCCAGCCGCACGCACCCTTCAAGCCTGACTGACACTGAGCTCACGCCTTGACTCACCATCAGTCAAAGATCAGGGATAAGCAGGGAGGTGAGTGCCTCCTAGAAGCACCGGCCTTCACGACCAAAGGTCAGGACATACGGGGGACAAAGACAAAGTTCACCGGGAGGAAGGGTCAGGAAAGGGGCAGACACAGAGAGGATGCGGGGCAGGGACTCGCCAGAGGGAACAGCAATCAGTATGAGAAACGCCATGCATGTGGGCCGTCCGGTAGAGCGCTGACCACTTCTGTTAACTGTCACCCAGTTCATGGTGAGGACATTTGTGAGAACAGCTCCCCAGTGATCATCATAAGACACTGCAGACCTCAGCGGGCACCGTGAGCTGGTGCTGGAGGAGGGGATGGAGATGTGCACAGACGTGGGCCCAGGAGAGCAGCAAGGCCCGGAGAGCCAGGACATGACATCTCCTAGACGGTCTCCCGTGAGGACCCAGTCACCGGGGTCCTGCAGAAGCCACTGTGGCACTCGCCCACCGGGGCTGCTTCCCTCCCTCCCATCCCCCCAACTGCCTCCCTCCCTCCCTCCCACCTGGGGCTGCCTCCCTCCCTCCTTCCCACCCAGAGGTGCCTCCTGTGAAACTTGCTCTGTACTGAGGATAGTAAGTCTCAGCGTTGTTTCTGCATTTTTTAAAAGAAAGCGAATAACTAGAAATGTGCAAATTCAACCCTTCATGAATTTCAAAAGAAAGCTGAAGGCTGCAAAAACAAAGCATGTTAGGAAGCAGAAAAGGTGGCCGCTAAGCAGTTGTTAGATGCCCGAGGCCAGTATGACTCTTGGCGACCCTGTGAACAGGTCTGAGCCCTGTCCTGTCCGGTGCCCTCCTCACCACCTCTGACACACTAGAGCCCACTGCTGCAGTCACTGTGACAGTCCATCTCATTGAGGGGCTTTCTCTCCTTCACTGACCCGCCACCTTCCCAAGCATAATGTCCCTCCCCAAGGAACAGCCTCTCCTAACAAGCTGTCCCAAGTATGTGAGGAGAAACCTCACCATTTCTGCCTCCAAGGAACACTCTGGCCACACTACTGTCCTCACCCCTCACTGCCCCAGCTTGATGGCCACTTTGTGGTGGACCACAGGCCACCTTCTCGGAGTGTCCAGTGTCTGGAACTCCAATGAGCGAGGCACATTCTGGCCCATCAGGGGCCATGTGAAGGGCAGAACTGTCCCTGGCCTGAATCGCCCTGGTCACAGGGACACAGTGGAGAACATTCGACCTTCAGTCCCGGGGCCGCCTGTTAGGACTCAAGCAGACAACCCAGTGACTCCTAAAAGCTGAAGGGAAAACCACAGCAAATGCAGCTGCAGAGAGCAGCACCTCGTGCACGGTGGCCGCGGGGAAGTTTAGGAAAAGATGCACGTGCTCAGAGCGAAGGCACAGAGCGGCTCCAACATCCACGTCCAGAGGGAAGAGAGGGCACATTCCAAACAAGAAGGGCAAGGAACGGCCTTTGTCACATGATTAAACCTGCGCAGAGAACCGAACACACAGGCAAAGGATTACAGAAAACCAGGGGAACCGAGCCAGGTAAGGAGAGTTCAAAAGACCACAGAGAGGAAGCAAGCACAATGGCAGGAGGGGAAACTGCCAGTACCTGAAAGGAAAGGTGCAGAGGTGGGTCGACAGCACAGCTGAGGCAGCAGAGAAAAGAACCCACAGCTGGGAGACAGGTCGGCCGGAATCAGAGTCTGTAAAGCAAAAAGGAGGGGGAGGAAGAATGAGAGTGCAGCGGAGTCACCCCGAGAGCTTTGCTGGGTCTGTGAGACCCCTCAGCGGGGCGGCCCGTCCACCCCGGGCCTTGATACCCCATCAGTGCATCTGGGACTTCTTCCTTCACTACCACCGGTACCTGGTCCTAGGCTACACCTGAAATGGCTGAAATCTGGCCAATTCTCTTCACAGAGTGACTCTGTGTCCCTTCCATCTTCTCTTAAGGCTTCATACATCATTCAAGGTTTTGTCCACAGAATCTTTCAGTGCTGCTACTCAAGGCTGGAATTTGTTCTTCGGCTCTTTCAGCTTGAGAATGTTCCTCCTTTCTTTTCTAACTCCAGCTCTTGCACATTTCATTGTAATACCTGGCTCTGTCTTTTTAAGCCGTCCTCTGTTCAGCTCTGACTTATGCGCACCTTCCCTTGTTTTGGCTTGTTTTCATCCCAGAGTAAGTTTCAGAGCCTCTTCTCACATTCTTTCTGCTCTGTCTTTGTAATAACCTTTCCATTTCTTCACAGATGACATCCTTGATGTCCTCCCTCCTCGTCTGGCCTTTGGTCATCATTAGTGCTCAACACACCGTATCTGTTCTAAGATGCGAGGTTGGTTTTTTTGTTCTCGTGAACTAAAATTTCATCTTCTTCACTTCCAATCTGAACTTGCACATAAGTTGTTGTCGTTGTTGTTGTTGTTAAGTGCCGTCAGATCACAGGCAACTCATAGCGACCCTATGAAGAAGAGTTCTCAACACTTGGGTTTCTCATCCTCTCTCCAGGTTCATAGGTAGCTTATATTTTTTTAATAAGTAGCTGATTTTGCCCACAGAATCCATCAACATTTCCCCTTGAAGTTTGAATATTTTCTTCATTTTTTTCAGTTTAGAAATGCTGCATATACTCTTCCCTTTCTAGGTTTTTGCACACACCACTAAAATATTTCACTTTGTCGTCTTGAGTCAGCCTCTGAACTCTCCTGTTCAGCTTTTTGCTTTGTTTTTTTTTTTCATTTCTTCCATTTGCTTTAGCTACTCTACATTAAGAGCAAGTTTCAGAGTCTCTTCTGATGTTCAGGTCGGTCTATTCCTCCTTTCATTTCTTCTTAATGGCCATTTGCATTCTTCACAGGTGATGCCCCCAGTGTGACTTTACAACTCATCAGTCCTTAATGTCAATCCATCAAAATGCTCAATCCAGCAAATCTACTCTTTTCTCTTTCAAAAACACCTTCTTTTTGGCGGAAACGCACCCAGGAGATCATATGTCCACAGAACCACTTCTACACGCAGAGCTGAAAGAAAACCGATGCGCTCTCAACACTGCATCACCACTCTGTCGCTCTGTTATCACGCCACCGCGGACTCACTCACTGACCCCAATCACCTGACGGATGTCAGTGCCTCTCTGGATTGTCCATCCAATGTCACACAGACACAGATTTCCTCTGGTATCAAGGTCAAGTGTTCTGTGAAAACTCTCATGAATCAAAATGACACAAAATTGAGAAATAAATACTACTCACTTGCTTGGGAAACATCTTTGAGCACTCCCAGACCTAAAACATGGACCTTCCCAATAAAGCCAAAAATAACAGACACAGAACGTTCACAGACACAGCACAGAGCCAGGCGTGCAGGCTCCAGGTGGAGGAGTCTGTGCTTCAAATCTGTTTTCTTCCCTCCCCTAGTGCACTTTGCGGTACACCTCCTGTTCCAGACTGCCGGCACTGAGATGGCCTCTAAGTCAGGCAGGACACTGTCCGGGTCGCATGGACAACTGCATGCCAACAAATTCGCTAACTCAGTGCAAGTGGGCAACTCCTAGGAACCCCAATACCTACCTGGACTCAAGCGACAGAAAATCTCAACTGAGAAGTGAGAAGACGGGATCAGTAATCCAAAACCCCGAACCGTGTGGTTTCACCAGGGATTCACCGCACAAGCCAACACTCGCACCAATCCTACGTAAACAGAGCAGGAGAGGGAGCACTTGCCCCTCAGCCACTCACCGTCCGAGCGGAGCACCACGCCGCCCCAGGAGCAGAGAGACGGCCCGGAGGAGTGCTGCTCCAGCACAGAAGTGCAGGCAGAACCACATTCTCTTACGGTTCAAGAACAGGTATGCAGAGGCAACACAACCCTGACATGCTCCCTTCTCAATTTTAAAACATGCCGTGTTTCCCTGCTGTTTGCACAAACAGCCTCCTGGTCCAGGGATAGACTTTGCGTGAGTACAACCAAGTGATCTGGGATTCCCATCCTTCGCAGAGTCAGCCACAATTTATGCTCCACACAGTCAAACGCCTTTATCTAGTCAATAAAGCACATTCTCTTGGTATTTACTTTCAGCCAGGATCCGTCTGACATTAGCCCTGGTGCCACAGCCTCCACTAAATCCTGCCTGAACTTCTGGTGCTTCCTTATCTATGTGCTCCTCTAGCCGGCTTTTTATCATCTTCAGCAGTCTTTTGCTTGCATGTGATATGAATGATATTGTTAATAGTTTCCACATTCTGTTGGGTCACTTTTACCCAGGACAGAGACCTGGGTCCAAAGAACGATTCCCCTCTCAGCCCTTTCCCTCCCCTCTGTCTCTCAGTTGTCTGTCTGTCTGTTTTGCTCTCCTTTATTTTTCTCCCCTCTTATCTCTCATGAGAGTAAAGCTATCACAACGCAGCCCAGCTTCCCTTCTGTGGGATCAGAGCAGGGCTAGGCTGGGGTAACACATCACATCCCCACTCAAGGCTGCACAACAACTGGTTTATCTGAAATGGGGATCACTGCTTAGTGTCCGTGTCACGTCCACACACACATGCACGTGAGAGAACCACCTATGAAGAGGGATGCAAAAATCCTCAACAAGGTATGAGCAAACTCAATCCACTACCCTAACAAAAGGATTATAAACACAACAAGGGGGAATTATCTCGGGAATACGAGGGCGTCCAATCAGAAAGTCAATGTCACACACTAAGTGCAGGGCAAAGGACATCATCTCCGTCAGCGCACTGACAGGAAGGGATCTTTTAAAATTTCGTATCTTTTCATCAAAACACTCTACAAACTGGGAATACAAGGGAAACGCTAGGTCCTCTCCCCTGAAATCAGGAACAAGAAGGATGCTGGCTTCACTGCTGCTGTTGACGGTGTGTGGGCTCTGGAGGCAGACACACGGGAACCGCACTCCTGGGCCAGGGGCTGCACCTGGCTGGAGGTGCACATTCACCAGCAGCTCACGTGGAAGGAGGTAATCTCTTCCCGTGTGTCTGAGAGGCTTGGACCCAAATGCAAGCTTCCAGCTGTGAGTCACTTTCAACCCAGTGGCAATGAAGTTGAACACTTTTTTTGTCATTTTATTGATAACGTACTGAAAGTTCAAGCTAAAAGCTATTTAAAAAAAGAAAGAAAAGGAATGAGATATCCATTTGGGAATTAAAAAATAAAACCACTTCTTCACAGATCATAAACTTACATCAAAAAAACCCCAAAGAATCCACAAGACAGCTGATAATACGGACAGCTGAGAACGAGGGTGGCCCGGTGGCCAGGGCGGGATCAACATGGAGACACCAGACAGCTGGGAGTTCCACCGTGTGTACGTTCAACTACACAACACATTTTAAAAGAGAAATGAAAAGCACTGGAAGGGAACCTCAATAAGTAACTGAAGGCGACAGCATCGATCATTTTTATTTGCTATCCACCTCGGAATCCACCACCTCCAGAGAGAAACACAGGCAACCTCTGCGCATGTGACTTCCAGCCGGAGGGTGAGCTGTGTGTCAGCTCCAACTCAGGCAGAGGGAGCAGGAGGGAGGGTGGGCAGGAGGACGGGGTGGGGAAGGAGAGAGGCCGATTTAGAAATACACGCTGTCCCCGCGTCAGCGCATCTTTGCAAGCCCGGGAATGCCTGTATTGACAAAGAGATGGAAGTAACAGAACAGAGAAAAAGTAAAAGGTATGGAGAGAAGGGCCCTGGCGGTGCCGGGAGGTAGCCATGCACATTTTTAAATAAGAGGAAACTTCCTCCAATAAGTGTGCATTAAGCTCCATCATTTCCCCAATTGCTAAAGACAAGTTCTCTCCTGAGGCGGAGTGCGACCTGGTCATGACTGCTGCGTGGCCACCTGCTCACAAGGAATCTCAACTATGAGCAACCAGAAAACGCAGAGGTCAAGAAGTACATTCTAAACCAGGGGCCCCACCCACCCGAGGGCCTCAGATACCAGAGACAGCCTGAAAGGGGCCATCTCAAGAGAAAGCGTGGGTGCACTTACCACACCAGTGCACACACGTGTGCACACCCCCCGCCCTTACACACACGGGAGCACTTACCACACCAGCGCACACGCGTGTGCACACCCCCATCCCTACACACACGGGAGCACTTACCACACCAGTGCACACGTATGTGCACGCCCCCATCCCTACACACACGGGAGCACTTACCACACCAGCGCACACGCACGTGCACACACCCCACCCCTACACACACGGGAGCACTTACCACATCAGCACACAGCACAGTCACAGGTGCACACACACACAAACACACCCCTACACTCAGGTGCAAGCACACGCACACTTTCATAAAGAGACATCCGTGACTGACCCTACACCCAGGGGGCATCACCACAAACCCAAAAACTCCAAACTGCAACCATCACAGCCATCCCCACTGCCTGTAACCCCGGAGGACAGGGAACACCCATCGGGCTTCCAAGAGGACAACCTTGTCTTTCTCCTGCAGTGTCTACTGGGTTCAAATCTCCAACCTCTCAGAGGTGAAGCGCTTTAACCAGTTAGTCACCTGAGTCCCTTCCACCACCAGTGGCTGCTTGACAGAGCCCGTGAGAGTGGGTGCCCACTCATCAGGGGTCACCCTGTGTGTCTCCATCAGCAGCTCCACACCTGGGAATTTTCAGGTTCAGCTAGAGCCCGATGATGCTGTTGGCCCTGGGGCCACAGTTCGAGAACCTTCATTACACAACAGGCTTCTCTCGGAACCAACACGCTCGCCTGCCTCCTGCACACACGGAGGCTGGACAGGGAGGCCGGCCAAAGGGGAGCGGCGCCTTTGCACCGTGATTTGGTGGGAACCGGGACCACCCCAGGGGCCGCCAGAACAGCCCTATCCTCCAAGTGCAGCCCAAGTTCTCCTTAGACGTAAGGACGGAGAGGCCATGTACCCCACACGCTGAAGGTGTTGCCAAGAGAGAGCGACCCTGGAAGGCACCAGGCTTGGGAAGGCCGAGGGTCCAAGAAGGCAAGGGAACGGGCACGGTGGCTGAGCCACGCCCAGCACAGACTGTGGGGGCAGCGCAGAACCAGGGTGCTCTGCTGTATACGGGGTCACTGAGACTCAGAACCAAATGGAGCAGTTCTCTCAGCGACCACACGTCAGGGCAGAAGTGCGCACCACACACTTCCAGTGGGGAGTTTGCCAAAACAGACGCCCAGCTCTTCCTCCGGTGCCTCCGGCCACAGCACCGTCGTCAGCGGTCAGGGCTCTGGGCACCCAGGCCGCCACGGCCTCCGCAGGCCCGGGAGAGTGAGCGCGCTCAGGCCTCGCTAAACACAGGCCCCGAAACTCGGCGAAGCCAGGACTCGTGAGTGCTTGTCCTCGGAATCCACGCAGCTGAGGCCCACTGGCCTTCCGGGGCTGTAAGTCAAAGACAGACGGACAGACGGCCATCCCCCATTCCCCCTCAGAGAGGATGGCGCATTCGAACCGCCAACACCACATGCCCTGCAGACAAGGCTGCCAGAGGTCCTTCTGAGGGGCTCCCGCCTGGCTTTCATTCAGGCCCTGGACAGCGGAGAGGCCCTGGGGGACAAGGACATTCCAGACCCAGCTGTGACTGAAGACAGAGCAGGGCCAGGCTGTGGGGACTCCCCAGGAAACCCTCATCCTGCGGAAACCTTCACATCTGAGCCCAAACTGTCCCACAGGTCAGCCCGCTGCAGAAGAGCAGGTGCACAGACGCCACCTCGGTCAGATGGACAGACTGACCACAGCGCCTGGAAAGGGCGGGGAGCAGGAGAGGGGTGGTGGTCCACAGGGCACGTGGTCCTTGTGCTGGGTTATGCCCGGGGCAGTGCTGGGGGTGCGCTTTGTCCCCCCTTGTCTCTCACACACCCCCTCCTGGAGAGCATACAGTAACTTCCTCTTTGGAGGAGAAATGTCTGTAAGCTGCGGAGTTCCTCAGAACTGACTGTTCTCAGTAAGTGGAAATACAAGGTCCATCAGCCTCATCGGCCTCCGGAATGAGGTCAGCAGCCCCTCGGAAGGGTGCGCTGTTGGGTAGAGGGTGAAGCATGGACTGCTGGCTGGAAGGCGGGGAGTCTGAACGCAGCCACTCCCTCGGATAAAGACGGTCTGCTCCCGCCAGCCGGGGGAATCACTGCAGAGGACGCCTGACTCCCGAAAACGGAGCTGCTTCCCTCAGAACCCACCGTTAGGTCCACGCGCGCTCAAGTGACCCTGCAGGATGTGACCCTGCAGGATGTGACCCTGCAGGACGGAGGGGACTGCCCCACAGGCCCCCGAGACTGTGACTCTATGCAACAGAATGATGCACCTTTTCCACAAGGAGCCACTGGTAGGTCTGAACTGCCAACCTCACTATCTGCAGCTGCTTAATCACTAGGTCACTGTGGTTAGGTACCATCACGTTAACTCTGACTCACGGCGACCCAAGGCACACCAGCTCCGAGCCTGGTCTCCTGGGCCATCCTCACCGGCGTCCTACGGAAGCCCTCTAGTCAAGCCATCAGGCTGAGGGTCTTCCTTTCACTGACCCTCGCCTTTCCCAGCAGGGTGACTCTCCCCGCAGATTCTTTCTCCTAGAAACACAGCCAAGTGAGTAAAGAGCCCCACCCTTGTCTCCCAGCAGCATGCTGGTTCCACTTCCTTCAGAACAGACTGGTTTGTGATCTTGAGACTCCAAGACTCGTCTCCAGCGCCCGACTCAACGGCAGTGATTCTCCGTCCTCCTTACTCACTGTCCAGCGTTAGGGAGCGAACGCAATTCCCAGGACATGGGTCAGGCCCACCCTGTAGTCCAAGCTGTCGCCTTTGCTCTTTCATACTCTGGAGAGTCCTGGACAGAGGACTCCCCGTGTGACGTGTCTTCTGATTCCCTGACTGCTGCTACCAAGGTGCTGTCTGTGGACCCGAGGAAGATGGACTCCTTGACAAATTCAATCTTTGTCTCTCATGGTGTTATCTAGTGCTCTGCTGGTGGTGATTTTTTTTCCCTTGATATTGAAATGTAATCTCTGTTGAAGGCTTGTATAGAAAATTCTATGGATATGTCCCTAGATTTCCCCATTTTCATGCACACCCCTAAACCAAACCCACCCATTGCCATGGAGGCCATTGTGACTCAGAGTGGCCCTGAGGACAGAGCACTGCCCAGAAGGTTACCGGGCTGTCACCTGGATGGGGACACACTGCACACCTGTCCCGTAAAGCGGCTGTGGACTCACTGTGGAGTTTTACCTTAGCTAGCAGCCGAGTGCCTTCACCAACAAAGCTGGTGGCCCAGGAGCCTCGAGGAGCCCTAAGCCACTGCCCGGGGTCACGGAGCCGGAATTAACCCGAGAGCACCCACAGACTAGACAAGTGGGCTTGCACCCCATGTTCTCTCACCTCTGCTCCCCCACAGCACTGCACAGGGTTGCCGACACTAATCCGCAGGGTTGTGAGCGCCCACAGTGCGCCCACTGAGGGCCCACCTCCCACTGTGAGAACACCAGCCGCAGAACAGAGTTTGTGTCCACTGTGTCCACGGCCGCTTTGTGAGAAGGAGACTCCAGCTCCCAGTGGCCCACGGTGCAGAGCACCCACAGGTTGCCAGGCTTTTTTCCCGCAGTGTCTCTGGGTGGGAATGAACCGCCCGCCACCTTTTCAGCCAGCAGTCGAGCCCTGACCACATTCCCCACCAGGCCACCAACTTAACTCACCCTCAAACACAAAGCCCTCTCACGGCGCTCCAGTCGGTCCTGACCGCGACCCCGCAGGCCTGAGCAGGACACCTCCGAGGGGCTGAGCCCGTGAACACGCAGGATGCATACTGCCCGACTTCCTCTCAGGGGGACTGGCAGCTTGAAATTCCCCTTTCCCAGAGACTATGAGGGTGTCGTCAAGACCTCGGGTAGAAAAGGCCTCTGAGCACTGGTACCAAGACCACCAGCAATGACAGAAACAGGGAAACGGGGCTTCATCAAACCAAAGCGCTTGTGTCAGAGAACCCAAGAAAGCAAAAAGAAAAGGGGCAGAATTTACCGGGCAAGAAAGCTGGAAGGGTGTGGGGGAGGAAGGCATATGGAAACAGGAAACACAAGGAGGAAGCAGGGAGAATGCTGCCACTAGGTGAGACCTGTGATCAGTGTCACCAACCAGAGAAAACCAACATGCTCTCCCCAAGTTCACCAGGGTCCCCACGGAAAGGTTCTCTAGCACACACGTGTACACATGACTCTGTGTGTGTGTGTGTGTGTGTGTGTGTACTAAAAAAATGGGCAAGGATCCAAAGGAACATTTCTTGGAAGAAGACGCCCAGATGGCAGACGTGGACCCGCACAGATGCTGCCCATCTCAAGCCTTCGGGAAACAGCACCCACAGCCCGAGAAGACAGCACTTTCGTCCCGAGTTGGAGAGACTCCAGCACAGTCGCTCAAGCTTGGGCTGCTCCCCGAAAGCTCAGCAGCTTGAACCCACCAGTTGCTCGTCTGGAGACAGATGAGGCTGCCCCTCCTGTAAGACCTCCAGCCTCGGGATCAGGCTCTGTGGCAGCGATGCTGGGGGCCGGGATGTGACCCGAGGAGGTGAGGCTGGGGGTCAGGACGTGCCTGTAGAGGAGATGCTGGGCGCCCCGAGGAGGTGACACTGGGGGTCAGGACGAGTCCATGGAGGTGAGGTTGCTTAAATGGGGTTTAAAATCAGTCTCTGTACAAGGTGACTGACAGCCTTCTACTTTGGAGTAACTTGGGCTCAAACCTTTAGGTCCACAGTCAAGCGCTTCAAAGCTGTGCCACCATGGTTCCTTTAAGAGGGGAGGGGCGGGAATAGCTAGTTCGCTTAGCACCTCACTGGAGTGAAGCCATGTGTCCGCTCCAAGCGGAGAAGAGCTGTGTCCACCTCAGCCTCTCAGGACCCCAAGGGGGTGTCAGGGTCCAGCCCCTCCAGCAAGTGAGAGGAAGGCGGCAGGTGGGCCTCCCAGTACCCTGAAGGGGCTGCTGGAACTGGCCTACCAGGGCCTGCCCAGCTCCTGAAAGGCCCCATTCAGGTCCCACTTAGTCCCCAAAACAAACCTCAGTTCTTCATTTGGAAGTGTTTATGTTTAGGGAGGTCCCTGCGACACTTTCCAGAATTTCAAAGGAACAAGCTTTCAGCGAATTTGGGAACCCTGTAATCACTTACAGAGCAGGGGCTCCCAGGTCCACACAGACAGTCATGTCTACTTAATGAAGGCCTTTCTGGGGTTGGGGCTTTGTTTTTCCTTTAACTCTCCTCCTGCAGGGAGGCTGTCAGAATATGACTCAGGCTTTCTATAACCCAGCAGGAAGCTGAGCACCTTCCAAACCACCACACAGAGCTGAGTGCGGAGCAGTGAGGAAGTTGCCAGGATGGTCTTGTTCAGGAAAGTTCCAGAAGGCAGCCCACACTCTGCCCAAGGGGGTCAGCAAACCCCATCCCCAAACGCTCGTCCAACCGTGACAGGAAAGGAGAGGCCTAAGACGAGGGCCTGGCCTCACTCAGATTCTGGCAGACAACACAGGAGGAGAAAACTCCCCAGGCCAGAGACACCTTCTCTGAAACCGTGTCCCCACAGCAGTGGTCACTGACTCCAGGGCTTCAGCGGGAGAAAACCACCCCCGCTGCTCAGTTGGTTCTGACCCATTGTGACGCTGCAGGACAGAGGAGGGCCGCCCCCAGGGTTTCCAGGGCCATAAATCTTTCTCTCTCCTGTGGGGCGACTGGTGAATCTGAACTGCTGACCTAGACCTCAGCACCTGAGTCACGCTACCAGGGCTCCTTCCAGGACACTAAAGCCCATGGCCATCGCCTCGATTCCAGCCCATGGTAACCCTCCCTCGGGTTTCTGAGGCCACAGATCTCAGCAAGAGGGGCCTGCCTATCCTTCTCCAACGGAGCAGCTGGTGGATTCAAACCGTGGGCTTCAGGCTGGCAGCACAGCTCCTTATCCACTAGGCCATCAGAGCTCCCTGATGGGTGGTTTAGGATTTCTGAAGGGTTCTGGGCCCTTACACGACTTGTTAGATGCTTGTGGAAGAATGATTTTAAGACAACCACCTCCTGGCTGACAGGGGAGCCTTGCACCCAGTGTACACACCAGCTCATGCATGTGGGCCGTGTGTAAACGCACGCAGGATAGAGGTGGCTGCCTAAGTCGCTTCCCAGGCCTGTCCCTGTGCACCCCTGGGCGACTTCAAATCTCCAGCCTGTCACCTCGCCTTCTGCTGCTGCACCCCCAGTGGGGCTTCATCTCAGCCCTTGTCCCTCACTGTTCTGCTGGGCACCGCAGGGTCACTCTCAACCCACAGTAACCTGTGTGACAGGGCAGACCTGCCCCAGGGGGTCTCCTCAGTGGTCACCTTTACAGGACCTGCAGAGAGTCTAGGTGGGTTTGAACCACTGATCTTCCAGTTCGAGGGTGAGTGCTTAATTGCTGTGCAACTCGGATCATCTCACTAGAACATGATCTTGTTGACTGGTGATTCCCGCCACAGGTCATTAAAGGCTGTGTCTGAAGATGTTCATTCCCATGAGGGAAGGTGGCCTGGGCACTACAGAGTTTTTCAACTGTAATTTGAATTAAAGTTAACAAATTTATCTTCCATTCACTCATTCACACATTTTTCTCCTTCTCTCCCATCCGAGCTGTGAGGGCCTCCTGCTCCAGAGTGTTGGCTGTAACACACATCGGTGCAGAATTTCTGAAGTGGTTTGTCCAGAGCTCAGTCACAGTGCAGAAGTGACTGCAACTGGTAACAGACTCGCCCCCAGGCCCAGACTGAACACCAATCTTCAGCCACAGGCGGAGGGTGCAGACAGACCCGAGTCACAGCTTCTCTCCCCGCCCAGAACGCCCCAGCATGACAGGCAGGGCACAGACTCTGAACGTACACACTCTTCAGGGATTTTAAAATGCATCTCCCTTCTACAACCGAGAAAGGAGTCCTACCAGCATAGTGTACTATCTGCTGCATTGCTTACCTAAAGCTGAGCGGTTCAAATCCTCCAACTGCTACTCGTGAGAAAGATGGGCAGCACGTGTGCTTCCCATGCCTAGTGGACAAGGAGCTGTGCTGCCAGCCTGGGCACCCCATGAAGTTTAAGCCACAGAGACCACGGGGAGGGTCACAAGGCTTCAGATCAGCCTGACAACAGTGGATGTGCTTCAATTCCTGCGTGAGCTGTCCCCTGAACAGTACTGATGGCAACAAGCCCGCTTCAAAAACGGCGACCTACAACCACAGAAGACCAACAGTCACACAAGATCAAAGGGCAGCACTGCCCCAACCAAGGCTCAGAGGCAGGAAGAAGTGGGGAGGAGGGCGAATGGAAACGGGGAGCCCGGGTGGAATGGGGAAGGTGCTGTTACATTGAGATGGTTGCAATCAAAGTCATAAAACAAAATGTGCATAAAGTGTAGAACAGAAACCAAATTTGTTCTGCAAACTTTCACCCAAACGGAATAGAAAGGCAAAGAAGAAAGACCGTCTGAAGAATTGAAGAGGAAACGTCCACGTGAAGGGCTGGTGGTGAGGTTCACTGTCGGTGAATCCCCGGGAGCTCAGAAGATGGGGGTGGTTCAGGGTAGAGCGCTCCCCTTCCACGCTGGAGACCCAGGTTCAAGTCTCCAACAGTGCACCTCACGTGCAGCCACCACAGTCTGTCAGTGGGGCCCACTGTTACAAGGATGCTGAACAGGCCAAAGGAGCTTCCAGACTAAGAAAGACTGGAAAGAAAGGCCTGGCAACTGACTTCTAAAAATGAGCCAACAAAAACCTTGCAGATTGGAGATATGATCCCACAGGGGGTGGGCGAGGAGGGGAGGTGGCACGCTGCATGACTGCCTGTGGGGGTCCATAGGACGCTGGCCTGAGGCCAGACCACAAACAAGGAAGCTTGGGAACTTTGATGGTGGTGAAGACTTGATGTGGACTCCAGCCTCCAAAACTGCAACAAAATCAACGTGCAGCCCCTGAAGTCACCCACTGGTGACCTGCTGGAGGGAAAACCAGTTTGCCCTGTAAGCTTTCACCAACAATATAACTTATTAAAAAGTGACTGAAAAGAAAGGAGTCCATGTGTTTCAGCAGCACTGGGTAATGAAGACACAGAACAGGTCCTTGCGCTCAAGCGATCCACATCCGAGGAGGAGGTCACTGCAAGGGCCTCTCCAAGCGCATCTGCCGGCATCACGTCAGCCAGAGCCCTCCGTCTACTCAGCAGTTCCAACACCTGAAACTTTTAACAGTGGCTGTTGGGGGTGGGGAGCCGGACACTTCACCTGCTCTGCCAAGTACCCGTGTGCACACACATACTGTTGTCGATCAGAAACTGACTCACGGCTGACCCTCCAACAGGTTCCCAGAAGCTGTAAATCACACAGGCGACTGCCCTTCGGTCTCCCGAGGAGCAGCTGGTGGATTCAAACCGCCTGCCTTTGGGCTGGTGGCACAGCTCCCTATCCACTTGGCTACCAGAGGTCCCCCTGTATAAGCGTCAAGGGATGTTTTTCATACCAAGTCGACTTCAGTCGGGACATCTCACATCAGCGTCCTCACTCCCTGCCCCTGGAGTCCAAGCTGATAAACCCAGCTACCCCCTGCAGTGTCCGAGGCTGTCAGCTGTTACGGAAACAGACCGCGTGGGCCTTCTCCTGGGGAGTGACCGGTGGACCCGAACTGCCGACCTGCTGGTTACCAGTCCAATGCATAATGCATTATGCCATCAGGACTCAAGAAGCACAAACATGGCACTTCCTGATACAGGACAGCAACACGAGGACAGAAACATTTCAAACGACACAGTAGCGCAGGAAGGTGTTACGTGAAAGAACACACCATAAAGCATACCTCCAACCCAGAGACTGAAAGGCAGCGCGTGTTCCAAAGCAGAAGGCAGAAGGAATAGCGGAAATGAGAAACGCAGACAGGAAGTGGGGAAAGCGCTGGCCGGCATCTGAGCTGGGCCTCTCCACAGCAGGGAGCAGGTCGGGCACACTGCACTAGCCCAGTGTCTTCTGCCTACGCTGAGGTTCCTGAGAATTACCCAAACGTCATGGGATTTCACTCCAGATTTAGTTATCAGCACACGAAGTCCAACTGACTCCCATCAAAACAGCTACTATACACAACCCAAAACATAAAACGAGGGCTGTCCTGGTGGCGCAAGCGGCGAGGCCCTCAAGTGCTGCTTTTCAAAGGTCCACAGTTCAAACTCACCAGAGGCATAATGGCAGGTGAGCCTCGGGGTCAGCCTCTGGAAGGCCCTGGAAACCCCACGGGGCAGGTCCACTCTGCTCACCACAAGTCGAAATCACCTCAACTCTGTGGCACCAAAAGCCACCACCATGCACTCCCTAATACCCACTGCTCCCAGGCGGCTCCAAATCACAGGGACCTGGTGGGCCGGGGCTCGGCTGCCCTGCAGGGACCCCGAACCTGCGACCTTCATGCAGACAGCCTGCCTCTTCTTTCTCTCGTGGGCACCACTGAGTTTTCAGTGGGCAGCCCAGTGTTGAACCCACAGTGTAACCACGACTCCTGATCCCACAGCCCGGACATCAGAGGAAAGGTGGTCTCTGACCCTCCTGGATCTCTCTAGCTGGACATTCCCATCCTGGTGCCGAGTGATCCCCCAAAGAGGCCGTTGTTGTTGTTGTTGTTGTTGTTGTTAGGTGCCACGGAGTCACCTAGGATTCCAAGCGGCCCTGGGAACACCAGCTCTGAAGCCTGCCGTGACCTGCACCGTCCTCACCATGTGATACACTCGATGCCTGTGTTACAGTCACCTCTGACCCTCTACACGTTCCCAACGTGACGTCTTTCCTCCAAGGAGCAGCCCCTGCTGACCACATGTCTAGAGCACATGGCATGAAGTTTCACCACCCGTGCCTATAAGCAACACTCCGGCTGCACTTCCTCTAAAACAGACTTGGCCGCTCTTCTGGCACCACGGGATAGTCAATGCGCCTCTGCAAACACAACTCAAAAGCCTCAGTCCTTCCTCAGTCTTCTTTACTCAGCGTCCAACTTCCAGGTACCTAGCGAGGAAGTGGAAGTACCAGGACTTGGATCTGCCGCACCTTACTCTTTAGTGGATATTCTTGCTCTTTTTAGCATTTTGGAGAGGTCCCTGATGGCACATTTTCCCAACGCACCATGTCTTTTGATTATATCATAATAGGGACTTTGGCCTCAAAACTTTTCTCACAAAGACTTCCCACCCTGCAGTCTGGTTAGGACATTGTAAACAATTCTCTGACAAAACCCAGGCGGCCTGGTGACATAACGGTTAAACACCTGGCTGCTAACCAAACAGCTGGCAGTTCAAAGCCAGCAGCGGCTCCAGGGAAAAAAGCTCGGGTGGTCTGCGACATAGAGATGACAGCCGATAGGAGCACAGGGGGCAGTTCTGCTGTCACGTTGGACGACGGGAATCAACTCAGTGTGCTCTGCGGCGGTAACAACTAACCTGACAGCCGGCTGTTCGAATCCACAGGAACCAAGGAAGAGAGGCCACAGGGCAGGGATCCTCGCCACACAGTTATCCTGACACCCCAATCAGATGGATGGTGCCCACCAACACCACAAACCACACGAACAAACGCTGGAGCTCTCCCCATGCCCCGCCCTTCCCTCTGTAAGCTGGTCAGGAGGCCAGCTCTCCACCCACCCCAGAACAAGATGCTCCATCGGCGCCCAGGGCCTGCATGCCCAGAGCTGTGAGTGACTGTGTCCTCTGCAGGCAGCAGGTGAGGGCAGGGGACCGCGCTAACCACCACTCCACCCACCCTCTCCACCAACGCCAGCGAGCTGGGGCACCAAAGCATCTCTTCCGGGCTGCAGTTTTCTCAGGAAGGAAAAAATAAGACGAGGCAGAATTCCCCAAGCAGAGCACACCACTTTCATGCTGACCACAAATTCTGGCAAAAGCCCTGCTATGTAAGAGCCACCGAGTCAGTTCCTCTTTCTTCAAATGGATACATTTTTACCTTGCAAATTGTGTGTGTGTGTGTGTGTGAGAGAGAGAGAGAGAAAAAAAAATTTAAAAACCACTAACTCAAACATAAAACTGATTCATTACCACTGTTAGCAAACTCTAGTCTTTTAAAGACATGTTGTTGTTGCTTGCCTTCAAGTCAAGCACGACTCATAGTGACCCTATGAAAAAAAGGCTTGAAGCCCCTCTACAACCATCGACATTTATCTAAGTTCATAAAGTTTCCAGAGGCTGTTTTTTAGGAAGTGGATGCCACTCCAGCTTACCACAAAAAGTGTAATTCTATTCAAATATCAGAGCCCCTTCTACATAACCCAAAACCTGCAGCCATGGGAGCTCTGGTGGCCTAATGGCAAGAAGCTGCGCTGCAATCCTGAAGGTGTGCAGTTCGAATCCACCAGATGCTCCACTGGAGAAGGAGGGACAAGCTCCTGTGTCAGTCAGATTCAATTTGACAGTGTATAACAAGAAGGGGGGACCAACAAAAACCCTGCAGCCTCAAATCATTTCCAGCAACTCATGGTGCCGGCCCACTGGTCCCAGCTGGGAATCTTTACTCCTTACGAGAGGCTGTGGGATTGGAACTGCTGACCTTGCAGTTAGCAGCTCCACACATTACACACTTTGACACCAGGGCCCCTGCCCTTGTACATAGCAGTTCTTTTTCTAGAGTAATCCCAAGTCCCAGCAATCAGACAGGACAGAGTGGACACTGACCAGAACAGAAAGAAGAGGGCCTTCTCCTGGTCAGGAGTCATCACGCCTAACATGCACCGAAACATCGGGGTGGCCGAGGTCTGCCAGGGTCCCAGTTGGCTTTGTTTGGCCCTTGACGCTAGTAGCATTCCGAGGTGCGTTTAATAACTAATAATAAAATATATGCAGAGCACTGGTGGCGCAATGCTTAAAGTGTTCCGTTGCAAACCCAAAGCTCAGGGGTTTGGACGGAGCGGATGCTCTGAGACGAGGGAGGAGGCAGTCCACTGCCCAGGAAACCGTACAGGCCATTCTACTGTCCTGTGGCCAGCACACGTCTGAATGAGGAGTCTTGTGATGAAGTGGTTAAAGTGCCTGGCTTCTAACCTGAAAGTTGGTGGTTCAAATCCACCAGCTGCTCCGTGGGAGGCAGAGGAGACAGTCAGCTCCCCTAAAGCCTGACCATCTCCACACCCCGAGGGCCATTCCGGGGATCTCTCTGCATCAGAATCAACTTGCTGGCAGTTGGTCTGGCTTCGTAAAACACATGCACCTGATGTGCACGCACAGAGAAGAGAGGTCCCCCGCCTCACAGACGCATCAGGAGGGTGGAGGGGAGCAGGGGACAGCAGTCCTGGTGTAGCCAGGTGACAGCAGGGGCCCAGGAGGGTGGAGGGCGGAGCAGGGGATGGGGGATGGCAGTCCTGGTCCCCACAGGAGGAAAGGAGCATCTGAAGCTCTAATTCCCAGAAGAATGGAACGTTTGCAATGGCAGGAGCCTGGTTGGCAGAAGCAGCTGCACCAACCTCAAGGCTGACGCCCCCACAACATTGCCTCATCTTTCTCCTGGAAAGTGGCTTTGGACTGTCCACTTCTTGGTCAGCTGCCTAACGGGAGCCCCTTGGACTCTCGATGGGGCCTGTCCTGTGGGGTCACTGTGAGTGGCCAGTGCTGTCCTGTCCTGTGGGGTCACTGGCCCAAGCTGACCTGACAGCAGTGGCTGTGTATCTGTCAATGAGCTGATGGAGAAGGATCACTTTCATGCACCGATGCTGGGGGAAGCACACGGCTGTTATCCGAGGGTCAGCAGTTCACACTCACCAGCAGCTCTGGGGCAGAAAGAGCTGGCAACCTGTCCCCTTAAGATCACTGCCCTGGGAACCTATGGATAGTTCTGCTTGGTCCTGGACGGCCGCCACAGCTCGGAATCCATGTGACAGCAGTGAGTCTGGGGTGGACTGTTACCAGGCGCTCCCAGGGCCCCCAGGCACGTCAGGCTCTGACCTGTGACCCAAAGGGTGTCCGTCCACTGGCTGATCCCCCGTAGAATGTTCTATATTATTTAGGAACATCTACTTCAGTATCATGTGACTAAGGTTAAACTGTAAGATCAGAATTGCCTTACAGACCATTCACAGGTAAAGTTCCAAACACTCAAACTGGGCAGTACTTTCACTGTGGAAATGGACTGTGTGCACACAGCTCTTTCTGATGGTCCTTGGGCACGTCAGAGTCCTCCCTCTCAATAACCGTGGTCAGCACGAGCGGCAGACTCTGGCAAACAGTGGCCAGGCCAATCAGCTGACATTTTAGGATGAGCAGGATGGTCACAAGGCTTTGATGGCACTCAATGCGAGGTTATGGCCAAGGGCCTACAAGCCAGGCTGGAGTGACTGACGGCAGAATGACGAAAAGCTTTACAGCTCTCACTGGTCATGTGCCAGGTAACAGCAGCACCAGCTCACCATCGTCCAGTGCATGTTACTCCTGGCGACCCTCCGATAGCTGTCTGAGGCCATGAATCCATACTGGACGACACTGCATTTCTTTTTCCCACAGAGTAGGTGGTGGATTTGAACCTCTGGCCTTTCAGTTAGCAGCCCTCCCGCATCAGCATGAACCCAAGGAAGGCCAGCTTCAAGATGAAAGGGGGGCAGGGTGATGAGAGGCAAAATGCTGCTGATGAGGACTGGGATTGTCCCACCTGCAAATCACAGCACCAAGGCAGCCACAGGGCTGGTCCTACAAGAGCCATCGAGAGCAGTCCTCATGCCTGCCCAGGGGAG
>NW_006399830.1:1616000-1628767 GCF_000299155.1 Elephantulus edwardii
CCCCGCCACAGCCGGCCCCCGCCACAGCCGGCCCCCGCCACTGCCGGCCCCCGCCACAGCCGGCAGCTCCAAGCATCTTCACAGCCCACACTGTGCTTCCTGATGCCGCCCAGCCCACTCCTTCCCACCAGGTCTAACCAGGAAAGGGGTCCAGTGTGCAGTCCTGACACAGCATGCGGCCAGCTGGCCCACCCAAACCCAACCTCCTGCCGTGGAGTCGAGATTCTACTCGCAGATGCACTAGATGGCAAAGCAGAACTACCCAGAGGGTATCTGAGGCCGGAATCTGTGCCAAAGCAGACTGCACCATCTTCGGTCCCTGGAGCGGCTGGTGGGTTCAAAGTACCAGGCTCTCAGTCAGCAGCTAGCGTTTAACCACTGCATCTCAAGGGTTCCTTCGGGTGCATGTGTATATTAACCTGTTACCATCAAGCTGACTCCACGGGACGGAGAACCTCTGGCAAGGCCGTGCTCTGTACAGAGGAGCTGCCGATTCTTCTGCAGAGGCTGGGGGTTCAAACCACTGACTGTGCAGCTAGCCACCGTGTTCTTTAATCATTGTGCCACCCGGGCACCTTACTGGCATACCAACCCAACCAAACCCCCTGCCACCAAGTCCATCCCCACGCGCAGTGCCCCTCAAAGGCACAGTGAAGCTGTCCCACAGATTTCCAAGGCCATGCAGGAGATGGCTGCCTCTTTCTCCCACAGCCTTGTGAGTGGGTTTGAACTATCCACCTTTAAGTTAGCAACTGATTGTGTTCTTAACTACTGACCTACACGCTAACTTGGTGTTTGCCAACTATGAACACGACGTTCTAACCAACAGCAAAAACTATCACGTGTCTTCACTTTATAAGATAAAAGCTGAAGAAAAGACTTCTGTGGGAGGGAAGGGTGGTCAGGACACAGACCAGGCTCCTATCAGGAAAGCCACTCAGTGCAAAGCCTTGACCCCACGCCGCTTGCCCACTAATGAATAAACACCCTCCTCAAGCCTCTCAGGGGGGAAGTTCCCAAATGTGAAGAATTCAAGGAAAAATGTGCACCCTCCCAGGCCCAATAAAGAATAATTAACTCTTATTAACAGCCCTGGTATCGAAGGTGAGCCTAGGATGAAAGCCACTGAGAAGGCCAGATTTTGGGCACTCTGATATATTTATTCACACATCAACTCACACTCCTTTCGGGGCTAATGAGGCTACGCGTCCACATTTCCGGTTAAAAGATGAGAAAAAAAGACGTCTTACAGGTCAAATTACCAGTCCAAGGCCACGAGCTGCACAAGGGGGCTCAAGCCTCAAAAGGCGGAGGGAGGGAAGCAGCCAAAGTCTGAGGGGTCAGAGACCAGCCCCTTAAGAAGGTTCCGGGCGTTCGAGGCTGCCCAAAAGGTCCGGGGGCAGAGGGAGCCCCGGCGGGACGCCCGAGCTGAGCTACAAGTTGTGAACAGAGCAGGTGACTCTGTTTAAGCCGAGACCCTGGAGGCGGACTCAGGACTCGAACCCTGGTCCCCCAGCTTCCAAGGGACAAGCACAGCAAGCCCGCGTAGGGGACGAGAGAGCCTCACGCGGGAGAGGGCAGGGGTCCGGCCGGGGTCGTGCGGACGCCCCCAGCCCAGCAGCAGGAAGCGCCCGGAGCCCAGGCCCTGGACCTGGGGATGGCCCCACAGAAGGAGCCCCCGCCCACCCGCCCGCCGTGCGAGATGTACCTGCAGTCTGCGGACCCGCCTCCTCTCCGTCGGCTTCCAACTCTGCGGCCGCCGCGACTGCCGCGGGAGACAGCGGGTCCATCGCGCGGCCAGTCATGTGAGCCCCCGCGCCCACGTGACTTCCTCCGGGCAGCCTGCCGCCCGCCGCCAGGCCGCGCCCCTGCCAGTCCGACCACACCCCAAGCCACGCCCCCGCACACGCGGCACAGCCTCGAGGCCACGCCCTTGGTCCAGACCACGCCCCCCGCTGGCGCCGCACCGCCTCGTGGCCACGCTCTAGGTTCAGACGGCTCTAGGTCCAGACCACGCCCCCGCACACGTGGCACCATCTCGAGGCCACGCCCTTAATCCTGACCACGCCCCACACACGCGGCACCGCCTCGAGGTCACGCCCTTATCCTAGACCACGCCCCCACCCGCGCTACATCTCCTCGAAGCCACGCCCTTATCCTGGACCACGCCCCCACTCGCCCGGGCCAAGCCGCGCCAGACTCGAAACCACGCCCCTAGAGTCCCTGGCATCCTCTCCCTGGTCTTCTGGTCACACTCTCGCCAACCCCGGCGCCATCACGAGGCCGCGTCCCCACCACAGGCTCACAGCAGGGCCACGTCCCGGGCTCCAGGCCACTCCCCCAGCAGACGCCCTGCTCCGGCCCCATCCGGCCCTGCGGCGAGGCCCCGCCCTAGGCCCCGCCCCACGACCGGCCTTCCTGCGAAACCGCACCTCCCGCCCTAGCCACGCCCCTGCCACCCCCCCAGCCACTCGGCCGCGGGGAACCACGTGCTCCAGGCCGCCGCCCTCGCCCCTCCCCCGCTCACGGTGCGCTCATTCATACATTTCCCGCTCATTAGCTTGTTCACTTCCTCATCCTCCTGCCCACTCATTCGCATATTCGATCTCACCGCCCAGCACTCAACGCCATCCTTCCGGATCGCGGGCACCTCCGCCCCTCACCCCCTCCCTGTTCTTTCATTCATTCGGTCGGTCACTCACGTGTTCACGCATTCTTTTACTCACACACACCATTCACGTATTCATGCTTCATTCATGAATCTCTCAGCGCCTCCCCACCCAGACCTTGCTACTATCATCATTCGCTCACTTATTTGTTCGCCCACCCATTCATTTGTTCACTCCATCCCCATTCATTCAAATGCTCACTTTCTGACCCACGCAATTCACTTATTCTCTCCCCCACCACTCATTCTTTCATTCCCAGCCCACCTGTGCACTTACCCACTCACTCAATCAGTCACGCACTAGGCCTTCCATCCACTGCTTTCTCGCCTGCTTGTTTACTCAATTAACCAATCGATCATTCACTTCCTACCCACTCTTTCATTCACTTATCCAGCTCCTTTGCCCACACGCCTATCCATTTATTCATCCCCTTCCCCACCCACTCATTCCTGCCATTAACCATGCGCTATCCACTCACCTGCCTGCCCACTCCTTCGCTCATCTGCCTGCTCATTCATTCAGTCACCAGCACTGGTTCATTCACACAGTATTCACATCGTGGGCACAGGCACTCTTCTTTCCTGCCTTTACCTTCCCATGCATTCACACATTCCAGCTCACTCTTCAGCCACTGCAGACTCCCTCCCATCATTGACTCATTCACTCACCCACACTCTCATTCATTCAAGCGCCAAACCACTGCCCTGTGGGTGCCTCCTGCAGGGCAGGCCGGCCTGTGCAAAGTATAAGGCTTGAAGCTGAGCTGGCCATCACTCTGACATGAAGAAGGGACAGGTGGTCACAGCGGAATCCAGGTCCTGACTAGTGGAAATGACGAATGTAAGGCTGTGAACAAGGGGCCACTGGCCAACCAGGGAGAGAAAGGGACCCTTGGACAGGGCCATGCTGATCTGGAGGTTTGAAGAGGAGGAAGGGGATTCCAGCCACACGAAGGCTCTGAGTCAGCACACAGCTGGCAGGAGAGGTAGTGTGGAGGGGTCAAAAGGAACTGGGGTGGCAGGCAAAGACACTGGGAGCTTGCCAGGGTCACATGTGGGAGGTCCTGCTTCTGAATGAAGTCTCTGGACATCCTAACAGTGGCAACACCAACATGGTGGTCGACCACCACAGTGATCCCCCTCCACAGCCACTGCCCACGGCCGGCCATGAGCCCCTCCTGCTATGGCAGTTGGGACATGTCTCAGTTGCAGAGCACCACAGTTGGGACGCTGTATCGTCCCAGCACCCCAGGCCTTCCCTCTCCACCCGTGGAGCCAGAACAGCTTCCCCAGTGAGCAGGGAACACAGAAAGACCCTGTGACAAACCTCCCCCACTGCATGCAGCTTCCTTCCGCCACAGGGGCCTCTTTTCAGCTGCTGCCATCAAACTGCAGACTCGGCATCCCCCTCTCCCCCACTTGCCACACACATACGCGTGCATGCACACACAGCTTCCTGCTCGCGTGTGGAACACAGCTCTGTTCCCCACTGGGTCACAGGTTCTGCATTAAAAGTGTGAAAACTCACAACATTTTGAAAAACATGAAATGCTACAAGGTACAAAATTAGTGTGCAAAAATCAAAACCAGACTTCCAACCACTTTGCCTTCAAGCCCTTTCTGGCCCCCAGTAACACTCCCCCCCACTAGGCTCCAGCCCATCCTGGCCCACCACAACACTCCCCCAGGCTCCAGGCAGCTGATCCCACAGAGGACATGGCCAGTGTTTCTCCTGTGGAGCAGCCAGTGGAGTAGGACCGCTGGCCGCTGGGCACGTTACACACTATCCCACCAGAGCTCGTCAGGATGCACCAGGGCCCCTGATTCAAGAACCGACTCTCTCACTTACTATTGCTCTTTCACAATCCTATGGGTTTTGTGTTTGAATTTGACTTGCAACTCGACTGGGCCTATTGGCAGCATCATGACAGATGATGAAGAGATTGAGATTGTTAACAGCTTCTGTTTTCTTGGCTTTACAATTAACACTCTTGGTACCAGCAGCCAGGAAATTAAAAGATGAATTGAATTGGGAAAGTCTTCTGTCAGAGACCTCTCCAAAGTTCTGAAGAGCAACGATGTCAGTCTGGAGACTAAGGTGCTCCTGATACAGGCCATGGTCTTTGCAATTATTTGCTATGCATCAGAAAGCTGGACAATGACTAAAGATGATAGAAGGAAAGTTGATGCCTTTGAGCTGTGGTGTTGGAGAAGAGTACTGAATATACCATGGACTGCTAGGAGAACAAACAAGTTTGTCCTGGAGAGGGTGAAGTCAGGCTGCTCCTTGGAGGCAAGGATTCTGAAGCTCCATCTGACATACTTTGGACATGTTGCAAGGAGGGACCAGTCCTTGTAGACGGACATCATGCTTGAGAGAATGGAGGGACAGCCCAGGAGAGGAAGACCCTTGATGAGGTGGTTTGATTCAGTGACCGGGGTAATGGGGATAGGGGTGTCACAGAAAATAAGATTGGCAAGGAATAGAGCAGGGTTTAGGGCTGTGGTTGCTATGAGTCACAGATGACTCGGCGGCACATAACAACAACTCCTATGGGCACACAGCCTCTTGCCGTGTGGGTCTCAATCTTGGCTGCATTTTCTAATTATCTGCCATCAAATCCAGTCTGACTTGTAGTGACCCCAGGGTTCCAGGACTGCAGGCATTTGGAGAGGCAGAAGGCTCAGCTTTTCTTCCTTGGAGGGGCTGGGGTGTTCACGGTCCCGATCTTTCAGTCACTCCCACGCACTGATCCCCTGGGAATTGTACAGTATGCTTGCACCCCTTCCTCGCCTCTGCATCCTGATTTCACCCGTCTGGAGGGAGGGCCATTCCTGAGAACCTTTCTAGCTCCTGAAGTCACTGTAATATTCAGCCCAGGCTGAACACTGCCGTGTCCTCATCTCTCCAACGAGTCGAATGCACCAGCGGCTCTGAGGGAGAACCATGGACAGGCTCATCGCACGGCATTTCCAGCCTCGGACACCTGCTGAAAGGTGAGCTGCTACACAGTTCAACTTGATAGCTATGAAGTCAAGGTTTTGAACTGAACTAAAAATTTTGAGTTTAAAATTTCTGAGAATTTACAGAAAAAAACAAACACATTCTTAAGCAGACAATTCTAACTTTGTCGGAAACAGGCTTGATCAGCCGTCTTGAATTGGGCAGTCACATGGTCTAAGTCACAGACTGAACGGTGTTCCTCCCAAACACATGTGCCTGACATACTGTGGAAACTATGTCAGATGCCCATGATCAGATAACCAGCTGTAAAAGGATTATGAGTGGAACGCAACACTGTCTCACCCCATCCCAACATGATCTGATAACAGGGACATTTCCTCGGGATGTGGCCTCACTACAGGTAAAGGTGGAGGGGGCAGAGTTGAGGTGGGGAGACTGCGGGACCCTCAAGGAAGAACTGCCTGGAGTGGAGTGCACCCCTGGAACTCAAGCGTCTCCAGAAGCCCAGGACATGGACAGCTCCAGGGAAGGACAGGCCTGCAAGTGCTGAAGGGAACAAGGACCTTCCTCCAGACGGACAGACAGCGCCTGCCTCGAGCTCGTGCCCTGAATCTGGCCTCTGACACTGTATGAGGACAAATTCCCATCTGCTAGAGCCAAACCCTGTGGGATCCGGCACAGCAGCTCTAGAGGCTAAGTGCACTGTCCCCGCAGTGACAGATCGGAGAACGGTGTCACATTTGTGGTCAAAAAGAATATCGGTGGTGATGCGGCTAGAAGGTGTGAGAGGCAGTATGTGGACGGGCAGACAAGCTCCCTGCCACCCAAAATCTCCAGAGGAAGTTAATGGAGGGGCAGAGCACAGCAGGACTCCCTACACAGGGTGGAGCAAGTCAGGGGCCAGAGTGTGGGCGCTGTGGACGGAGGGATGCAGGAACACTCAGCTGTTCTGACCCTGCACGGCCAGCAGGAGGATCCGTGCTGACCACGGAGTGTCCACCGACAGAGAGCTCAGAACCAGCAGGAAGCTGAGTGTCTTTAACACAGTGTGTCGGTGTTTCCCACTGGGACGGCTTCTGTGTCACCGTGATGCCAGGAGAAGCTATGTCACTGGTTCTTGAAATGCAAACAGAGTCTCTCACGGTGGACAAGTTTCAGCAGAGCCTCGAGACCACGGCAGACCAAGAAGTAGCACTGGCCATCGACCTATGAGATACCACGTCCTTGAAAATGCCTAGGAGTCCTGGGAGCACCGTCTGACCCAGGCGGGAAGGTGGGCCTCGTGTGGGAGGGCTCACAGTGCTGGAGCCAGATCAGCCTCCTCAGAGCACCTGTGAGTGCAAGAGCCACGGCCTCAAGGCTGACCCACCAACAACCCCCTGAGCAACCCACCCTTCACCCTCCTCAAGCCCCCGGCCCCCTCGGCCCTCCTCATGCTCTCTGCCACGCCCAGGCTTATTGCTGCAGTCAGGAGTCGGTCACTCAGACCACACTGACCCTTCCCAAGTATGATGCCCTCTTCCTGGTTCTCCCAGACTTCACACTCAAAATATGAAAGAACTAAAGGACAGATAAGACTGACAGCCACTTATCATCCTGTGTCCTCACAGCCAGGGGAGGAGGACACCGTTCATCACACAGAGAAGGCTACTGTGCACGACGACAATACAAAAAAGCAGCAGCTGTCAGGCTGCCTCCCCAGAGGCCCTGGCGTGAAGGCGGAGGGTGCGCACCCCACGGGGCTCAGCGGCAGAGCTGGAGGTACATCCCCAGGCCCCTCTTCTAAGGTGCCTCTGGGAGGACTTCAACTTTCCACCTTCCTACTAACTGAGCACGTTAACCATTTGCACCTCGCAGGGCGTAAAAACGTCTTCAGGTAGGAAGTGAAGTCAGGCAAAACCTGAATTGTTATGTCCTTGCAAACCTTCCCCAAGCTAAGCGTCTGAAGCAGCTCTCTGGGTCCAAAGGAAACAGCACAGGCATTGGGTCTCCACAGAGGAAGGGAGCCAGCCACAAACATGGAGACGTAAGCAGACACGAAAGATCACCTCTCCTAACAAAAAGGTTTTTAAAAAAACTATATAATGGGCTGCTTAACAAAACAATGGTAAAGGTTTCCACAGCAAGAATCATAATGTAAAGGAAACTGTACCTATACATAATGGGAAAATCAAAAGAAGAATTGCATTGGGAAAATCTGCTGTGAAGGACCAGAGTGCTGAAGAGCCGGGATGTCTGTCTAGAGACTAAGGTGCACCTGATCCAGGCCAAGGTCTTCACAATTACTTGCTATTCATCAGAGAGCTGAACAATGACCAAGGATGACAGGAGAAGAATTGATGCCTTTGAGTTCTGATCCTGGAGATTACTGGATATACCATGGGCTTCAGAGAAAACGCAAAGGTCTGCCCTGGAGAAGGTGAAACCAAGCTGCTCCTTGGAAATGAGGATTTTGGGAGTCCATCTCACAAACTTTGGGCATGTAGCCTGTAGGGACCAGTCTTTGGAGAAGGACATCATGCTTGGAAGGGTCAAGGGATAGTACAGGAGAGGAAGACCCTGGATGAGATGGATTGACTCAGTGACTGGGGTAATAAGGGTGTGAGAGACAGTGAGATTGGCTCAGGATAGCGCAGGGTAGAGAGCTATTGTACACAGGGTCACTATGACTCGGAGTCGACTCGATGGCACATAACAACAACATAGCTCTGGTGTAGTGGCAAGAAGCTGAGCTGTAATACTGAAGGCAGGCAGTTCAAATCCACCAGCAGCTCCATGGGAGAAGGATGGGCAATCTCCTCCCGTGGGATTAACGGCCTCTGAAAACCCGCCGGAGGGTCAGCTATGGGTCAGTTCGAACTTGATGGCACACACCAGCAGCAACATATGCCCAGAATAACATAAGATGAGGAGCAGGAAGTATACTGTAAAGTCCTAAAGTGATACATTATTTCTAGGTAGAGTGTGGAAGATTTAAGTGCATGTTTTGTTATTAATTTAAAACATTTTTAAAAACCAAGCGCCCCCTGCTGCTGTCGATTGGTTCTGACTCACAGCGAGCCGTGGACAGAGCAGGGCCGCTGATGGGGCCTGTGGCTGGTGGCCTGCGGCCGGGACCTGTGGCCGGGGGTTCTGCCGAGGAGGCCTGCAGCCTGGGAAACCCTTGGAGACGTGGACTGCACCATCTTTTCCACATGGAGCCACTGGTGGGTTCAAATCATCAAGTCTGTGGCCCGGTGCTTACCCCACTGCTGCACCAGGACTCTGCCTTATAAACAGAGCCACAAACTCCTTAACAAAATAGACACCAATCCACATACAGAAGCCAACCTGTGTCTTCCAGTGGGTTCCAGTGACCCTTCATCAGGTCCCTGAGGACAGTGAATTCGAACCCTTAATGTTTCAGTTAGCCCCTAACACAGACTAGACTGCACCCACAGGACCCCTTGCCACCAGCATGCCAGTGAGTTGGATGGAGAAAACGCCATGGCTAAGTGGGCAGGTTAGGGCTAAGGCTGTAAAAACCCAGAGAACTCACAACACATGCCGATGGACCTGAGGGAAAAGCCAGCTGAGGATGCAGACACAGCCCTGGACAAACCCGAGCACCCACCCGCGACAAAGCCACTGACCGGCCAGCTTCCAAGAGTGCATGAAGGGGCCCAGTGAACAAAAGCTGCAGCTCGCCATCTGGACGGGCGTGATAAAATACTGAATGCTTTCACTATTTGAATAGAAATTACAGCACGGGCTAGGCAAGAATGCACGCTGTCATCACTTGGTGTGCAGGAGGGCTGGCCAGTCGACAGGAAAGTAGGGGGAAGGTAGGAATGTGTACAGATAGGGGAAATCTTTTCATAACATTATAATAATACACATGGAAAATTTGAAGCCGTCTACAGAAAGGCTACTAGAACTGATGACAAAACTTAGCAAGATTGCAGGAGGCAGCACCAGCCTATTCCAGTCTATTCTCAAAAAGCTATTCCGTTTCTACACACTGTGACGAGCAATGGGAAAATAACTTTTACAGATAAAGCGTTAACAGTAGCAAAAACAAACCAAACCCAGGAAATAGAGATCATTTTAACAGGAGATAAGAAAAAAGTGTACAATCAAAACCACAGAATGTTGCCAAGATAAAACAAAAAGCCTCGGCAGTGCCTTTGAGTTGGAACGGGGTAGCTGACCTTCCCCTACGTGTCTGAGGCCATAAGTCACAGGGACGACGAGGCACACCAGCATCTACCTGGGAGCTGACAGCGAGGGACGCCTGACATGGCACACCAACATCTACCCAGCACGCAGGAGGGATGCTCTGCTGGCCTCACGTACTGGACTCCATGCCATACAACGTGTTGCTTGGGGGTTAATGCTCTCCCAACTGACCTGTAGACTCCATGCAGCTCTGATGATAGCTTCAACGTGCTTTTTCATAGAACTTCATAATGTGATCACACAGCCAACGGGAAACAGTAAAGTATTCCAGAAAACCAAAACGATCCTGAAAAAGAAGAGTTCAACATTCTCACGACGTGATTTGAGGACTTACTGTAAAGAAAGCTACAGTCATGAAGATAATGTGGTGTTTCCATCAGGAGGCACAGAGAGTAGCAGAGAATGGAGAGCCAGAAGCAGATCTTTACTCGGAGAAAGAGCAAGTGCACTTGGAAGGAGCACCAACAGGCTGCTCTGTGGATGTGACAATGGTGAGACCTGAACACACAAACCTGGGGCATGTGGTCAGAAGGGACCTATGTGGTCAGAAGGGACCCACGGTCAGAAGGAACACACGGTCAGAAGCAACACGGGGTCAGAAGGGGCACGTGATCAGAAGCAACACAGGGTCAGAAGCGGCACGTGATCAGAAGGGACACGGGGTCAGATGGGACATGGGGTCAGAAGGGGCATGCAGTCAGAAGGGACACGTGGTCAGAAGGGACACGCAGTAACACAAGAGGCCAAGGACATGGAGTAATGAGATCACTATGGCTCAGTTCTGATGGGTGAGAGACCCCACAGGACGCAGACCAACTAGAACACCCACAAAAATCCAGCAGCCTCGCCACATTGAAAACACTGTTCAATAAGTGGGACCAGTGCAATTGGATATTCTAATGAAAAATGATAATTCAACCCTATTGCACACTGTCTTGGGCTAGGTTCTACAGGGAGGCAAAACCAATGAAGCTTAGAGAAAGAAAGGAGAGGGAGAGAGAGTTATTCATCTCAGAGAAATGACTCCTGGTCTTGAGGAGGCAGGCACGTTCTAAAACCATGAGTCAGGTGTAGCTGCTGCTGAACCCAGGATTGACGGGTGACACAGCAGCCACTGGGTCAAGTCTCATCAGGTCAGATGTCAATGAGCCAAGTGCAGTATCCAGGTCAAGCAAAAGGTTAGAGAGCTTGGCTGGAAGGTCTAGTGCTGGATGAAGCCCTTGTAACTGACAGGATGCTCAGTAATTACATTGTATCGGTTTTCATCTTGGAAGTGGTTACATTATAAAAGGATGAATAAATTATAACTGTTAAATCAGGAAGCTTATCGAGTTGACACAAACATTAATCACTGCAAAAGCGTGCAAATGATATAGACATAGAAATATACAAGATATGTGTAGATTAGATTGTTGTTGTTATGTGCCAACGAGTCACTGGCAACTCATAGCAACCCTATGTATAACAGCCCTATACTCTGCTCTGTCCTGAGCCATTCGCACTGTCTCTGAGACACCCATCCCGATTACCCCAGTCACTGAATCAATCCACCTCATAGAGAGCCTTCTCCTCTTGTGCTGTCCGTCCACCCTCCCAAGCATAATGTCCCTCTCTAAGGACTGGTCGCTCCTTACAATATGTCGAAAGTATGTCAGACGAGGCCTCAGAATCCTTGCCTCCAAGGAGCCACCTGGTTTAATCCTCTCCGGGATGAATCTGTTTGTTTTCTTAACTGTCCGTGTTACTCTCAATACTATTCTCCAGCATCACAGCTCAAAGGCATCAATTCTCCTTTTCTATCCTCCTTGGTCATTGTCCAACTCTCTGATGCATAACAAGTGATTGCAAAGACCATGGCCTGTATCAAACGCACCTTAGTCTCCAGAGAGACACCATTGCTCTTCAGTACTTTGGAGAGATCCCTAACAGCAGACTTTCCCATGGCAGTATGTCTTTTAATTTCCTGGCTGCTGGTGCCAAGAGTGTTGACTGTGGAGCCGAACAAAGTGAAGCTGTGAACAATCTCAATCTCTTCACCATCCATCCTGATGCTGCCAATTGGTCCAGTGGTGAGAATCTTTGTCTTCTTGACGTTGAGCCTCAACCCATACTAAAGGCTGCAGTCCTTGATCCTCTGCGGCAATCAGGTCCTCCTCAGTTTCAGCAAGCAGGGTTGTATCATCTGCATAACGCAGATTGTTGATAGATCTTCCAGCAATCTTGCCGCCACATTTCTCCTCATAGAGCACAGCCTCCTGGATAATCTGTTCCGCATACAGGTTGAAAAGGTATGGCGACAGGACACACCCATGGCTTACGCCCTTCCCAATTTTGAACCATGCAGTGTTTCCTTGCTCAGTACTGACGAATGCCTCTTGGTCCAAGTATAGGTTTCGCAGTAGCATGATCAAGTGTTCTGGGATTCCCATTCTTCTCAGAGTCAGCCACAATTTGTTATGATACACACAGTCAAATGCCTTTGCATAGTCAATGAAACACAGATAGACATTCCTCTGGTATTCCCTTCTTTTAGCCAAGATCCATCTAACATTAGCTCCAATATCCCTAGTACCACAACCTCTTCTAAACCCAGCCTGGACTTCTGGGAGTTCTCTGCTGATGTACTGTTGCAGTCATTTTTGGATAATTTTCAGTAGAATCTTGCTTGCCTGTGAAATCAATAATATTGTTCTATAGAGTCCACACTCTCTTGGGTCACCCTTCTTTGGGAGGGGAACAAATATAGATCTCTTCCAGTCAGTTGGCCAAGTGGTTATTCTCCAGATATCTGGCACAACTTGGTGAGCACATCCAGGGCAGCATCTATTAGCTGACATATGTCAGTTGGTATACCATCTATTCCTGGGGACTTATTTTTTGCTATTTCCTTCAAAGCAGCCTGAACTTCTTCCTTCA
>NW_006399830.1:1629412-1645584 GCF_000299155.1 Elephantulus edwardii
ATTGTGAACAAAGCTGCGATAAACATGGGTGTGCATATATCTGCTTGGATGTCAGTTATGGTCTCTTTGGGGTATATTCCCAGTAGTGGAATTGCTAGGTCAAATGATATCTCTATTTGCAACTTTTTGAGAAAGTGCCACACCATCTTCCACTGTGGTTGCACCATTTTACACTCCCACCAAAAGTGAATGAGGGTTCCAGTCTCTCCACAATCTCACCAGCATTTGTTGCTTGCTGTTCTGTTAAATTTTGCTAGTCTTACTGGGGTGAGATGGTATGTCATAGTTGTTCTGATTTGCATCTCTCGTAGAGCTAGGGATTTTGAACATTTCTTCATGTGCTTATTGGCCACCTGAATGTCTTCTTTGAAGTGTCTTTTCATATCCTGTGCCATTTTTTCAATTGGTTTGTTTACCTTTATCTTGTCGTGGTGCTCAAGTATTGTATAAATTCTGGATATAAGTCCCTTATCTGAGATGTCATTACCAAATACTTTTTCCCAGTCTGTGGCTTCCCTTTTTACCCTGTTGGAGAAGTTTTTGGATGTGCATATACCTACTCAATTTTTATGCTGAGCAAATAACTCAAGCAGCTGAACTGTATGAAGAAGATGTGACTTCAAGATCGAAGGAGGACTCACCAACAACCTGCATTATTCAGGTGACATGAACTTGCTTGCAGAAAGTGAAGACAACATGAAGCACATCTGCAGATCAAAGATTACAGGTTACATCTCAACACCAAGAAAAGGAAAATCCCCACCCCTGGACCAGGAGGCAACATTGTGACAGATGTTATGGGTTGTTACGTTGTTACCAGCCATGCTGTACCAATGCTTATAAAGCTCACTTATGCACACAGGGAAGTCAAGGTATCAGAGCAGACCTGCCCCCAGGGCTTCCTGGGCTCTAACAGTCATGGGAGCTGATGGCCATGGCTTTCTCCCATGGGAAGGCTGGGTGGGTTTATCCTTTCCATTCCCAGCTGAGCGCTTAGCTATTGCATCACCCTGGCTGTTCCTGATGCCTTGGTCTCACTGCCAGGTGTAACTACGTTAGTGCCCACTCACGTGACCACATGCCCAGCAGAAAGCAAGCCCACCCGAGTCTCCACCTGTCCTCAATCATTGCTGCATGAGGCCCCGCCGTTGCAGACAATCTGGTCCTGACAGCTCTTCCTCCTCTCTTCCAAACACGCTGGTCTTCTCCAGGGACTGGCCCTTTCTGGTGACATGCCCGAGGAGTCCGACCACGTCTGAGGGGCACACTGGCTGGTCTTGTTCCGACAGGGTGACTCATTCTCGTGGTCGCGTGCTGTATATCCAGCACCACAGTCACAGCCTTCAGTTGTCCGTGGGTCCTCTTGGTTGGCTGTCCGGCTTTAACAGGCACATGAAGTGCCTGGCCTCTTACGGCTTGTGTCAGATGCACTGTTGTCCTCAGGAACTGCTTCCCAGCTCTTCCTAGAGGGTTTGCAGCAGACTCCCAGTGCAGCCCGCCCATTCGATTTCTTGCTGCTACAAGTAGGGAGTCCTGCTGGGCCCGTGTGCTACATGTTGGGCTGCCAACTGATAGGTTAGGGGTTTGAATCTACCACCTGATTCAAGGGAGAATGAAGAAGCAGTCTGCTCTTGTGAAGATTTATGGCCTTGGAACCCCGTGGAGGGCCACCACAAGTCAGGGGCAAGTTTCCATCAGTGAGTTTGTATTTTGTAGTTTGTGTTGTTGTGTGCTGTTGAGTTGGAACCGACCCATAGCTGACCCTCCAGCGGGTTTTCCAAGGCAGCAAATCACATGAGAGGAGACTGTCCCTCTTTCTCCTCCAGAACAGCTGGTGGATTTGAACCATGTACCTTTGGGATTGCAAAGCAGCTTCTTCCCAGGAGGCCGCCAGAGTTCCTAGAGATATATTTTCTTGTAAATAAATTTTTTAAAACTCAACTGCTTTTGGAGGAGCCTGTAAGGAGCTACCCTGTTCCCGGAGGCTGAGCATCACCAGCCGACTGGACCCCCAGGGGAGGATGGCTGGGTCCCCAACCCCCAGGGGAGGGACAGCTGGACCCCCAGGGAGGGATGGCTGGGTCCCCAGGGGAGGATGGCTGGGTCCCCAGGGGAGGATGGCTGGACCCCCAGGGGAGGGATGGCTGGGTCCCCAGGGGAGGGATGGCTGGGTCCCCAGGGGAGGATGGCTAGACCCCCAACCCCCAGGGGAGGGACAGCTGGATCCCCAGGGAGGGATGACTGAATCCTCTGGGAAGGATGGCTGGACCCCCAGAGGAGGGTAGGCAGGCTTCTCTCTTGTGACTTCCAGTCTTGGAAATGCACGGCAGTGTCCGCGAGGAGTGGGCTCTGACTGGATGGTGAGGGGTTTCCTCCAGGGCTCCCACGGCAGTCAGCACGTCTCTAAGAAGCAGACAGCATGTCTTTCTCCTTTGGAGCAGCTGGTGGGTTTGAAGCACCAACCTTGAGGTTAGTAGGCAGACACGCTAACCGCTATGGCAGCAGAGTGGAGCAGTAGCTCCATTCGTCACTGGCCTTTGAGGAATGGCCCTCCGGTGAGAGCAACTTCTTCTGCTCTGTTGCTGGTGCTGTGATGTGACATCGGCCTCCATTCACAGTGAGCCCACAGCAGCGGGACAAAGCCCTGTCCGGTGCAGTACCATCATGACCAGCATGGGGCCACAGGACTCCCCGTGGTTGCTTTTCAGAAACAGATCTCCAGGCCTTGCTTCCTAGTCTGGGAGCTCCCCGAACCTCTTTCGCATCTTAGTGACACATAAGCCTGTACTGACAAACAGAGGGGTGCATGGGGTGCTCCGACGGAATCGAACCCACACCGCCTGTGTGGAAGTGGAGAGTTCCACCCAGACACACACACAGACGCGCGCACACACACACGCACGCACACACCACACACACACACACACACACACACACACACGCGCATGGTCAGTGGCTGCTGAGCGGGTCTTGGCTCCGGGATCCCACGTGTTGCAGAGTAGAGACGCTCTGTGGGATTTCAAAGCTGTGACCTTTAGACAGCGCCAACCTCACAGCCATCAGCCACCGAACCTGAAGGGGCAGAGCTGCCTCGAGCAAAGCTCCAAGGGCTGGAAGGGGCAGGGCAGGATGAGCCAAAAGGCAGAGCCCAGGGGGGTGGGGGAGTGCTGTTACCCTCTGGATGTTGTGGAATGCCACAAAACAAAAGGAGTATAAGTTCCTGGAAGGAAAGCTCACTTGCTCTGTTCACATTCACCTAGGGCATAATTTCTAAAAGAAGAAGGAAGGACTCCCTGACTTATTCCATGAGGTATGTCTGGGTGGGCTTGAACTGCCCCGTTTGGCTGGTAGACTCTCCCCGTAACTAACTGCCGGCCCCAGCCCCCAGGACCCCCCACAGCGGGGTGAAGGTGGGGCAGCAGTGTGATCAGCAGCTACAAGACCACATCCCGGTCCAAGGGGCACAGAGGCTGTGCTCACATCAGCACCCACTTCCAGGCCGGTGGGCTGGGCTGCCAGCGGTGACATCTGGCCCTCGGAGTGGTCCCATGCTGTCCCCACTAGCAGGGCTGTCACAAGCTGCATGTTCTGCCGGCTCCACTCAACGCCTAGATTCCCACCTCCTGGTGATTAGAAGAGCTTCTGATGATTGTGCCTCAGCTTAAATCAGACATGAACTTCCATCAGGGAAATGGAGATGCAGGCAGCAGGGAGCCACCCATTCATGCACAGGAGAGGAGAGGGAGGGGACCGGGTTCCCCACGAGGCAGGTAGAGGGCACGCAGACGCCCAGGGGAACAAGCTGGTCATGTCTGGTAAAATGAAAGACACAGCCATAGATGACCCAGAAATCCCACAAGCTCTGAAACATGGTGCAGAGACGATCCTTGCTGGAGTGCTATTTATAGTACCCAGAACCCAAGACGACCTACTTTCCATCAACGTGGGTGCATAGTAACTTGTTCTATACTCATCCAAGCTACGGACCAGAATAGCACGCCTCAGGCAGGAAGACCTTGAAAACATCACTTTGAGTGGAAAGGACTCTGCAGAAGGAGCTGCAGGGTGCCCTGCTTCCGTAGGACGTCCACGTACGGCGTTGTTGCCGTGGGACGGCCTTGTATTGTGTTGTTGCCGTGGGACGTCCGCGTACGGCATCGTTGCGGTGGGACATTGTTTATATAGTACACTGTCTAGGCCTCACTACGTCAAGCACTGCTCAGGTATTTGTTGAGGACATACTAGGAACTGTGTGGTGGTGATGTCATGGTAAAGCACTGGCCTGCTAATGGAAGGCCTGTTGGCTGGATTCCGTCAGCCGCTTGCGGGAGAACGCTGTGCACTCCTGTGGAGATTTACAGCCTGGGAGACAGTGGGGCAGTCCAGCTTGGAATGGGCTCAACAGCAGAGGGGTTAGTCCTGAAAAGACACACCAAGGATAAACCCTAAGAACCAAGAGCTATGTCTTGGAAGGAGTCTACCCAGGAAGTTCCTTAGATGTAGGGGTGTACAGGCCCGTGTCATCGGGGGACCCGTCCTCGTGCGGGAGTGCAGAGGTTCGGGAGGGATCAGTCCTCGAAGGATGACATCATGCTCAGAGAAGAAGAGGTCAGAGAAGTAGGAAGAGCCACAAAGAGATTGAGTGATGGGGAGCTCTGGTGGCCTAGTGGCAAGAAGCTGCACTGCAATCCCAGAGGCGCATGGTTCAAATCCACCAGATGCTCTGCCGGGAAAGGAGGGACACTCTCCTCCTGTACCAGTCAGATCTGATTGACGGTACACACACACACACACACACACACAAAATAATAAAAAAATAAAAAAAAAGATTGGCTGACACCGTGGGTGTGGCCTCAGGACCTCGTCCATGAAGTGAATGTGAGTCAGAGTGGACTCGGTGGTCCCTAACAACAACAAAGATACAATGAGGAACCCTGTGACACAACGGTCAAGCACTTGGATGCCAAAGAGAAAGTCAGTGGTTCAAAATCATGCAGCGGCTCCAGTGAAAGACCCGCTGACCTGTTCCTGTAGAGATAGGAGCACAGAGGCCATCAGGGGACAGTTCACCTCTGTCCCGTGGCTCAGTCCAGCCCGGATTAGTGCACTAACACCCAACACTAACAGCAAAAGCTTCTCTCTGTGTGTTTCTGTCCTGCTCTCTCACACACATACACACGCCACACCCCCAGTACAAATACAGCTGTGGAAACTTCAAGGAGAGCTGGTGGGTGACAATGACGCCAGCATCCAGTCTGTCTCTGCCTCAGGGAAATCCGACGAGCATGTGAACCCCGCTCCTAACTACGGGGTGCTTGTGGATAGCGAATCTACAATTATGGCACTAAAACTTTCCAAGAGTAAACACACAATACCTACATTATTTATAGGTAAGTGGTGGTTTTCTCCGAGGACAGAGAAACAAAACTGGTATCTAGAAGAGATGGGAAGGAGTCGTCACAACTTGCTCTGTATTCCTCCTTAGAAATCCTCTCTGAAGCAGCAGCTGGAGTCGAGTGTGGGCATCTAAAGCGTGCTGTCGGTGAGGGGGTGTTGCTGAGAGCTCCGACTCAGGGGATCCGTGCACAATGGAGCAAAACGCTGCCTGGCCTGTCATCTCCCCAGGGCTGTGGTTGTAAGACAGTGTCCCAGTGCAGGACCAGGGGTCTCTGGGCTCACTTCAGACTACCCCAATGAACTATCACAAGAATATCAGGCCACCCCAACAAACCAACTATCACAAGGCGGTCAGGCCACCCCGATAATCTGACTATCATAATAAAAGGATGTCAGGCCACTCCGATAACCCAACTATCACAAGAATGTCAGGCCACCCCAATAATCTATCACAAGAAGAGAACGACATGTCCTGTTCGTTGGCTTTCCAGGCTTCCCAGGCTCCATGGTACAGTCGGCTCAGGGGCTGTGGGGCGGATGGGCAGGGAGCCGTGCTGCAGGCCCAAAGGCCATGTCTTTGGTTCAAGTCTCCACTGGACAGAGATGGGCCGTCTCCTGCTGTGTGCACTCTAGCCTTGGAAACCTCACGGAGGGCCAGCTGTCACGGGCTCTGCCTTGAGCCTGTGAGTCTGAGTTTTGGGAGCATCTGCTCCAGTTCCAGAAGTTTCCTGGGCTGTGATGCCGCTGGGATGCTCCTCAGAGGCTCTGCCCCACATACTGGGAGCATTTTGTCTGGAGGGGCCAGTTCCCAGGGAAACACCTCATCCCAGGGGAAAGACAGGGCCAGCAAGAGAGAGGAAGAGCTTCACACGCAGGACTGTCGCAGTGGCTATAACAACGGCTGGAGCTTCTCAGAGATGGTGGGCTGGCACCGGTGGTGGGGGGACAAGGTTCACGTCGCTTGGTCACAGGTTCTCTATGAGCCATAGTCAACACTTGACAACTACATGCTAAGAGTGTAACTGCAATCAGGTTGAAACCAACTCACAGTGGACCCTCCACTGGCTTTTCAGAGGTCGTAAGTCACACAGGAAACAAGTGTCCATCTTTCTCCCAAGAAGTAGATTTGAACCACTTACCTTTGAAGCTCCTTCCCCATAAGGCCACGAGAGCTCACTAAGCGTATACTAGCATGATGGGAAAATTGAAAACAATTGGGGATCATGACACAGAGGCACGGAGTGGGCAGACGGCATCAGGAAAAACGGTAGCGAGAGACTCAGCCCACACGGGGATGCCACTAACTTTGTGCAGCGTGGTGAGGGCGGCCCCGTGTGGAGAAGCGCTGACAGTGCTCAGTGGGGGCGTGCACCAGCGTGCAGGGTGGCCCCTCTCCCAGCCGTGATGGCGCGTGCAGTCGGACGGCCTGATGTGCCCTGGGCCCTGGCCGTCCTCCCCGACTGACACACGGGTACCCACGCTGCAGTCACAGGCCTTCAGCCTCTTTCTCTGACCGGCCTCCTTTCCCAGCACAATGTCCTTTTCCAAGGACTGCTCGCTCCCGTCCTGTGAGGGTCATTCCCCATCTCTCTGCCTCTAAGGTGCACCCTGCTGCGCTGCCCCCCACTCGTGGACACTGAGCGACCTTGAGCATTCGTGATACCACGGTCCCGTGTGGGTGAGGGCTGCCGGCATCGCCATCACCCCACAGGAAGAGCTTTGTCATCACCTAACCCCTCAGTTCTTCTCTTCTGGTAGCACTGTGCATGAAGTATTGAACTGCCACAGAACCAAATTCATACCCACTGAGTCAACTGTCACCTCTGTCAACCCTCCACCGGGCTCTGAGGCTGGTGGGAACCTTTCCGGGAGGAGACGGCATCATCTGTCTGAGCGGCTGGTGGATTTGAACCACTCACCTGTTAGTTGACAGCCCACTACCACCGGGGGCTGGTGTTCTCATCCATCAAGATTCAGGCAAAGGCCCCAGGGAGACGGACTGAAACGGCGAGCGCCCGGGCTGGGCTTCTGCTTGCTGGACCTGCTCACTGAGAGAAGTGGGTCTAGTGTGTCAGTGGATCTCCAGTTCTCCTCAGATGAACGTACCCTTTAAAAATCTTTTATTGTGATTTAAGTGAACTTTATTAAGCTAATTGGTTTTGGCCTCATACATGTTTGATGAGTTTACTCACAACACATGCACAACCCCACTTCCCACTCCCTCCGTGACTCGTTCCTGTTCTCACCTCACGTCTCTGGATGCCCTGTCCCAGGAATGGACCACTGGTCACTGCTATGCCTTCTGGGAGAATTGATCCCATTATCATCACGTTACACAGGACTGCTGCCAAGCCCGCTCTCTGTGGATTAGTACTAGTGTGGTGCTGGGGACCCCTGCTGGCTTGGTGCGGGACTCGGGACTCCGAGGTGGGGTGGCCGAGTGCTCACTCAGGGGTGATGTATGCGACCCCCAGCAGGTTTTCAGAGGCGGTAAACAGCAGGAGCGGAGACAGCCCATCCTCCTGAGAAGCAGCTGGTGGATTTGAACCACGTGCCTTGGGGACTGGACTGCAGTGCAGTTTCTTACCACTAGGTCACCAGAGCTCCTTAACTCAAAGGTACATGGTTTCAAATTCACCGGCTGTTGTGCAGGAAAAAGACGGGGGATCTCCTCACGTGTGGCGTCAGCTATGAGTCAGTTCCGACTTGACAGTACACAACAACAAATCACGGTGACCCATCTCTCTCCAACCCTTTACTTAAGATTCCTGGTGGTACATGGGGGCTCTGGTGACCTAGTGTGCCAGGAGTCAGGACGCTAACTGGAAGACAGCTGGTTTGAACCGCACTAACTGCTGTGAAAGATGGGTGCTCTCCTCCCAGGAGTTGGTCTCCAAACCCCAGGGTGTCAGCTGTGTGTGCTTCTCCTCCATGGCAATGGGCTTCCGGTGGCACAGTGGACTAAGTGTTGCACTGGAAAGGTCAGAAGTCTGAGCCCTTCAAGGGAGGAAGCTGGGGCAGTCTGCTTCCATAGAGGTGAGCCTCGGAAAACTGGGCAGCCATCCCCCCACCCCCACCCCGTGCGGGCCACCATCCCCCCCTGCAGGTAGCAGTCAGTCTCCCCCCTCCTGGAGGCCACCATGCCCCCTGTGGGCTACTGTCCCCCCCATGAGGGCAGCCATCCCCCCACCATGGACAGCTGTCACCCCCTCACCCCGCTCTCCCCTCACCCCCATGGGCCACTGTCCCCCCTTGCAGTCACCCAGGGCAAGCAGTATGACTATTGCAGGGACAGGCAGAGAACACAGAACCCTGCCCTGGAGTCACTGCAGCAGGGACACTCCTTGGAGGCGAAGGTACTAAACCACGTCCCCAGAGTGGGCCACACTGTGACTGCCATCCTTGGAGACAGACACCATGCTGGGAATGTCAGAGTCAGCGACAGAGGAAGACTCTCAAAGACACAAACTGGCTTAGTGACTGCAAGAGTGGCCATGACCATGGAGGTCCTGCAATGGCACAGGACAGCAGAGCACAGGACAGGACAGCACAGGACAGGACAGCACAGGACAGGACAACACAGGACAGGACAGCAGAGCAAAGGACAGGACAAGAGAGGACAGGACAGCAGAGCACAGGAAAGGACAGCACAACACAGGACAGGACAGCACAACACAGGACAGGACAGCACAGGACAGGACAACACAGGAAAGGACGAGAGGACAGGACAGGACAGCAGAGGACAAGACAAGCTTTCTGCAGTTGATTGCACAACAAAAGCCTCTCTGTCACCATTGGCTCCTGGATGTCTATTCTGAAGACTTCGAGAACCCTCTATCTCAAGCCCACGTCTTTGCATCTACTTGTCTTTAATTACTAAAGCCCTGTGGAAACAATCCAGGCTCGCTCCGGCCCAGCCAGACGTCAGAGGAAAGGCCGTGGTCCCGGGCATGGGGCTTGGCCAGCCAGCAGGGGAAGGGAACTGCCTTGGCACAGCGGCTTCCCGCACAGGCTCCAGACACACTCCAAGACACTGAAGTTGGGCCTCGGCTGCCTGACATCCTGATTTCACACGAACCTGATTTTAGACTCTGCCACACAGCCGACGTGCAGCTCTGGTGGCCTGGTGCTCAGGAGTTGTGTTGAGAATCCAAAGGCACGTGGTTCAAGTCTACCCGCTGCTCCCAGAAAGAAAGAGGACATGCTCCTCCTGCGTAAATAACTGCCTCTGAAAACCTGCTGGAGGGTCAGCGAGCGCCTGACCTGAGGGAGCACCCCCTCCCCACGAAGGGGCCCTCCCCACGCCTGACGTGACGGAGCACCCCCCACTCCCACAGGGGCCTTCCCCTGCTTTCCCGTTGGCCCCATGACCTCGCTTTTCTGACGGATTTCAGAAGTTGTTGACTTTCTGCTCATTCTTCTTTCTTTTTGTGACAACTTCCAAACTTCTTAGCCATCAGAAAGCCAGAATCTGTGTATGTGTGTGATACTATTGCCAGTGTATTTTAAAAATTTCACCTCTGGGTCGTTTCTCACTGACGTGTGTTAATAAGATTGATCTTTGTTTACTGACCTCAATAAACACACTTGCTGACTGTTGGGGTTTCTTAATTTTGCTGCTGCAGATAAACAAGTGGGGGAGTTTAACAAGACTCATTTCCTCAGGTCAGGAAAGTGGAAGGTCAAACGCAGGGCCTGGCTCTGGGGAAGGTCCGGGTCCCTTCCTGCCCTGGTCTCCTTCCAGCCTTGTCCCCCCTGGATCCTGGCCCCTCACAGCTCCCACATCCCGTCCCAGCCCTGACTCCGTCTGGCTCTAATCCTCTCCTGACCCCTGTCTCCTCCCAGCCCCCATGGCCTCGTCCCCACATCCCCTGTCCCCTCCTGGCCTCATCCCCTCAAGGCCCCTGTCCCCTCACAGTCCCCACCCGGCCCCCCATGGCCTCGTCACCACAGCCTCTGTCCTCTCAAGGATCCCATCTCCTCCTGGCCCTCATCCCCTCTTGGCCTTGGCCCCTCACAGCCCTGGTCCCCTCCTGGCACCTGGCCCCTCACAGCACTCTCTGCCCAGCGATCTCCACACGTCCAGCTTTCCCGTCATTCTGACTAAGCAGCTCTTAGGTCTCTAAGGTGATGTTGTGACTTGGTTTTATGCTGGAGGTTGTGAAGGTGTCTAGCATCTTGCGGAGGGACAGGTATGGAACAAATTTTATTATTTTCTTTTCATCCCATGTGCGTGTCAGCAGATGGGACTTGCCAGAGGAACGGGGCATCTCTGGCTAACAGTCCAGCAGCTTGTGGGTGTGCCGGAATTTTTAAATCCGGAAATGCTTGGCCTCACCTTCAGGCTCAGTTGGCTTAACGGACAGGAAGTGATGCTTTGGCTTGGTGCCAAAGGTGGGTGATTTTAATCCAAGGCCCTCAGGCCTGTTTTTAATCGGTTTTGGTCAAACATTCTTCTAGGTTGTATAGCACTGGTCTGTCCATTTGCTGTACAAAGGTAACTCATGGTGGCTATGATGTCTAATACTGTTACCCTGATGGGCCAAAGGTGATATTGGTAACCCATGGTGGACAGTGTTTGGTGGAGCTCCCTGAGTAAAACAAGTTTGGAAGCAGGAGTGTCATCCACTTCTGAAATAGCTTGACTCCAGAAACCCTATGAACTTGGAGAAACAAAGAGAGTTCATAACAATGTGATAGGCTGAAGACCCAGAACACGGACACTATACTTCAATTCCTAAAAGTGATGGGGAAGCGAGGAAGGCCCTTGAGGACAGGGATGGGGCGGTGGCTGCAACCACGGGCTCAGGCCCCACAGTGACCTTTGCTGCACTGTGTCAACCCACCTGGTCGAGGGTCTTCCTCTCTCTCCGCCCTCCTCCTTCACAAGTGTCCCTCTCCAGGGGGCTATGACTCATGTTAAAACTGTAAACAACAGATCTAAGCCCTGCCCTTGGTCCTCCTCATCTGATAGATCTCAGCTCCTTACAGATCCCATCTATCTGGTTTAAGGCCTTCCTCTCCCACACTGACCCTGTTATCTTCCCAAGCTTGGTGTTATCTTTCCAAGGTCAGCCCCTCCTCTAACATGTCCAAAGTCCACCATCCTTGCCTCTATGGACCTTCCTGGTCACACTTCCTCCAAGACATGTCTTGACCTTCAAGAGACTTGATTGTTCTCTTGGCAGTCCAGGGGACATTCTCTTCTTGAACACCACAACTCAAAGGCATCAATTCTTCTTCCGTCATCTTTCTTCACTGTCCAACTTCCAGACGCATAACAAGTAATTGAGAAGACAATGGCTTGGATCAAGTGCACCTTAGTCTTTAAAACGACATCAATGCTCTTTAGGACTCTGGAGAGGCCCCTGACAGATTTTCCCAATGCAACACATCTTTTTGAGTCACAAAGTCAAACTCTGCAATCATAAAAGGTATGGTCTCTGATGGTATAATGTGGGCACTGTAATTGGTGTCACAAAACTCCATAATGAGTGACTAAAAGACTTTCAGAGAAATCATAATAATGATTTGTTATAGGTTTGTTCTCCAGACCAGCAGAGAATTTAGAAGTACGTTATTTACTTTCTAGATGTTTTGAGTATTTCTTACAGGTTTCAGTAACTGGTTTTGAGTTTAATTTTGTTGTGTCCAGAGAACAGTGGTGCTTAGAAGGAAACGTACAGCCTCAAATTCAGGCATTGTTAACATGCTCCATCAATTACTGCATCCAACCATTAGGAGACACACAGACTTGGCTGGCATTCAGGACCACTCAGCACCCTTGGTGCCAGCAGTCAATAAACCAAAAGATGTACTGCACCAGGAAAATCTGCTGTCAGGGACCTCTCCAGGTGCTGAGGAGCACGGATGTTGTCGGCGTAAAGCCTGAAGTGCACCTGATCCACGCCCTGGTCTTTCTGATAACCTGCTACGCACCTCAAAGCTGCACAATGACTAAGGATGACAGAAGAAACGCCTTTGAGTTGTGTGGTCCTGAATACCTCATGGCCTGTCAGAAACCCAAATAAGCCTCTTGGAGAAAGTGCAATCAGGGTGATCCTCGGAAGCAAGGATGGACATGTCGTTCGCAGGGGCCAGTCCTTGGGGAAGGCAGTGTCGGAAAGAAGGAATGGCTGAGGCAGTAGACACAGTCTATCAGAGGGTGCGGCGGCACAGGCAGGGCGAGACTCAGCTGTGCCTCACAGAGTCGCAGCACAGTAGGCTACTTGGTCTCATTTGACAACAATATAAGCAGCACTTTATAAGGGCTTTACTTTTTATAAGTAAAATTGCTGCTTCTCTGAAGCTCAACATCAAGAAAACAAAAATTTCTCACCACTGGGTTGATTGGCAGCATCATGATGGATGGTGACGAGATTGAGACTGCTAACAGTTTGCTTGGCTCCACAATCAACACTCTTGGTACCAGCAGCCAGGAAATCAAGAGATCAATTGCATTGGGAAAGTTGGCTGTCAGAGACCTTTCCAGAGTACTGAAGAGCAACGATGTCAGTCTGGAGACTAAGGTGTGCCTGATCCAGGCCATGGTCTTTGTAACTGCTTGCTATGTGTCAAAGAGCTGGACAATGACTAGAGATGATAGAAAGAGAACTGATGCCTTAGAGCGGTGGTGCTGGAGAAGAGTGTTGACTATAACATGGACTGCTAGGAGAACAAACAGGTTCATCCTAGAGAGGGTGAAGCCAGGGTGCTCCTTGGAGGCAAGGATTCTGAGGCTTCATCTGACATATTTTGGGCATGTTGGGAGAAGGGACTGATCCTTGGAGAGGGACAGCACAAGAGAAGACCCTCAATTAGATGGATGACTCAATGACTGGGGTAACGGGCGTAGGTGTGTCAGAGACAGTAAAGTTGACACAGGATAGAGCAGGCTTCAGGGCTGTTGTACAGGGTCGCTATGAGTCACAAGTGACTTGACGGCACAGAACAACTAATTTTACTGATTCTTCTCTAATCACATAGAATTCACTCACAAAAAGAAAATGTTCTCCCCCAGCTTTTTGGCAACTCTGAAGCACAGAGACAAACCAGGAAGGCAGCACACATGTTGCTTGCACCTTTTATTTCTTTTGAAATGAGATATTCCAGCAGTATTCAGACACAATGAACAATTTCCCCAGGCCTATTGAACCCACAGATTTAAACATTTCACATGCTAATTATTTACGGTAAAAAATTCTTTCTGAGGCACAGATTGTCTCTGTGCAGCGCTTTTGAAAGTTACTTCTTTCTCCTCTCACTGCATCATTTTATTATAAATGCTTTCAACTGAACAAAAAAGTTTAATTTTACAGTAACCACACCATCTCGAGCCCACAATTCACAATCACCATAATTGCCTTGCAGATCTTTTTCTAGCTAACACTATGTATTTATTAAAATTACCTACATAATATTCACTCAGTAAGTTGGTGTCTTTTCTATTACTGACATTCTACATTTATGCATCAAGATGCAACTCTGTCTTTCAGGAATTAACCATCTGTCTTAGGAGTTAACCATACGAGGAGAGGTATTAGCTAATAGATCGTTGTTAACCACGTAACCTTCCCCGAGTCAATCCTGCGTACTGTGGAGTTCCCTTTGTGCTTCCAAAGCTTGTCTGGGAGAGGCTGCCTCATCTTCCTCTCGTGGCCTGGCTAGATTTGAGCTGCCAACCTTTAAGTTAGTATTAAACACTTAATGCACTGTGCCACCAGGGCTCCTGACTCATAGGAAAAGGGAGAACAGTCTCTATTTGTGATGGGAAGGGCCTAAGAATCTTATAAACATCACAGTTAACAAGCTGAGCTGAAAGGGAGGAGGTCCAAATCCACCTCGAGATGCCTTGGAAGTAAGGCCTGGTGATCCACGGTACCGTCACGGAAAACGCCAGTTCTACTCTGACACATGGGGGGGGGGTGTCACCGGAAGGAAGAAGCAACTTAATGGAAAAGGCTTTAAAATCCCTCTGCAATAGCTTATGCTGGAGAGGACCGGCTGCGGCGCACCTGGCTGCCCAATGCACCTGTTCTCACCTGACTGCCCAATGCACCTGTTCTCACCTGACTGCCCAATGCAACTGTTCTCACCTGGCTGCGCAATGCAGCTGTTCTCACCTGGCTGCCCAATGCACCTGTTCTTACCTGGCTGCCCAATGCAGCTGTTCTCAGCTGGCTGCCCAATGCAACTGTTCTCGGCTTTCCCGTGCATTCTGCCGCTGCTTCACCCGCACGGTATCCTCCAGCACTTCTCAGAAAACGAGAGCTGGCGCGACTCAAGCAGCTCTGGCTGAGAAATGGCTCTGTGCTCGGCCACTAACTGGACGGTGGGCAGTGGGAACCCAGCCAGCGGCTCCGTGGGAAGGGATGGGGACGCGCTCCCCCGAAACACCGGGACAGGTAAGCAGGATTGTGGGGAAAACAGGGACCCCCACAGGGTCCCAAAGATCAGACTCCAACGGCCAGCAAGGGTTCTGGTTTTAGGGGACAGAGGGACATTTCAAAAGGAATCGCAGCCATCTAAGAAGTTACGGACACTACTTTCGGGGTTTAGTGAAGCGTGCTGGCCTTCTGCAGGGCACTCAGAGCGCTTTCCTTCACAAGTGAGCAAAGACAGGCCCGGAGCTCGGCTCTAACCGAACCACGGTTAACCCGCCCGCGGTTACAGGGCCGACAGCAGGGTCAGCAGCCACGGAGCTCTTGTATTTTGATGAAAACATTACACAGTCACCGGCTCGGTGCTGCGCCGGTGGAAAGGGAAACACCTGCGCGGGCTCAGTGCTAGGTGTACCTGCAGCGTCCAGCCCGCTCGCAGCTCTGACCCTCCGAGTCTCCCTCCAGCCTCCCGCCGCGCACCACGTCTCTGGCCCCGCCCCTCACGTGTCACGGGCCACGCCCACTTACGTGCCGTGCGCCGCTCTCGCGTGGGGGGGGCACCGGTGCTCTGCGGACCGAACCATCCCGAGTTCGGCCCGGGGGGGTGGAGGAAGCGGCCGCTGACCACGGCCGAGCTCCTCGGCACGCGCGACTAGCGCGCCTCTGGCTCATTTGACGTGTGAGGCCCCGCAGCGTCTCCGTAGGCGTTTGGGCCGTCTGCAGCTCACACTCTATTTTATTGCATTTTGGAGTCGTCTTCTGCCCAGTCAGTAGACGAGTCTAAAGACTGATGTATGAAGGGGGAGCTTCAGTAATAGCGAAGTGGCCTATCCAATCGAAACCTAGGGTATCACAACTCAGCTCATTAACTGGATTTACATGGCTTTCCCTAGCGCTGATTTTTGAGCAAAGTTGTATTTTTCATACAATCCTGCAGACTACAGTTATGTCTCAATTCCCCCTCCGGGGCTGTAAATAGTTCCGTCCGGCGCCGAAAGGCCTGACGGGAAGGGAAGGGTGGCTGCCATGTTGGGCGAAACCACTTCGCCAGCGCAGGTGGGGGTGGTCGTAACTCCCGCCGAGTCCGCTCCTCGGGGGGAGCGGCCAGTGGACGGCGAGGGGCCGCGTGCTTGTTGTGGCGGGCGTGGCTCGGCCGGCGGCGGGCACGCTCTCTCGGGAGTCGCGGCCGGCGGCGCGTCGGGAGGGCGCGGGTGCGGGCGGCACCCCCGCCGTGGGCGCGTGGTCCGGGCCGGCCCGCCGCTCGCACATGGCTCTGGGGTAGGCGCCGGCGAGCTCGCGGTGCGGCCTGGGAGCCTGCGAGAGGGAGGCCGAGAGAGGAGGCAGCGCCTGGGCCCATGCAGGACGCGGAGAACGTGGCGGCGCCCGGGGCGGCCG
>NW_006399830.1:1645933-1679557 GCF_000299155.1 Elephantulus edwardii
GGGGACGCGGCGGGGCTCGACCCGCGCGCGGTGGAGAACGGGGACGCGGACGACCCGTCCTTCAGCGACCCCGAGGACTTCGTGGACGACGTGGGCGAGGAAGGTGCGTGCTGGCCCTGCCCGCGCGCTGCGTGTCCGCTCGCCCCGCCGTCCTCTTCCTCCAAACCCCGCGGCTGGAGGGTCTCTCCCTGCGGTCCGCCCTCCTTGTCATCTCGACCCCTCCCCGGGCCGATGCGGCCCTTCTGAGCGCACGTGGCGGCCTGTGCGGGGGCTTGGTCACTCGAGGTCAGTCTGTCGTTGAGCGCAGGGGCTCAGTCCAGGTCCAGGGACACGGCCCCTTCGGTCTTGGTCAGCGCCTTGAGTCTGGTCGCTCTGTTGAGGCGCAGGTTGGCGTTGCAGATGGCTTAGGGCCGATCGGTGTGTCCGCGGGTGGCCGGAGCCGTCCATCTGTGTCCACAGCCCCGAGTGGTTGTCAACAAGCCCTGCAGGTTTTTGTTGGTTTTTTAAGAAGGGGTCGTGGGTGGGGAGGTAGGAGAAGCCTCTCAGGGAGGGAAGTGGTCATCTGAGTCCCAGCCAGGCCGGCCGGATGGGCAGCTGGCAGCATGCACGCGCAGGGCTGTGTCCTGTGCCCACTGAGGTCAGCGTGTGGACCTCGGGCACAGCGAGCGCCCTCCACCCCCGCAGTTTGCATCTGGGGGTCCCAGGCTGACTTGTAGGGACCAGTGGACACGTCCCAGGAACTGGAAGCGCAGGTCATAGCACCGCTGGATCGTCCTGTTTCTTTGGTCTGGACAGATCTTTGGCAGGATGTCATTCAGACTCATAGTGACCCTGTCGGACAGAGAGAACGGGCAGGGCTTCCCGGGCTGTGAGCGCTGCAGAAGCCGCTGGGCTGAGAGCCCTGTCCTGTTTAGGACAGTGTGCAGACCACCTGGTCATAGGGCGTCTGCACCTGCTTGACTCAGTGCACTTGACAGCGGCCGTGCTGGTTAGGTGCTTTCACACCTGGAACAGCTCCTCTGGGGAAGCCAGGTAGTCGGCTCTGGTGGTCATGGTGGCCTGGAAAGCCCTCTGGGGCAGGGCACCTCGTCGCTGTTGGTGAACTTGGGGCCCACCTCAAGCAGCTGTTTCTAGCACTCTCTCCATCAGTCCACACTCTATTACCTGTTACGTGTATTTCACCAGCCAGCGAAGCGTGGGCTCCCCGATGGCATCCAAGCCCTTGCCCAGGGGACCTACTTTGTACCGCTTGGTGGAGAGGTGACCGCTGGAATGCCTGCAGACCCTCTGCCCAGGGCGGAGTCCTCTTGGTCTCTGGATTTCTTGGGTTCAAAGTGAAGGCACGTGGGTTCTGTCTCAGGTATAGACTAAAGCACTGTGAGATTTAACAGCTCGTTTATAGCAAGTGGATTGCCAGGACTTTCTTCCAGGGCACCTCTGGGTGGCCTTTCACTTAGCAGAACATGCCTGATGTTCACACCACCCGTTTCTGGAGTAGGATTCCCCCCCTATCCATTTTAAGATGGTTCACGCTGTAGTTCATAGAGTCACTGAGTCGTAGTTGACTTGATAGTTTGTAATAATAAGCCCAGTGAATTCATCAAAGATTTCTGACCCACTGATCACCCTCGTGAGCAGGCAGCTGGCCTGGGGTCTGCCGAGGGGCCTCTGGGAGCTGATGTGAACCTGCTGTGTCTGAGGCGCCCGGGCCTGGGGACAGGCTCAGGGTGCTGTCACAGGTCCTTTCGTGTGGACAGTGGTCACACAGCTCAATGGGGTCAGGGTAAGATTGCTGGTCCTGTGGACAGCAGACCCTGTGTGGTGAGGGAGCCCCACTGACAGCTGGCCACCTGGTCTTCCTTGGTGTCCAGGGACAGGTGTGCAGGGACCTGTTCACCTGCAACCTCCCGTCTGAGTTCCTCCCACTCCCCTGCTGTGTGGGTCCTGCCTCCACAGAGCTTCTCATGGGCTCACTGGTAGCACTCGTCCTCCAGCGCTGATGGCTGTGCCTTGGGACACTTGTGCTTTTCCTGAGCCAGCTCAGCAGGCCGTTGGCAGCTGCCTGGCGCCGGCGTGGATGGGAGAAGCGGGCTCTTCCCTGTGTGGCTATGGGATTTACTGCCGATCTTGTCTGGGCAGTTCTTAGCAGACGCTCAGGGCTCGTGGAGGAGTCCAGCGTGTACAAGCTGAGTGTTTCAGGATGAGCCTTGTAAACTCCAGGCAGGTTTAGCTGGCCCTTTGATTAGAGAGTGCGTGGCTTTCAGAGTAACCCCATGGTGGACTGGGCTGAAGTGGTGGGATGGCCCCTCTCCCTCTGTGCCAGACACACACACACACACACAACACACACACATGTTTTCCTCCTCCTTCAGGGGTCTCGGTTTTGTTGTTAAGTGCCATGTTGTCGATGACTCAGTGACACTGTGACCCGTGGGCTTGGACACTGCCTTGACCATAGCCCTATGCTCAGCCCCTTATTCACTGTGTCAGCCCACCCTGTAGAGGGTCTCCCAGCTTTACTCTCTCACGCACAGGTCTTACGTGATACGTTTTCAGTACTCACAACTATGTTAGGGTTCATTAGAAAGCATTTGTAACAAGGCTTGTCTCCAGAAATCCGAGGTTTTGTTGCCAGATACATCAAGAGTAGAGAACAAGTTCCTCTCCCGTGACGTGTGAGAGTCAGGTACACTGAAGGATGCTCTTCGACGCCTGTCACGTCCAGCAGGTTGGATGCAGAGTGTGCTGCCAGACACGCCGACGTGTGCAGCGAGCGGGCACCTTCAGCCCTCGCTTGCACATCCCTCTCGTGCTGCCATGCGCCTCACAGGTGCTGTCACAGCTTTGTTAGACTGCCAACCCAGGAGCCCTGGTGGCACAGCAGATTACGTTTTAGCTGCTAACCGAAAGTTTTGCAGTTCAAACCCATCATCTCCATCTTATTTTAGACAAGCTCACTCACTTAACAGAATTTCTCTTACAGAGATGGGCCTTGCTGCATTTCCCCCGTGCTCTGTGTTCCCTCTTCCGCTGCTTATCTCCAGCTGCCCACTGCTCTGGGTGACAGGGCATGAGGCCTGGCCCCAACCTCCCACGGCCATGTGTGTGGGCACTGCCCAGACAGCAGGGACATAGGCCCTGCCCCACAGCAGCATGGCTCCCTTCCACTTGTAGGCCTGTTCCTCTCATCTGTTTCTTTATCTTGACCTTATTTAAATCAACAGTCTTCTGGAAGTAGTTACAAGAAGTTTAGGTGCTTTGTGAATCGAGTTTTGGGTTCTGTGGTCTTAGATCTAAAGGTGGATGAACCGAGTGTGTGCGTATCGAGTGCTGAGCGGAGTAAGGAAGCACTTGGTTGTGCACGTCCCTCCACTGTCTGCAGGTCCCTGTCCCGGTGAGCGGCTGCTTCAGACCTCCGCTGTAAGATGCCCCAGTGGTCCGTGCCGCTAAGAAAGGGGTGGCTCTGCTGTGTAAACCGGGAGCCCTGCCCACAGCGCTGTGGGCTCGGGTCTCCCCTCGGTCGCCGTAACTCCCTGGTGTTCCGCAGGGCACTTCGCTTTGCCTTGATGACAGTCATCAAGGAGGGTGGTTGGTAGCGTATCTGGCAGGTGCCTTCTACAGAGGATTCTGGGTAACTCCTTGCTTGTGGCTGGAGACCCCGTGGCACGGTGCTTGGAGAATTTGCTCACCAAGTATCTGCACAGGGCGGAGATGAGGTGGTGTCCTGCATCCTCTCCCAGCCTTGGAATCCCGGTGGGGCAGCTCTGTTCTGTGACAGGGCCACTGGGGATCGGTCAGTGGGCAGGAGCGGGCTGCTCTCACTGGAGGGAGAGCCCACACATGGTGTTCTCACCCTCGTACGGGTCTCTCTCCTGTTCTAGCTGGTTCACCTGTCAGAAGAAGGTGAGGCGCGGGGGTGGGGGCGACGGAGTGTCCTGGGCGCCTTTCTCTTCCCTCAAATCCGTTGCCGTCCCTGTTCACCTAAGAGCCGCTTTCCTTTCTGCATGGTCCCTGCACAGGCTTCCGTCCCTTTCCTGACTTGAACATCAGCCCCGTGAGCTGGGCTGTGGTGTCAGTGACAGTCCTGTCTCTGCAGAGTTACTGGGCGATGTCCTCAAAGACCGGCCGCAGGAGGCAGATGGCATCGACTCGGTGATCGTGGTGGACAACGTGCCTCAGGTGGGACCGGACCGACTTGAGAAACTCAAGAACGTCATTCACAAGATCTTTTCCAAGTTTGGGAAGATCACAAATGACTTTTACCCCGAAGAAGACGGGAAGACAAAGGGGTGAGTAGTGCTCCCCCAGACCTAGAGCGAAGAGCTGCTTGAATTTCTCTGGGCATCCGATGGGAAGTGGGATTCTCCGGGGACCCGGCGTGTTGGGAGGTCGCTGGACGTGTCTGACCCGGGGAGGTTACGAGTGGTTTTGATATGTCATGTGGCCGTTGTGTCTGTTTCTGGCACAGCTGTGTAGCTGACAGAAATTTCCCACTGGCCATGATTTTTCGTGGGCTGGCTGTCCTGACGCTGTCCCTCGTTCCCGGGGTCCTGAGGCAGGAGGAATGGGGTAGTGGTGTGGTTTTTACACAGTGTCTGCTGACAAATCAGAGACTCATGTTAAATCTGCTACAGAGCTGTTTGGGGTCCCAGAAACGCCCAGGATCAAGGCTCCTTTGGGCTGTGTCTGTCCCCCCATGGAACCACGGCCACGGTCAGGAGAGCGAATGTTTGGTTCCTCAGCTCTTCTGTGGTTTCTGACGTAGTTGGAGCCATGACCATCTAGGGTTTCCCGGAACTGCCATGCTAGTGTTTTGTGCCCTGTTTCCTCAGGAAGGTGGGGAGCGATGAGTCGGGGTGTCTGTGTGCGGAGCCGGGCGAGGGTCCCTCTGAGGCTGTGTGGGCTAGCCCCAGCGCACTGTCACTGTGCCCCTGCCCTCACACAGGTACACCTTCCTTGCAGGTACATCTTCCTGGAGTACGCATCTCCCGCCCACGCCCTGGACGCCGTGAAGAATGCCGACGGCTACAAGCTGGACAAGCAGCATACGTTCAGGGTCAACCTCTTCACTGATTTCGACAAGTGAGTTCCGACTGGGCCCCAAAGGGTCGGACCCTACGTCCTGAGGGCCCAGCATGTCCTCCTGTGGTGCAGAGTTGACATGTCCGAGGCCCACTCTCCTCACCCTCTGCCCAGTCGGAGCACATCTTCTATCTCCTGCAGGGCGGGGGCTGGGGGAGCTCCTGGTCACACCGACATGGTCACTCCCTTGACCATTCATTCTGTCACTGTGACTGTCACGGTACCAGTACTCGTTTCTTTTTCCAGGTATATGACCATCAGTGATGAGTGGGACATCCCGGAGAAGCAGCCCTTCAAAGACCTGGTATGTTGTCAGGGTGGCTTCTGATGCGTTGGGAGTGGTGTGGTCCTAGCCAGGCTGTGCGTCCCTGGGGCCCGACGTGCCGCCCTCCTTGCTGGGTCTCTGGAGCAGCGCTAGTGAGACGTGCTGTTCCTCGCTGTGCTCTCTGTAGGGGAATCTGCGCTATTGGCTCGAGGAGGCTGAATGCAGAGACCAGTACAGTGTGATTTTTGAGAGTGGGGACCGCACTTCCATCTTCTGGAATGATGTGAAGGACCCCGTCTCCATCGAGGAAAGGGCGGTGAGTCCCGCGCCCATCAGGGCCTTCTGCCTGAGTTCACATCGTGGGGCAAGTGGGCTTGTGGGAGGGCAGGTGGAATGCCACTGTCTACAAGAACAACTTGTGTGCTTTCCCAGCTTTAGTGAGCCCTGAGGCCCAGGCGAGGCTGGCGCCTCAGAGGAGGGAGGGTAGTCCTGGGCGGCAGAGGGCACTGATTGCCTGCTGGTCTCTGTGGTGGCCCCAGAGTGCTCCTTTAAAGCTGCCCTCACTGCCACATTGTGTGGATGGGGGTTTCCCTGCTCTGCTCACATGGGCACTCTCTCCATAGAGATGGACTGAGACCTACGTGCGCTGGTCCCCGAAGGGCACCTACCTGGCCACCTTCCACCAGAGGGGCATCGCGCTGTGGGGCGGAGAGAAGTTCAAGCAGATCCAGAGGTTCAGCCACCAGGGCGTCCAGCTTATAGATTTCTCACCTTGTGAAAGGTGAGCTCTGGGAAGAGGCGGGGCTTGGTCAGCCGCCACAGAGGACTCCTGAGCCGGAGGGAGCTTTGTCTTCTGGACGAGGGTCCTGCAGCCCTGCTGTGCTCCTCCTGGAGGCGTGTCCTCACCTCGGGAGCCAGCGGAGTCGGCCCCTTGACTCCTAGACACTAACTGTGCCTCCCCCAGCCTGTGAGTGTCCCCCAGCCTGTGAGTGTCCCCCAACCCTGTGTCGTCGTCAGCCATCCCCTTCATTGATCTTCCACTTCACTAATATTCGCTGGAGACTGTTTCCTTGTGATAACTTTCAAAATCCGTAAGACCCTGGTCACAGACATGCAAAGTACAGGAGGCGGTTTCTCCCAGCGTTGTGTCCGAGGAGTGTTCTGGCTGCGTTTCCTCTGAACATTGCTCTGGCAGTCTGCGGTGCACCAGTCTCGGCAGCTCAGCTCTGAGGCTTCAGTCCTTGGCCTTTCGTTGTCCACTGTCTGGTTCACTGTAAGAGCTGACTGAGTGTCCATGGCTTGGGTCAGGTGCCTCTTATCCTCGGGGACGTCTTTGCTCTTAGCGCATCGAGGACAGATTTGCGGTGCAGTGTGTCACGCGATTTCTGTCGATGCACGTGAAATGAAATTCTTGCCAACATTAAGGGGGAGATGGCTTGAACCCTAATCAGGACGCCAGAAGTGCCTCTCTGGGGCAAGATAGGGTGGCTGCCAGCTGCTTGTTATGGTGTCCTGCTTGTCTCCCCTCCTTTGTAAGGGACAGTCTGCTCTGAGCTTTGGGTTTCTGTTTGTTTTTTTACTTTGAACAAACAAAACAGCTGCCGTGGCTGTGAAATACCAGCAGGTGGTAAGTGGTTCTGGGGAGAAGCCCAGGCACCAGAGTCCTCATAGACTCCTGCTCGGTCTGAAGCTGTGTGTGACCAGTGATTCTCTCTCCCTTGTCCCGTGAGGATGGCCACTGAGGACACCTTTGCGGAGGGGGGTTGGCGTGGTCCTGGTTTTAGCAGACATTTGGGGGCAGCTCCCACAGCGCTCTGCTGAGAGAAGACGTCTCTTCTGCGTCCCCAGTGCGGCCTCCTGGTGTGACAGGCTAGCAGGCAGCCGCTGTGGAGACGGGCCTGGCTCCATGGCACAGTGCTGTCTGCTGGGGTCAGCTGTGACGCAGCAACAGTTAACAGCCAGTAGTGTTCTGAAGCTCGGTGCCTTGACTACAGTGGATCACGTGCCTGCCACGTCCATGGCCCATGCCCCTCAGCACAGTCACGCGGAGCTTGTCCCTTTCTCCCACAGGTACCTGGTGACCTTCAGCCCCCTCATGGACACCCAGGAAGACCCTCAGGCCATCATCATCTGGGACATCCTGACAGGCCACAAGAAGCGGGGCTTCCACTGTGAAAGCTCTGCCCACTGGCCCATTTTCAAGTGAGTGGACTTGAGATGGTCTCCTGTAGCCCTGTCCTGTTGCAAGGACAGCCCAGCAGCACCTCTGTCCTTTCAGGTGGAGCCATGATGGCAAATTCTTTGCCAGGATGACCCTCGATACCCTCAGCATCTACGAGACGCCAGTGAGTAGGGCAGGGGTCCCAGAACGCTCCTTCATCTGCAGCCGAGTCCTGGGGTGGGGACAGATCCAGCTCAGATGGCCAGGGGTCAGAGGGTGCATATCTTTGCAGAAATAGACTGGCTTATCATTCTCCCACAGGGTGGCTGGCGGCTTTGAACCTCAGACCTGCTGTTAGCAGCCAGTGTTTGCTGTCCACTAGTCCCAGGGGTCTTTTGGGCATTTAATAACTGTGTAGTAAAGGCACGTTTTTTGTGGCTTTTGCCTCTTCCTGCCCAGGGCTCTGCTCCTTCCCCTTGCTGGCCTCTTGTGTGGCCTGTTGTAAGACTTAGCACGAGTGGATGACATGAGTGGCAGGGTGTCTTCCTGTGGTCAGTGCCCGTCTGTCACTGTCCAGCCTGCCCTGCTGTGGGCAGGCCCAGGCAGTAATTGTGGGCCCTTTATGAAACCCCTGTGCCTTCCCTGGGCACGGCTGACTCGGTGTAACCTTCTCTCGGACAGTCGATGGGCCTTTTGGACAAGAAGAGTTTGAAGATCTCCGGGATAAAGTGAGTGACCTTGTGGAATCTGTGTGACATGGTTTTTATGTTCATAGACCTGAGATTGGGGGGTAGGGCCCTGGCTACTGCCAGTCACCAGCACACCCCCAGAGCACTTGACTTCTGCTTGCCGTGTCCCGAGTCCTGGACCAAATCTAACAAGGAGTCTCTGAATTAGAGTTGTTGGAGGGCAAAGGAGGGTGTGTTACTTCTCTCAAAACTAGTCCCATCTCTTGGCCAGAAGGCACCAGCCACTGACCCATCATCGGCATGGTCCTTACGCTGTCGATGTTTACACATTTGGGCAGAACCGTAGGCTGTGGGGCCCTGTGCAGAAGCGTTCCTAAAGCGTCACCGCACGACTCTTGTAGAAGGTGGATGGCCACGGGTGGGGTCCTTGTTCTCTGTCCTCCACTTGACCGTTGAGCTGGAGTGTTCCCCTCCGGCGCCTTGACTAACCTGAGGAAGTCGTCTCGTGTGGGGTCTGTTATATATGGAACTCTGGTGGTGGTGTTGATTGCCGGCGAGCTTAGCGCGACTCATAGCGACCCTGTGAGCAGAAGGCCTGAAGCCTTTCTGTAACAACAGAAATCAAAGTTCATAGACTTTCCAGAGGCATGTTGTTTAGACAGTGGATGTCACCCTTGCTTCCAAACCTGGTGGCTTAGTGGTAAAGAATTTTGCTGCCCGTGGAAAGGTGTGCAGTTTGAATCCACGGGAGAAAGAAGGGCAGTCTCCTCCCACGTCACTGCCTATTACAGCCCACTGGAGGGTCAGCCGTGCGTCTGTTCTAATGCCACTACTCGGCACACGGCAGCAGTCGTACGGGCCGGGTCTGCGTCCCTCCCCGGCTGCTGTTCACTCACCAGCACGGGTGGAATGAAGCCCGGGGTGCTCAGGCCGGGGCCAGCTGAACAAGCAGTGGCTCCTGCTGCTGCCCCGGGCCAGCGGGACAGCTTGTGTACGTTTGTGCTAAGAGACTGCCCAGCGGCCTTTGTGGGATGTGTGACCTTCACCTCTGCTCTGCAGGGACTTCTCTTGGTCTCCTGGTGGCAACATCATTGCCTTCTGGGTGCCCGAGGACAAGGACATCCCAGCCCGGGTGACTCTCATGCAGCTCCCCAGCCGACAGGAGATCCGGGTCAGGAATCTTTTCAATGTGGTGGACTGCAAGCTGCACTGGCAGAAAAACGGAGACTATTTGTGTGTCAAAGTGGACCGGACGCCCAAGGGGACCCAGGTGAGTGGCGCCCTGGCTGGGTGCATTAGCTGGACCAGACACTCTTGTGTACAAGGAAGCTGTTGGAATCAGCAGTGTGGTCACACGACGTCGGTTTGGCACGGGGACAGTGACAGTGCCCACATCCAGGCAGGCCGCTGCTTTCCCCTTCAGCTGACAGTTGAAACAGACCTGTTACTTCTGATTTCCTGTTTCAGTAGAAGAACGAGCACTTATCTCTGCACCTGGTTTTAGCTTTGTGTGCGATGCTTAATGTTCATCTTAGAGAATGTTGTTTAATCTTCTCCTGGTAGAATATTCCTCGGATTTTTTTTTTTTTAGCTCTTCTTAAAGTGCACTTTGGGGCTTTGAACAGCTTCCCAGAGCTGGGGGGCCACCACTCTTAGATTCCCTTCATCCCAAAGAAAAACTGGATCTCTCCGTAGTCACTCCTGCCACAGAATCTGATCTAACTCACGGCGACCCTGAGAACAGCAGGGCTTCCCCAGGGCTTTCCGAGGCTGTTGGTTTATAAGGAAGCCGATGCCGACTTGCACGGGGCGCCTGGTGGGAGTGAGCGCCGGGCGGCTGGCTGCCGAGCTGTAGGCACTGGGCCGCAGGGCTGCAGGTGTGTGTGGAGGGCCGAGCTGTCCTCCGTGGGCGGGCCACTCCGTCCCTGGTGGCAGGCATGCGAGGAGTCGGGGTGTGTGTGTGCCGCGAGCAGACACCCCAACAGCAGGAGAGCTGACGCAGGCACGCGCGTAGACACCCCAAGTGTGGCAGTGGGATTGCGGGTGAAGTCCTCGAGTCTGCCTCGGATGGATGAAGTCTCTCTCATCTGTGAATTAACAGAACGTCACGTGGCATCTTTTTTTAAACAGGGTGTCGTTACAAATTTTGAAATTTTCCGAATGCGAGAGAAGCAGGTCCCCGTCGATGTGGTGGAGATGAAAGGCAAGTGCCCTGCTGGGTCCTGTTGCCTTTGGCTTCTGGGGACGTCCCTGGGGACTCTGCACAGGGCTTCAGTCCAGCGTGGACTTGGCACCTTGTCACGAGGCCGCGGTTGGGTTCCATCCTTCCCTGCCTCTCTGCCCGGGAGACACCCCAGGCTTGATTTATCCAGTCCCACTGAGAACGAGCGTGCCGGGTGGGTTTCTTCACTCCGGCCGCAGCCGGCCTCGGGCGCAGCTGAACCCACGTGTGTGTGGCTGTTCCCAGGAGCGCGTATCTGTGCTGCTTCCTGGTGTCAGGTACTTGCTGTTTGCAGTAGCAGTTGTTTTTGAACAGAACACAGATTTTTGTCTTAAAAGCGAGTCAGTGTCCTGTGCCGTGTCCTGTGCCAGAGGCCCGTGGCTATGGGTCACAGACAGTTTGCTGCTGCGTGTCTGCCTGGGGTTTTATCCATTTGTCGCTTTGTTTGGGGGTGGCAGAGGAGGTCCAGAGAGCAGCAGGCTGTGGAGTCAGGCTGAAAGGACTTGCAGCCCCCCAGTGGAGGTCCATCCAAGTGATCTTGACTGGGAGAAAGGCCATGGTCGTCAGCACTCAGCTGAGGGCAGGCCCGCGGGCTGGGGAGCCAGGCCCTCCCTTGTCGGCCCCCCTCAGCCACGAGGTGACTTTCCTCCTGTCACTGGGAGGGGACCGGTCTTGTTCCCGGTTTCCTGTCTGTAACTGCAGACAGCACTGACCGCCCCTGTGGCTTCCTACAGAGACCATCATCGCGTTCGCCTGGGAGCCCAACGGGAGCAAGTTTGCGGTGCTTCACGGGGAGGCGCCCCGCATCTCTGTGTCCTTCTACCACGTCAAGAGCAACGGGAAGATTGAGCTCATCAGTGAGTGGACGCCCGCAGCTGCCGGGGCCGGGCGGGGGGACAGCTGCTGAGACCCGCAGGGTGTCCTGATCGGCCGACCAGCGCAGTGTGCGAGGGTGAGGGGTGGACGGACGGTGTGGTGGACCTCACCTTGTCACGTGCCACTCAGGGCCCGACCAGCGCAGTGTGGGAGGGCGGGGGTGGACAGACAGTGTGATGGAGTGGACCTCACCTTGTCACGTGCCACTCAGGGCCCGACCAGCGCAGTGTGGGAGGGTGGGGGATGGACGGATGGGACGGTGGGTGGAGGGGTGGGTGGATGGTGTGGTGGAGTGGACCCCCTTTTGCTGTGAGAAGGCAGACAGCAGCCCAATAGCTTTTGTGGTGGCTGCTGGCTGCTCCTGGTGTCTGGAGGGAGACCTGCCTGTGGGGTTTCTGGGGTGCTGGCCCCATCACAGCACCCTCATGCCTGCCCTGCCCTGAGCCCTGAGTAGGCAGAGCCAGGAAACGGCCAGATGTCTAGCCTGTGTCTGCCGCCTTGGCTGAGACAACTTGTGGTCACTCAGGAAAGACCTGGGGGTCACGAGGAACAGGTCGTTGTGGTCCTGTGCTCGAGCGTCTGAGGCTGACCACCAGGGTCCTGTTGGAGTCTCTGGCGTCCGCTCTTCACTCCGTGCGGAGCTCCATTTACTCCTTGAGTGAAGGTGTTGGAAGCAGGGTCGGGGCTCACGTGACCCCTTGTCCTCTGCTCTTCATTTGAAAGGGTAGTTGGTAGCTTACCCAGCGACACCCACTCCTGTTGAGCTGATTGGGACACAGCGCCCTGGAGGACAGGGTGGAGCGGCCCCATGGGCTTAGCCCCACTTTCTCTTGGGGATTAGTTGACCTCCTGGCAGGGAGTTTTGGCCATGGGTTCTGGTGTGTTTATGGTGGGCGGCTGAGGTGTCCCGGGCTGTGCAGGAGTCTGGCTGAAGCCTCCAGAGCTGCCCTAGGGGCAGCACACACTCATGCCAGGTGTGGGGCCGCTCCCAGGGCACGACTGATGGCGTCTGTCCCCTTTCAGAGATGTTCGACAAGCAGCAAGCCAACACCATCTTCTGGAGTCCCCAAGGCCAATTTGTCGTGCTGGCTGGTCTGCGGAGGTGCGTGTCTGCTCTCTGTCCCCTGCCCCCGTCCTGGGCCGTGGGGTCTTCTGTCCTGTCTCTGCTGTGCTGGCCGTGGGCTTGGCCTCGGACCATGTCTCTGCCCCCATTCTGGGATGCGCGGCCTCTCTCCTGCTGGGCTGAGGACAAGCACGTCCCTGGTTCCAGGGCCACTTGGATGAACATGGTCACGCTGCGCTGGGTCCCAGGATTTAGGTTGAGCCCAGACCAGTGATAGCGATGGCCAGTGATGCTCTCTTAGCGTGGTTTGGAAGCTGTGTCCACACATCCTAACTCCCTCACGGGGAATGTCCTTTCACAGTCTGCTTAGCCTCATGTCTGCCTGGAGAGATTTAATTAGTGCAGGATGGACACGATGGTGGGCATGCCTGACCTCACATCATATCCCCCCCTTCCTGTGTAGTCACTGCTCCAGCAAGACAGACATTGTCATATGCACACTACACGTCTTCACTCAGCCACCCAGGGCCCTGTGACAGTGTCAGAGAGGCTGCTGGCCAGTGGTCACCTCACACCCCACTAGACTGCTGGGGAGTGGGCGCCTGGTGGAGCCAGGTCGGGAGAGCTTGTGTTGTCCCTGCAGCATGAACGGTGCCTTAGCCTTTGTGGACACATCTGACTGCACGGTGATGAACATTGCCGAGCACTACATGGCCTCCGACGTCGAGTGGGACCCCACGGGGCGCTACGTCATCACCTCCGTCTCCTGGTGGAGCCACAAGGTCAGCCTGGCATTCTGTGTCAGTGGGTGGCCAGGGGACGGGGCGGGCAGGGCACAGCACATGTTTCCCCCACCTGCACCCTCCGACACGTCTGTTTCACACGGACACACTCCCATCTCACACCTCTGTCCCTCCATGACAGGCACTTGGGAGTGCTGGTCTCTTAACGACTGAGAAAGGTGTTACAGGACCCACCTACCTATCTGGGGGTTCTTGTTACAGGCCAGTGATCGTCCATCCAGGCCCTGGTTAGCCCGTGGGCACCTCCTGGGAGACTCCTCCTTCACCTGTTACTGGCCCTGCTGAAACCTGCAGGGCGGAAGCAGGGCCTTTGTCCTGTCTCCCCCACACCTTGGACGTCAGATTGTTGACATCTGTCGACCGAACATGCCCGTGTGGAGAGCCCAGGCTCTCTTGTCTGGCCTTGCTGATGTGGTAACGTGTCCCTCCAGGTGGATAACGCTTACTGGCTGTGGACTTTCCAAGGCCGTCTCCTTCAGAAGAACAACAAAGACCGCTTCTGCCAGCTGCTGTGGCGGCCACGGCCTCCTACGCTCCTGAGCCAGGACCAGATAAAGGTGTGCAGGCTGGGGCGAGGGACACGGCGGTGAAAAGAAACAGGTCCTGTTGGCACTGGGGGCCACTGTGAGGGGACTACCCGAGAGGCCAGAGCAGGAGACACGGTCGCCATCTGAGACATAAGCTTTGCGGGGCCGAGTTTCCGAGGTTTTCCTGTTACAACTCGGTGTGGCAGTGGGCTTTGCGTAATGGTGTGCAGTAAGCTGCTGGTACCAGGCTGAGGAGAGGGAGGAGACCCAGGAGAGGCTGAAGTGCGGGTACAGCCCAACAGCTGAGGCCTGTGGAGGATCCGCACGCTCGCGTTCATGGTCAGGGGCCGGCTTCGAAGATGCTGTCTGTAGTTCTTGCTTTGAACACTTTCCTTCTCAATGACTTGTTTTCCTTTCAGCAAATTAAAAAGGATCTGAAGAAATACTCCAAGATCTTTGAGCAGAAGGATCGTTTGAGCCAGTCCAAAGCCTCAAAGGTGAACCCCATCAGCACAGCTGGGAGGGGACACAGGCAGCCCATGTGTTGGCTTTCGGGGGTGGCTGTGGCCAGCTGTTTGCTTTTGGTCATGCAGCCATGCTGACTGATGAGCTCAGTGTGTCATGCTAACATCTCCTGATGTAGGAATTGGTGGAGAGGAGAAGAACCATGATGGAGGACTTCCGGAAGTACCGGAAGATGGCTCAGGAGCTCTACATGGAGCAGAAGAACGAGAGGCTGGAGTTGCGAGGAGGTGAGAGGAAGCGCTGGGGTGGTCAGTGCGCACCCCCGGGGCCGAGAGGGCCTGGCTGGCTGCTGCCTGCAGCTCCACCCCTAGAAGATGAGGCTATCAGAGGGCTCACCGGGACCTTTCCAGGCTTTCTGGCCAACGTCAGGTGCTGTCGGCACTGGGAGCTTTGTGCCTGTGTGGGTGCATTCCTCCGTGTGCGCTGGTAACAGGAGCCCAAGTGTTGCCACGGGGAGGTCTCAGCTGCTGAGGGAAGGTCCACGCCCACCCTGTGGCTCCTGGGATGAAGACTTGTCACTGTAACGAGGACAGTCTTGCCATGCAGCCTGTCCCTCAAGGTCACTGTGAACACAGCAGTCACAGCGTCCCCGTCTTGTCTTGAAGGTGTGGACACTGATGAACTAGACAGCAACGTGGACGACTGGGAGGAGGAGACCATCGAGTTTTTTGTCACTGAAGAAATTATTCCCCTTGGAAATCAGGAGTGATTTGGAAGCACCATGGTAAGAGCGCCCTGTCCAGGCTGGGAATGGCCCTTGTCTTGTTCTGTCACCCTGTCACCAGGACGTCTGTCAGGCTGCCAAGGGAACGAGGCCTGTGGGGTTCATGACCTTCAGATCTAGGAGCTTCACCTCCCCATGCAGAACGTCTCCCCAAATGGAAGGAGTCTTGGCAGTGGACGCTGCCTGGGTGGTGTGGAGGCGTAGGGTTGGGGCTGACCAGCTCTGGCTCCAGTCCATTCTGAGAGCATCTGTGTCAGCTCAGTGTGGCTGGGAACTCGGCCACAGCTCCCGTGCTGGAGAAACGCGAGTGTCTGATCACAGCCATGCTCGTGGTTCGGGCTTGTCCTGCACACGGGTGGGAACTATACGGGCTGGAGCTCTGGGGTAGGGAGGTAACAGGGCCGGCCAGATGGACAGTGGTGGCCTGGTGTTGACCCCCGTGGTGACTTCCAGAGGCTGTGGTCCCCAGGCTGTGTCCTGAGCAGGGACGCCGTGGTGGCTCTGGTGTCATGGTTATAGTCATTCTTGTCGTTGCAGCGCCCCGGTCCCACTGAGTGGACTCTGGCCTCGCGCTCTGGCCCGGCACACCTGGACTCTCCATCTGGACACTCGTGCCTTCAGCCCCGTCCAGCCGGGGTGCTCTCGGCACTGCCCGCTCGCTCCTGTTCGGGCTTTGTTTTATTCCTCACCGCCAGTATTTGTTCCCTAGACTCGGCAGTACCAGGCAGGTGACCGCTCTCCTGCCCCAGTGCCCGCGGGCCGTGTCACCACCAGGAAGCACGTCTGTCACCTGGGCCCAGGTGTCCTTAGGAAAGGGCAGCGGGAGCGGGAGCTCACTGGCTCGGGCCATGCAGAGCTCAGCAGGCTGGACGCAGAATAAAGCAAACCTGTGTGAAAACCGTCTCTCTCCTCTTTACACAGAGTGGCCTCTATCACATGCCTCTTCTGTCAGTGCAGCCCCTTGTCCATCCACAGTGGTCTGAGAACCCAGCCCCTGTTGGTCCCGGGTCCTCTGTGAACACTGGTCACTGTGCCTCGTCCCGTTAGTGTTGTGTTGGTGCCTCTGCTGTGGGCTCCCCAAGTTCTCAGTGTCCATCCACTGGGGAGGGTGTGTCCACGGCACCGTCCACTGTGTGCACTGACTCTGGCCTGGAGTTGAGTTTACAGAGCCTAGCAGTGGCAAACCCAAGGGAGTTTTTATGTTTGCTGCAGAGCAGGGGGCAGGGGCCACCAAGCAGAGTGGGTCCCCCAGAACCCCTTCCTCTGTGGACAGGTCTGTGGTGCTGCTGTCTCCTCGCTGGCCTTAAACCGCCCTCTCCTGTGACCCCAGGACCCCTGCCTATGCCCTGCCCTCTCCTGCCTAGTTGGGCTCTGTCTGTGGTCCAGTCCTGCCTTTCTGTCCTTTTCCCGCTGTTCTGCCAGTTACCACTTGGTGGTATTCAATCCCTGGCTGTAACTGTTGCATCATTTGTAAATAAATGACTTTCTGAAACCCTCGGGTTTGCTTTGCTGAGGCATCCGCTGCAGGGGGTGGGGGTGGGGTCCTGGGCCATCTTGAGCCTGCAGGTCAACTTGGCACTCCACGTCCAGCCTGTCGCTAGCCCTGGCTCCTCTCCTGTCTTCAGGGATCAAGACTTTAACTAGGACCTGAAGCTTCCCAGAGGCAGGAGACCAAAGGGCTGGCAGTTCCAGGATGGTGAACGTGTTGTAAGGGGTCACTTGTTGAGGTGGTGTCTGTGCAGCTGAAGGTGCAGGTGCAGACAGTGGGCCTTTCTTTAGAAGGCATGGTGTCAGGGCCAGAGCGTCCAGGGCACTAAGGGACCAGTCGAGCTCTGGGGGGCTTGAGGGAGGAGCCTGCCGGCTGGGTTAACAGTACTCCATGTAACTACTCCACGGGCCTCCTTGTACGGACGGAGCTGGAACCCACTGCTGTGGAGCCAGGCTGACTTCGCCGGCCTAGCGGCAGTACGTCGCCTGACAAGCTCACCCATCTTTCTGCTGTGGGGCAGCTGCTGGTTCCGGAGCACAGCCTTTGGTTGGCCATCAGCGCTCCTGACCACCAGGGCTCACAGAGACGAGGTGGCCAGGAATGTGCGACACCTGCGGACAGGAGCCTGCTTCCTTTGTGCCTGCGGGGTGGAACTGCTCTGGATGGCTTTCATGGCCCGGGACCCCTCAGGTGGCTCTTGAGTGGTGACCCCCGGGTGGTTGGCATTGCCCAGGGATTTTAGTACCCAAATCACCATGCCTGAGAAACCCACAGCCACCCTTTTGGTTCTGACCTGGAGACCCTCCATGGGGTTTCTGAGGCATCTCCTCTGGAGAGAGGTGCCAGCAACACACGCAGTGGACTACCCTGAGCGCCTGGAGCACGTCACAGGACAGCAGGGCTTGACACTGGTGAAATCGGCCAGACCCAGCTAAGGATGTAAAATACGGTGCAGTGGAACGGTTCCGTGGAGGTGCGGGAGGTCGGGGCTCATACAGTGCCAAACCCCGAGGGCAGCAGAAAAGCCAAGGGCAGGGTCTGAGCAGTCCACACCTGGCCACTAACCCTTCAGCACAGTGCTTGGAGCCACTTCTAGAAGCCAGCCTGTGGCTTAAATGCATGGAGCCAGCAGGGGCCAGAGTTCACCATCACCACCACCAGCAGGACCTGGTCACAGGCCTCAGGACCAGACATCACTGTCAGCCCACATAATGCTGGTCTCTCTGGAGGACAGTGAAGATCAATTAGCCACAGCACCCGTGAAGCTGGAGCTCCTCAGGGTCCATGGCCCCCAGCGCTGACCGCTCTGGAAGGGCCCTCGGAAGTTGAGGAGTCGCCTGATTGCAGGACCCTGTCCTTGTGGTCACTGGTGCTTGAGCACACTGTCGCAGTGGTGTCCCTCCATCTCGCTGAGAGCCTGCCCAGTCAGACCACCAACTCCGAGCACGAGAGAGCCTTTTCCAGAGACTGACCTGCCTGAGGGTGCCCCCGGTGTGAGGAGTGTCACCCTCTCAGGGAGCACTGCACACCTTCACTGCATTTACTGATACTCTTGTCAGTGCAGTGTGTGTTTAGTATTAATTCGTCAAGACCACAATCAGGCTTGCTGGGCTGATGCAGACTGGAGCGGGCTCGGAGAGATGGCCCTGCTAGAGTCTCCGGTGAGCCTGGTGCTAAACTCCCCCCTTGGCACCCTAACAACAGGCCTACAGGGTGACCACCGATGCCAGGGAGGCACTCCACCCCTCAGGCTCACAGGGCAGCCCGTGTCCAGGGCTGAGCCCCAGAGGTTGGAAGAGCAAGGATGGAGGGACGGACATCGATGGGATTGTGTTCAGTGTCAACAAAATGTGAGTGGTTGAATGGAAACCAATCTGCTCTGCAAACATTCCCTCAAATCACAAGACTTGGAAGAAACAGGTGTGACTTCTGCAAGCCCACCTAGTGGCTGTCCTCTGAGAATTGTCCCCACATGCTGGCTTTGCTGGTAGCTGTGGCTGGCCCCTCCTGGGCGTGGCAGGAGAGGAGAGCAGACCCACCCCTCCTCCCCAGGCTCACCTGAGACCAGGTGAGCGCCCTGGAAACCTGGCAGGTTGCTGAGGGACTGGATGAGCTAGTCAGCCCAGGGTTGGAATGGTGCCCGGTGCACAGTCTCCCAGGTACCGTGCCACCAGAGGGGCTGCCTGGCAGCACTATAGTGCGAGCTGGGAGGACGGGGCCCTTCAACCAAGGAGCGTGGCTGACGTCACCTGGGCTGTCACTGCACTTCACCTGGAGAGCAGGGTGCACCCACCCCGGCCAGGCCATGCCATCCCCAGCCCGGGGCAGCCCGGCCATTCGGGAGGTCGCTGCCACTGAGCCCAAGGACCAGCAGCTCATGGTGAGTACCCTCCAGTGGGTCAGCTTCCTGGGTCCCCTGTAGCTTACCTTCTCTCTAAACCAGGGGACCCGTGCACCTCACCTCTTCTCATGGAGGACCGAGCCAGCCCCCGCTCACTCCACACACCATCTTCCGTGTGCTGGGTGGTGTGGCCATTCAACAAGCTTAACTACTGACCTGCAGGTGAGAGACTAGAGGTCACCAAGAGGCCCTCAGAAGAAAGACCTGAGGTTCCCTTGTGAAGAACCAGCCCCTGAAGCCATCGGGGACAGGCTCCTCTCTGACACACATGGGGTCCCCGTCAGTTGGAGGGGACAAATGTTTTCAGTTTCTCCTGTCTGCCTGGTCTGGCTCAGGCATTGTCTGTGGCTGAGGAATTTGGGGAACAGGTTAAACTCAGCTGGTGACCTTAGAACCACAGCCACTTCACTTGAGGGAGCTGCAGCCAGGACTTCCTGGACCCCCACGAAGGCTGGCTGGTTAGAGGTGGCCAGGACTGGCTGCAAAAGACTGGCTTGGTCCCGCAGCTTCTGAGCGGGCAGGGAGGACACAGCCTGAGGGGCCATCTGACCCCAAGGCCACTGGCCAGAGACCCCCCCAGAAGGTGTGCAGGTACAGAGGAGTGGAGACATGTAAGGGCAAAGTGTGGTAGCACAGATGCAGAAGTGTGCAGGTGTGTGCAGGCAGAGGCGTAGAGGTGTGCGGGTGTGGAAGTGTGCAGACAGCAGTGCAGATGTGTACAGGTGTGCAGATGTGCAGGTGCAGAGTTGCAAAGTGGTGGAGGTACCTCAGGCATGTGTCTGCTGCTCTCTGTGCCTCAGTCTCCCCATATGTCCAGCAGGGTTATGGTAATCCTGAAGAGGGCTAGAGTCTTCCATCAGTAGCCAGAAGCTTTCAGGAAGAGGGAGAGAGCTGAGTGGGGGTGCGCTGTTGGGGGGTCTTTAGACAACTGTTTCTCTGTCCACCCTTAGGTAGCCCTTCGGATCCGCCCACTGAAGGATGCGGAGCTGGAGGAAGGGGCCACCACCATTGCCCACAAAGTGGGAGACCAGGTGAGGTTGAGGAGGCCTTTCCGGGGGTGGTCCTGGCCCAGTGCCTCAAATCTGCTTGGTTCCAGGCAGACCCGTTTACCGCTGCTCCGTTGAACCTCCCGAACAATCCTTTCAGCAGGTTTTTTAATTAAAAACATGGACATTGTGTGGCCACGTTGCATCAAGCAAATCTGCCGGCACCCCTTTCTGAGAAGCATGCGCTCACCTTGTCCTTCTCACAATATTTCACACGTTTGCTTCTTGCTGTCCCCTTTTCAAGGGAGCTCTAGTGATCTAGCAAATAAGGAGTTCACTGCCAGTGCAAAGGCAGGCGTTCAAATCCACGAGCTGCTCGGGCAGAGAGCGGTGGACGGCCTTGTAGTTTACAGCCTCGGAGAGCCTGCTGGAGGGTCAGCTGGGAGTTGGTTCTGACTTGACGTAACAGCACAACAATCACAAATTCAGACCCCTTCAAGCCAAGCCCCCTGCCCTGATCCGAGTGTGACTGCCAGACCCCACTGGATCGCCAGAGCGGTGAATCTTTACAGGACTGGGCCCACCTTTCTCCGGAGGAGCGGAGGTGGGTTCAGACAGCTGTCCACTCAGTTAGCAGCCTGACTCCTAATGTGCTCGGCCACCAGGCCCCTCTCTTAAACAACATTGTCGTGTCTGCACCTGTAGCCATGGGAACCCTGGCACTTGTTTTGCCAGGAAGCGCGCTTTATTGCTGGGCCCTGGCTCTGAGCCTGTGGTGTCTCTGAGGTCTGCCTGACTCCCTCCCCCAGACAGGCTACGTCCCGGGGCTCTGGACATGCTCCCCCTCCTGCATCACCCCATTGTGCCTTCACTTGCATTCAGCATGATACCATGCCGAGTGCTCACTGGGGCTGCCACCCGCTCTCCTGCACACGCTCCATGGACAGAGGGGACAGTGGACCAATAGAAGGACCCGAGGGAACACAGGCAAAGAGGGCGTGACCAGGAAGTTGAGGAAGTGGGGGAAGCTAGGCAGCAATGAAGGCCGAGGGAAGAGCTGGTGATGGGGGCCCGAGTTGGGGGCGTGGGGAGCAGGCTGGCTCTAGAAAGCTGCAAGGTTTAATTTGTTTTAACATTTCATTGTGATTTGGATTAAAGTTGACAGAGAAAATTGGTTTTCATGAGCTGATGGCAGAGCAATGTCATTGCAGCAGCACTCTCCCACTCCCTCCCTGTGAGTCTTCTTTCCGCTCAGACTTCAGCCCTGTGAGGGCCCCTGATGCCGTAATGTGCGATGTCTTCACTTCTAATTGTAAAGTCAGCAGTTCAAATGCATCAGCTGCTCTGAGGGAGGAAGACGGACAGTCTCCTCCCGTGCAGTCATCACCTTGGGGATGTGGGTAGGTGGGGTTACTGGCAGTTGAACCACTTGATGACACTGGAGTTTTTTCCCTGACCTCTCCCTGCCTCCTGAGCTTTCTCCCAGGCAAATGCTGCCACTTTGACTTCATGTGCTTGATTGTTCCGAGGAGAGATTTTCCTGTGTGACTTAACACCTTATAGGCCTGCCTGTTGGTGGTGCAGCCTCAGAGAGACCTTCTGGAGGTCAGCTGTGTCAGGCCCAACCCGATGGCAGTGAGCATTGTTGTCAGGTGCCTATACGTCCAGTATGACCCCCAATGGCCCAGAGAACACCCTTGTCCTGTCCTCTGCCACTGACGTCATCTGTGACACACTTGGGCCCATTGCTGCGGTCACTGTGTCAGTCTACCTCGATGAGGGCCATCCTCTCTCCAACTGTCACCTTTCCATACACGACATCCTTCCCCAAGGACTTTTCCCGAAGTCTGTGGGACCAAGTTTCACTATCCTTGCCTCTACAGGGCACTTTCTCCAGGACGTATTTGTCCCTTCGGCAATCCAAGAGAAGGCTCGGTGTTTCTCTTCACACCATAACTCAGAGGCATTGAGTTTGCTTCTATCATTCTTATTTTATCCAACTCTCAGATGTGTAGCAAGTCATTGAAAAGAAAATGGCTTGGATCAGGTGCACCTTAATCCTTAAACTGATATCATTGCTCCTTAGTATTCTGGAGGAGCCCTTGACAGCTGACTTCTCCCCGATGCCGTCACTTTGATTTTTTTGACTGCTGGTACCAAGGGTGTTGATTGTGGATACAATTCAGATGAAGTCGTTGGCAACCTCAGTCCTCGCTCCATCTCTTGATGCTGCCTGCTGAGTGATTATGGGGCTGGAAGTTGAGCCGAGACCGTGAGTTCAATTCCAGGCTGGGAAGGCGTGAGGCCTCCCCTCTTGGGGAAGCACCACCAGTCCCTGTCAAACCAGGAAGCCTATGGTGTTTCTGTCATTGTGAGTCCTGTTCCACACTCACCTCCTCTCTGTCAGGGACCTTCCCCAGTGACCGCTTTCAGAGTGGCCAGCAGTGGTGGCCGGCACCGTCCAGCCCAGTGGCCTCAGTGGTGGAGCTTGAAGTGCAAGTGGTCCCTCAGTCTTCAGCCGCTTGTTGCCTTGTGCCTTTGATTGTCTTCACTTGAAAGCTGCAGCCTTGGAAAGGGCTTCTGTGGCCTCGCTGACCACAGTGGCCAGGATGACCGCAGCAGCCTTGCTGACCGTAGCAGGGAGCCCAGCACACAGCGTGTTGACCAGAACTTCCATGTCTCAGAAGCATCTCCAGATGCTGAGCTTTCCGGGCACTTCAGAGAGCTTGTGTGCAGCCTTGCTGAGATAAATGCCGTGCCCGTGCTTGGAAGCTAAGGTGGGGCTCACTCCCTGTTGGGCTGGGGTGGGAGGGTTAGCAGGGATGGAGGGACGGAGGGGGCGTAGAAATGAACAGATAGAGTAAGTGGATGAAGGGAAACCACGGTAAGAGATTGACTAAACATTGTCATTAGCTGATCACGCTAATCAATGGTAAAGTTATGAAACAAAACGTCTATTGATGGTTCAAATGAAAGAGCAATATGATATGTAAGCTTTCACTCAAATAGTAACATTGTGAAGAGAATGTGAAACTTGGAGTAGAACAGAGTGGTGAGGGGTTTCAGGGTGTCCCTGGAGGGGAGGGGCATGGGCCCTGGGGCTCACAGAGGACTCACGGGGCTCGTCACGGGGGGTCACAGGGCTCATCACGGGGTGTCATGGAGCTCGTCACGGGGTGTCACAGGGCTGGGGCTCACAGGGCAGGTGTTTGCTCTGTTATGCATGTGTTTAAAAAAAATGTTGAAGCCAGTATCTTGGGGGGGAGGTGTATGTGTGTTTGTGTGTACGTGTAGGTGTGGATATGTGTATAGTTTTGTACGTGTGTATGTGTGCGTGTGTGCATTTGCGTGTGTATGTCTTCTAAGCTGCATATTTTTCTGTTTGTTTGTTTTTTCACTTTAAAAAAATACTATTCCTTCTAAGAAAAGGGAAGATGTAGACTTGGTTTGGGGTATTTTTTTCTCCTCGAAGGGCCAGTCAGTGGATGTTCTCCAGGTGAAGTATGTCACTTGCCGCCTTGGGGGGTGACCTACGATGACCTTACCTTACAGATGAGAACACTGAGGTTTAGAGGGTTGAGGAAGTTTGTCCCAGGTCTGCAGACTAGTGGGCAGGAAAGCCAGGGTTTGAAAATGGACCGAGTGCTCCGGAGACTGAGTTCTTGGTCACCAGGCTCACTGCTCTGGTGCTTGGCAAGCTTCCTCACCCGAGAGCTGCCCAGCCTGGTCTGCAGACGGGTGGCACACTGTGTACCCCTGGGACGTGGAGGGCTGCCTGGACGGCCTGCTGCACCCTGGGAAGGCCAGGACTTGACGGGAAGAAGGTTCTGCTGATGTCCTGAACAAGTACCGGCAGGAGCCCAGGCCTGGCCCCACTCTGTGAGCCTTGGTGCATCTGTGGGGTGCCCGGCTGGGGGGCTCTTGCCTCAGTGGTGCCCCACTCTGACAGTCCTGTAGTCCCTCAGGCCTGAAGGGACAGGGTGAGCCTGCGGCTCTTGCCAGTCTCCGCCTGTACAAACCCCAGGGCCTGCTGGGCCCCGACACCCTGTGGGGGGTCCTTTGAACTCGGTCTCCAGAGACCCAAGTGTTCTTTCTTTATCATTTTGTCTGCCCTACAGGAGCTGGGAGGAGCCCGAGGGGCTGCCCAGGCAACCGCAGGGAGCAAGCCCAGGTTACAGAGGGCAAAGTGGAGGGTCAGTGAGAGAGAGGAAGACCTCTGGCCAGTCCCCTAGCGTGCTGGGAACAACAGTGACACTGGAGGGTTTTAACAGCAGAAGGTTATTCTCTCCCAGTTTAGGAGGCTGCAAGGCCAAGTTCAGGGTGGCAGCTCCAGTGGAAGGTTCTTTCTGTCAGTTGTGGAAGAAAGTCCTTGTCCCCCTCAGCCTCTGCAGAGCTGGTGTCCCCTGGAGACTCTGCGTGTTAGAGCCCAGGTCCCAGAGGACACACCCACTCCTGGTGATTACGGCTTGGTGGTACTGGGGTCTCTCAACCCCTCAGCTTGTTTTCCTCATCTTTTTTGGTCTCTGCTGAGATGAAAGATGTTTCAGACCACACCTGGGGAGTCCTCGATATCGAGGCAGCTGGGATGGGGTTAATGGCTGATATATTCTACCCCTAATCCTCCTACAACTTTGATTCCTCAGATCAGGGGGGGGCCATTATATCATATCATCAAATACATGCATTTTGGGGGACACAGTTCAATACCTGACAGTCCCCAGGGCTGACACAGTGGCTGCAATGAAGGACGGAGCAGGTCTGAGCAGGGCTTGTCCTGCTGTCCCTGGGGCAGCCTGGACGTGAGTTGGCCCAGCCGACTTCGCGGTGCTGTGGGAAGGTGTCTGAAGCATCGGCCAGTCCAGCATCTTCCTGTGACCCTGGCGGCACTCGTGCGGGCAACAGTCTCCACCATCGCTGCCCCACTTGTTCCGCTTCCAGGTTGGGAATCCCAGGTCCCCGAATCATGACGCCCTCCAGCCCCAGGGCCTGGTCACAGCTAATCGACTTTGGTCTCTCAGCATCTGCTTACCCTAGACAGTGCATGCAAGAGGAATCGTATGATGGTCAGTCACTTCTGCCTGCTTCTCTCTCCCTGAGTATCATGTTTCTGGGGGCCAGGCGATGGAAGCAGGTTCCAGGACTCCGTTCCTCTTCCTGTTCAAGTAGTACCCCATTGTGTGATGGTCCACCCTGAGTGCGTCACCTGCTGGTGGACACACAGGCTGGGTCCACTCTGTCACCTGCTGGTGGATACGCGGGCTGGGTCCACTCTGAGTGTCTCCGTCACCTGCTGGTGGACATGCGGGCTGGGTCCACTCTGTCTCTGTCACCTGCTGGTGGACACACGGGCTGGGTCCACTTTGTGTGTCTCCGTCACCTGCTGGTGGACACGCAGGCTGGCTCCACTCTGGCAGCTGTGAATGGCACTGCAGTGATAGGAGTATACATGGAGCTGTTTGAGTCCCTGCGTTCATTTCTTTGGGGATAGTCAGTAAAACCTTTGAAAGCTGGAACCTGTGTAAGGTAGGAACCTGTTGGAGAAGGAAAATGCAATCATTTTCCAGCACCGAGAGAGATGGAAGATTGGTAAGGCTGTACCTGTTGGAGAACTCACACGTGTGGATAGCATGGGAGTAGACAGTGTCGGGGCACCGAGTGGAGCAAGCCAGGGTACTTGGCTGTGTGCTTGGACACCGTGAAGTGAAGCAGGGAGGGGGACCTACCAGGCTGTTGAAGGAGGCTCTGGATGGGGTCTGCAGGGTGTGGACCAGGTGAGGGTCCCGTGCTGATCCTCCTCCTCCCTCCAGATGATGGTGCTCATGGACCCTGGGGAGGACTCTGAGGACCCACTGCGTCCCCACCGCTCCCGGGAGAAGACCTTCATATTCGACATGGTGTTTGACCAGCACGCCTCCCAGGTGCTGCTCTCCCCCCTGTCGGCCAGCCCAGCCACAGGATACCCCGAGCTCAGAGGCCCTCGAACACAGTTGGGAGCCCCGTGATCCCCTTTTTCTGCTAGGGCAGCTCCTGCAGATGCTGTCTGAGGGTGGGGTCCCCCGGGGTGCTCCTCCTGTGAGAGAAACTTCCTTTAGCAGCCTGTATGTCTTGTGGGGTTTGCTTGTTTTTCGGATGTTCAACTTCTGTTCCACGTCCCACGCACCCACTCTGTCCAGGACCCCTTCGGAGGGGTCAGCAGTGGTGGCTGGAGATGTCCTGGCTCAGGGTCATGGAGGCTGAGGTTCCAGTGGTCAGCTGTCTCCCGTGCTCTGTGAGGATCAGCTAGCCAGCCCCTGAGGTGGCGGCAGTCTCGTGCCTGCGGAAGGCCCCATCTTGCTGTCCTGGAGCTCTGCTGCGGCCAGGCCCACACTGGCCTCTCCTGGGGCTCAGGCCTCCACTCTGCACAGAAGCTCAGGGGCGTCCAGCTTCTCACGTGATGACGCAGAGTGCTGAGATAGTAAGGTGGCCAGGAGAGCCTGGACCTGGCTTTACTTCTGCTGGGCACTGGCCCAGGCTCCAGGGAAGAGGCGTTGGATGGGCATCCCCGAGAGGAGAGAGGCAGAGTCCATGGGCATCCTTCATCCTTCCCTGGCCCATCCCCGCCCTCATTGCATTCTGAATTCACACAAGTGAATTTCCAGACGCACACGTCACGGGCTTGCACAGTGCACTGTATTCCTCAATGGCATTAGGACGGTCGAGCTAGACATCACCACAGGGCCAAAGAGATCTGCTCAGGCTTGACAGTTCTCGAGATTTCTCTAGTTCCCTAAACTCCAGTCGAGCAGAGCTGAGCGGCATAGAGAGGAGATCAGCACTTACTGAGCAGCTCCTCCGTGCCAGGGAGTGTGTGCAGCACACTGTCCCGCAGTCCTTCCAGAATAGCGATCACATGGTCCCCAGGTGAGAAAACAGAGGCCAAAGGAGGTAGCTCCTTTTGCTTGAGGTCACAGAACCAGAGCTCAGTCTCAGACCATGCAAATGCAGAGTGGAGGGGAGCAGGGGAGCTTTGTGCTGAGATTCGGAGTCTTCCCAAGCAGGGTTCCAGGGCCGCCTCCACCCCTCTACTCTGTCTATCCAGCCAGGGGTGCTGGGAAGGTTCATAAAGGGCCCAGAGATGCAGTCAAAGTGGGGACTCTTCAGGCCCCAGCCTTTCTTGGCTTGAATGTTCCTGTAAACGGGGAGCTCACTTCCTCCCACCCTCATGGCTACATACAGGCGCACCTTGTTTTATTGAATTTCTCAGATACTGCTTTGCTTACAAACTGAAGGTTTGTGACAACCTTGTGTCAAGGAAGTCTTCCTTGTGGTGCCATTTCCCCAACAGCCTCATGTACCTGGCACTTTCTCCCAAAATGCTTTTTCACCACATGATTACACTCTATTGAGGGAGCTCTGGTGGCCTTGTGGGTAACAAGTTGTGCTGCCACCTCAAAGGCAGGCAGTTCAAATCCACCAGCTGCACCACAGGAGAATGAAGGGCAGTCTCTGCTGGGATTTACAGTCTATGAAAACCCCCTGGAGGTCAGCTGTGAGTTGGTTCTGACTTGATGGCACACAACAACAACGATGATGTATGGTGCCTGCCTGTCTGTCATCTGCTCTGGGAAACCCAAACAGCCGTGTGATGTGTGATGCGCTTCCTTGCAACCCTCCCTTGTGCAAGCTCTTTGCTGAACTGTGGCCTTCACTGCCTCATGGCTCTGGAACTAGACCCATGGGCCCCCCCAGATCTGCCTGTGTGACTGCCTGTTGGCAAACGCTGCTGGCCTGGAACGGCCACTCCCTGGTCTTGATTTTGTCTCCACACCCTGCTGCTGCCCCCTAGTCCTCTGCAGTTTTCTTGATTGTGCTCGATTCTTGGGGGAGCCCCCTGGAAAGGACTCATGTATGTGCTCGATTATTGGGGGAGCACCCACTGGAGAGGACTCACACGTGTTCTGGGCCTCGTGCATCTCACATGGTGAGAGCGGTCATGGAGAGTCTACCTCGGTCCCATCTCCAGTCTACCTTGTGCCGCTGGGCCTGCCCTGCCCATTCCACAGATACCCATGGGGAGGCTCGGCACAGCGAGGCAGCCGGCCAAGGTCACAGAGCCATGAGGCCCCTTGATGGGTGGCCTGGGAGGAGCCAACATGTGAGCTGTTTCTCGATGCCCTTTTCAGGCCCACGTGCCCTGAGCTGTTCAGAGAGAAGGGAACACGTGCAGAGCCCACCCCCTTACCCTTACCCGCCTGCTGGCTCCTGACTCCCTGGGCTGTCCCATGATTCTCCTTTGTCTGTCTGCAGGAAGATGTGTACCGTGCCACCACCCAGCACTTGGTGAAGGGTGTCGTTTCTGGGTACAATGCCACTGTGTTTGCCTATGGCCCTTCAGGTACGTCTGCTGAGGGCTGGGTCCCTGGAGCGGGGGTGGGGTAGAGTGGCAGGAACTTGTCCTGCTGTGTGCTGGCCCAGTGCCGGCCCTGTTCCTCTCGCCTTTCTGGACCAGCCAACCCAGAGAGCCAGCCAGCTCTACTCTACCTCATAGGTGGGGAAACTGAGGCCAGGGGGTAAAACGCCTCCCCACGTGGTCATCAGCTGGTGGGGTGGTGGCAGACGCGGCTAAAGGGAAGCTTAGCTATGAGAACCTCCTGGCTGCCCACAGGAGAAAAACATAGCTGTTTGTAAAATTTACAGCCTTAGATACAGTGTGGTGTCTGAGCCAGCTCTGGGGGCCCCACTTCCCTAGTGTGGTGTCTGAGCCAACTCTGGGGGCCCCTCCTCCCCCTGCAGGGGCTGGGAAGACCTACACCATGCTGGGCATGGACGCAGAGCCTGGCATCTACCTGCAGACGCTCACTGACCTCTTCCAGGCCCTTGAGGAGACCAGCGACAATATGGACTACAGCGTGTCCATGTCCTACCTCGAGGTGAGCCTGCCTCCCCTCCATTTGCTTATCTGCAAAATGGGTGTGATTTTGGTCTAAGTGACACTTTTAAGGCCTCAGCACCACATATCAAACCCAGTGGTCTGCTGACCGTGTAGCAAGCCTCTGTCCACCCTTCAAGGCTCTGAGGGTTCTCTGGAAGCTTTGAAGTCCCTACACTCATTTTTGCACCAAGCTGCTCTGCCTCCAGCTCTTATGTTGTGCTCTAGATTTATAACGAGGTGATCCGGGACCTCCTGAATCCTTCCTTGGGCTTTCTGGACCTGCGGGAAGATTCTCGTGGCAGCATCCAGATTGCAGGCATCACAGAGGTGTCTACTTCAAACGCCCAGGAGGTGAGAGGCAGGGGCTGGTGAGGGAAGCATGGCTCAGGTCTCCACAGCTACAGACAGCGGTGTTTGTAATGTCCTTCCTATTTAGGCCCTCAGATAGACTTATAACCCTGGAGCTTCTTCCAAGGCCAGCTCCCATCTCTTCCCTGCTAGACTATGCTCAGGGCAGACATTACTGAAGAATAAACACACCCTCTCCACCCTCTCATTCTCCTGTCTGCTGTGCTGCACACAGGGCAGGCATCACTGATAGAAAACCCACCTATCTACCTAGGCTGTACTTGTGGGAGCAGACATCACTAATAGATCACCTACCCTGTCAACCCTCACTCCCTTACAGCTGGATCTGCATGGCCAAGTGTGGGGAGGTGGTGGGAACGCAGGATCTGTTGGTGATGTCTGTGGAGTCCAGGTGTTGCCTCTGCTGGACAATGGCTCTCTGAATTCACCCCTGAGGGCCACCATGTGTAGCTGAACTTGGCCCTGCTGTGAGCAGCCTGAATTCACTGTCCGTCTCTGCCCGCTGTCTCTGGGGGGCATGCAAACACTGACCTCACCTCTGTCCTCAGATCATGCAGCTGCTGACCAAGGGCAACCGAGAGCGCACGCAGGAGCCCACGGCCACTAACCGGACGTCGTCGCGCTCCCACGCCGTGCTGCAGGTCACTGTGCGCCAGCGGAGCCGCGACTCGGAGCTCACAGAGGCCACACACATCGGCCGGCTCTTCATGGTGGACCTGGCCGGCTCGGAGCGGGCCTCACAGGTACCCGAGTTCCCGTATGCCCCTGCCCTTCCATAGCGGGCTTCCTCTGAAAAACAGAACTTCCTATTGTGGTGTGGGTGAACGCTTTGTGAGCAGATTGGTTTTTCACGGAACAATTTGCTCACATTTTATTTTCCTGCCACTGACCAGAAGCCATGCAGAGGCAGCACCCTTCCCACTCCCTCCTTCTGGCTCTCGTCTCCACCCACCCATCTAGCCTTTTCGTTCTGCTTTCTGAGCTTACCACCAAGCCCAGCCCTCCACTGTCGCTCCTGGCGCGGCAGCCCTGCAGTGGGTTTCCAGGCTGTAAATCCAGTGGACGGAAATCGCACTTATTTCTCCCTTGGAGCCACTACTGCTGTAACAGAAATCCCACGAATGGGTGGCTTAAAACCGGGACGTGTTCTCTCACCATTAGGAGGCTGTTAATGCTGTTGTTAGTGCCGTCAGGCGAACCCGCACTAGTGGTTCTGTGCACAGCAGAGCAGGGCCCTGCCTCGTCCTGTCCACCTCACGGTCATCTGCTCCGAAACCCGTTGGTGCAGACCTTCCTCGCCTTCTCCAACCCTCCACTCTCCTGGGCCTGGAAATCTGCAGGGACTGGCCTCTCGACTCTCCCTGCTTCCAAGGAGCTGCCCTTCTTCCAGGACTTGTCCTTTGGGCAGTCCAGGCCGCCACGGTCTCTCTGCAGCACCACAGCTCACAGGCGGCCGTTCTTCAGTCTATTCACCACCCACCTTCCACATGCACAGGGAACAGTGGACAAGGCCATGGCTTGAGTCAGGAGTGCCTCGCCTTTAAACTGACACCATTAATCGCTGGTCCTTTAAAAAGTACGTAGCGAGACAGGAAACAAAAGCAATACAGACCATCAACAAAACCAGGAGCTGATGTTTTGAAAGTGTTAATATTGACAAACCATTGGTGAACTTAACAAAGTAAAAAAAAAAAAAAGGAAAAGACACTAATAACTCAATTAATGATGTGACATCACAACAGAACCAGAGGAAATTATACTATTATTGTCTGATAAAGTTGAAAACTTAGAGGAAATGGACACATTCCTTGAAGCTCTTAATATTTTTCCATTTATCATGTTATTTGTTGATCCAGTATGAGGATTTTTGCTTTCTTCACGTTGAAGTGTAATCCATATTGAAGGTCTTTGATGTTCTTCAGTGCTTCAAGTCCGCTTCACGTTCAGCGAGCGAGGCTATGTGATCTCATAGTGCAGGGCGTTGGGGAGGCTTCCTCTGGTCCTGATGCCACACTCCTCTTGACGCAGTCACTTCGTGAACTGCTTGCTCGGTGTGCAGAGTGAACAGGTGTGCTGAAAGACCACAGGCCTGATGCACCCCTCCTGCCTGTAAAGCACACAGTGACTCTTTCCCCACCTGAATGACGGCTGTGTGAGCACCACTGCGTGTTCTGGGATTCCCATTCTTCGCAGTTGTTGCCTTGAATTGACTATGCCTCACGTGTTGAATGTCTTTGCAGTCCTTTAAACACAAGTAAGCATCTTTAGGAGACTAGCAGTCCAGCCCCGGGCGCCAGCTGCGGAGCTCGCCCTCTCTGCGGGCCCTGTGGCAAGGGCTGTGTCCTTTCAGCATCTGCTCTGGGCTGTCTCTGAACCGCCTGGCATCTCTCTGCCCTCGCCTCAGCTCATGCCGCTGCTCAAGGTCGGTGTGCGAGGGCGTGGCCACCGCACCCGCAGACCTGTCTGCTCCCCCCACTCCCCCAGTCCAGAAAGGGGCCTTCAGAGAGGCCGTGGGGCCAGGACAGCCAATCCTAGCCCCTGCATGCCTCAGTTTCTCCAAAGAGACTAAATCACCGTACACATATATCTGACTCATTAACACAAATCCAACCCTTTCAAAAAACTAAACCCACTGCTCTCAGTCAACTTTGACTCAGAGCAAAACTTTGCCTCTGATTTTCAAGGCTTTAAATCTTTAAGGAGGAGACTGTCCGTCTTTCTCCAGTGGACGGGACAGCTGATGGAGTCAAACGACTGACCCTTCAGTTTCCAGCCATGCCCCAACACGGCTCCTTGGCCAAGGGCACAGAGGTTACTGTTCACAGCAGTGTGTATCTGGGGTCACAGTACAGCCCCAGTACTTAGCATAACCAGCTCACCCAAAGCCTGAATCCCTGGGGACCAGGCTGCAGTGGGGTCATTTCTCCCTAGTGTCCATTCTGCTCTGGTGTCCTCTGCTGTGACACAGGACATGAGTTGGGTGGGGGCCTGGGGCACCAGGTAGACAATGCCCAGCTTACGCCGCCCCTTCCTGCTCAGACCCAGAACCGAGGCAAAAGGATGAAGGAGGGTGCACACATCAACCGCTCGCTGCTGGCCCTGGGCAACTGCATCAACGCGCTGAGCGAGAAGGGCGAGAAGGGCGGCCGCGCACAGTATGTCAACTTCCGGGACAGCAAGCTCACTCGGCTGCTCAAGGTCGGTGTGTGAGGGTGTGGCCACCACACCGGCAGACCTGTCTGCTCCCTCCTCTCCCCCAGTCCAGAAAGGGCCCTTCAGTGAGGCCGTGGGGCCAGGACAGCCAATTCTAGCCCCTGTGTGCCTCCCGTGCCCCTTCACTCTGAGTCTGGTCCAGTCTGTGCTTGCATAACCCCAGCAACAGGGATCTCACTACCGCTTCAAGCCTGCCTGTGCCCTCCTGGGCCTCTCTGCCATCTTCCTGACATTGGGCCTAACACACACTTGGTGCCCATTGCCCTTGTGTGGATTCTGACTCACATGCTTTCCGAGGCTGGGCAGCTCTGTGGAAGCGGAGTGCCAGATTTTCCTCTCTTAGAGCAGCTGGTGGATTCAAAAGCAAAATCTCAGACCACTGCTGGTGAGCCACGCCTGGCTCTGTGCCCCTCCGTCACATCTCCCAGGCCGGCCGGGTTTATTTTATTTGAGTGAATGTGAACTTGATTCCATCATTCATAGACATTTTGTCTTCTAACAGTAATTACAATTTGTTAATGTAATTAGTTAACTGTAATGTCTAATCAAAGAATAGATTGTTAAGAAAGGAGTCTACCATCTTTCATCCACAGAGCAGCTGGTGGATTTGAACTGCTAATCTCTTGGTTTACTAGCCCAACGCATAATACCACCAGAGCTCCTTACAGGAAAGCCAGCCAAAAGCAAACCCACTGTCACTGCCCACCGGGGCTTTCTGGCCTGTAAATACTATTGGAGGAAGCTGCCCATCCTTCTCCTGTGGAGGGAGCAGCTGGTAGCTTTGAACTGCCAACCTTTTGGCCAGCAGCCTGACTCCCTATATATTGCATAAACCCAGAGGCAAATCAGTAAGGCCCAGTGACTGGAACCTGTCAGCCTGGCCTCTCGTCTGGAGAGCACCATGGATCACCCCAAGAGGCCTGCATCCTTGGTCCTCTGCACCTACTGCCCTTTCCAGGGCTTGGCCGTGCTGGTGCACACCTGTCCACTGGTAGATGAAGGTGGGTGGGCGTGCACCCTCTTCACCCCCACTTCCCGAACAGGATGCCCTGGGAGGAAACAGCAGGACCGTGATGATAGCTCACATCAGCCCCGCCAGCACGCACTTCGAGGAGTCCAGGACCACACTGCTCTACGCCTACAGAGCCAAGAACATCAAGACCAGGGTAGGCCCCTCACCGTGGCCCTTCCCAGCTGCACATGGACTCCACGTTCCAGAAATACGCTCTCCCGGGGGTCTGGAGCCCACGGGCCCACAGGCCACACTCCCTGTGCTGGCCCCGGGGAGGCACCCTCCGCCGTGCTCCCTGTGCCGGCCC
>NW_006399830.1:1679657-1686008 GCF_000299155.1 Elephantulus edwardii
GGGGAGGCACCCTCCTTTTACTTTCAGCTCTGGTGGCTGCAGACTGCCTTGAGGCCACGTGACCAGGGCTCTGCCCCGCCCCTCACGTGTTCTTCCCTCTCCTTGTTCCTTCTCTTCCCTGAACTGAGGGCTCTATAATCAGAGGGAGCTTGGCCCAGATCCTTAATTACCACAGCAGGGACCTGCTTTCCTATCAAGGTCTCCTTCGCAGGGAGAGTGCTTACCTGTGTGTGAGCATGGGGAGAGAGCAGGGGGTCAGAGGATTGGGAGGGTCCTTAATCCGGACAGACCATCACCTGAATGTTTGTAAGGAGCGTTTGCATGCTCCTGGCGGGAAGCCTTTTTAAACCACCTCCTTGTGGGCAGATCAGACCAGATCTGACTTCGGCCGTTTCCTGCCCACAGGTGAAGCGCAATCTGCTCAGTGTCTCCTACCACATCGCCCAGTATACGGACGTCATCTCCCACCTGCGAGGGGAGATTGAGCACCTCAAGTCAAAAATCGAGAGGCAGGAGAAGGAAAAGAGGAACGAGCCAGATGCCCGTGATGCCCAAGGTACTGCTTTGCCACACCTGTGCCTCCATCCCAACACCTGCCACTCCCACACCTGTGCCTCTCCATCCGGGACACCTGCCACTCCACCCCCCACCCCCACACCTGTGCCTCCATCCCAACACCTGCCATTCCCACACCTGTGGCTCTCCATCCAGGACACCTGCCACTCCATCCCCCACCCCCACACCTGTGCCTCCATCCCAACACCTGCCACTCCCACACCTGTGCCTACCTATTCAGGACACCTGCCACTCCACCCCCACCCCCCACACCTGTGCCTCCATCTTAACACCTGCCATTCCCACACCTGTGCCTACCTATTCAGGACACCTGCCGCCCTCCACATCTAACTAGGTAAGGCCAGTTATATCTTTACAGATATACTTGTAATCTTTCCTTATTAACATCATGTTGTTGTTGTTGTTGTTGGGTGCTGTTAAGTTGAGTATGACTCACAGCGACCCTATTCTGTCCCATAGTCACACTTCCCGACACACAGGAGCCCATTGCAGCAGTCACCATGTCAGTCCACCTGGCTGAGGGTCTTTCTCTCCTCTGCCAACCCTCCACGCTTCTCAACATCATCTCCCTCTCCAAGGAACAGCCCAAAATATATGAGGCGAAGTCTCGTCAATCTTGCCTCTGTCATAGAGAGTAGAATGTATATGCCCATCCTTTCATGCATCTACCCAACCATCCCTGCATCCACTCACCCATCTGCCTTCCCACCTCTTTCCAACTCCTATCCATCCATCCATCTATTCATCCACTCACCCTTCCATCCACTTAACCCTCCTATCTATCCACCCACACATCATCTATCCATCCACCCACAAATCCATTCCTCCGTCCATCCATCCATTCACCCATCCATCCACTTAACCCAACGATCCATCTATCCACACATGCATCTATTCATTCACTCACAAGTTCATCAGTCCCTCCACACATCCACCCGTCTATCCGTCTATCCATCTGTCCACTCATTTGTGTTCATTGAGGTCTTCCTTTGGCCCTGTCACTTTGCTGGGCAAACTCGGCATTCAGTGCTGGCTTGGACGGCTCTGGTCCTGATGCAGCCCCCCCTCTCCTCACAGTCATGGCGCCCTCACATGACGCCGAGGAGGAGAGCCGCCTGCAGATGAACAAGATCCGAGCCCAGCTCATCGGGGCCTTCAGGGAGCAGATGGAAATGCGGCGCAGCCTGGTGGAGCTGGAGAACACCAACATTGAGCTGCACATCGATACCTCACGCCATCTGCTGACCATTGCGGAGTGAGTATGCCCAGCGCTGTCCATGCCAACAAGAGGGAGGCCAGTGAGGACCACAGGGGCTACTTGTGGGAGGAGGGGCTTCTGCTGATACTGCCCTGCCACCCCCTCCTGCCTGTATGTTCCTTAAGGACTCTAGTGAGGCCGCCCTCTGCCCAGGCAGGACTCCTGCCCCTGCCGCTAAGCTGGGCCAAGTGTGGAGCTGATTGGGGCTGGTCCAACCCATTTTACAGAAGAGGAGATTGAGGCTCAGAGCAAATGCGGGCTGCCCAGGGCCCTCGTCTGTGAGCTTACCCGCAGACGGGCAATTTCAGTGACAGGACTCCTCACAGTGAAGGCGGCAGAAGTGGGCTTTTAGGGCATCAGTTCCAGGGCGAAGGTTCTCTTTACTCTGCAGAAAAATGACTTTTGGAAAAAATTTTTAAATTGTGATTTAGGTGAAGGTTTAGAGAGCAAATCGGTTGACTGTTTATTAATGCGCCATGCGTGTGATATCGACGCAGGTTTACGACACAGCAGTGCACTTCCTACCCCTCCTGGTGGCCCCTCCGCTCACCCTGCTGCCCTCTGCCTTCCGGGCCTTTGCTGCCCTTTCGATCTGGCACAGTGGGTCATGCTGAGAGTGAGCACTCCCCCGCTGTCACTGACCTCCTTGTAGGTCTGTCTGTCCTTCAGAAGTTCAGTCAGGAGGTTAAGCCCAGGTTCAGGTTAACCATGAGTTAAGCCACCTTCTCTGGAGCTTCTGCCCATCTCTGTCCATCCAGGATGATGGCTTTTTATCATTGTTAGTTACTTTCCAGATTCTTCTCCTGCTGGGTCCCTTTCGGGTGGTCAGCAGTGGTAGTGGGCACCGTCTAGTTGGGGTCTCAGAGCTGTGGACCTTGGGTTTGCACAGTGGAGTTTCTCTTCAATGGACCACCAGCCCTGCCCCTTCCATGCCCTTGTCTGAGGTTAGCACAGCCGTTGTTGCTGCATACCAGAGTCAGAGCCGACTAATCCTGAGCCTTCAGCAGGTTTTCAGAGGCAGTAAATTGGGGCATTGCCCATCTTTCTCCTATGGAGCAGCTGGTGGATTTGAACTGCGTGCCTTTAGGTTTGCAGTGCAACTCCTTACCACTAAGTCACCAGAGGTCCCTGAATGGAGAAGAGATGGTGCTGTGTACCAGCCTGTCCCTCCCGTCCCCACGCCGGCAGGGGCGCTGGCAGGGCCCGAGGTGCGGCATGTCCACTCCGGGGCTTACTGGCATCCTGACCGCTCTGTGTCCCCAGCTGGGAGCGAGAGAAGACCCACCCCAGGGAGCAGCAGGGGTCGGCCGGGGGCGAGGAGCCAGAGGCCGACGTGGAGGGCGAGGAGAGCGAGGCTGTGGAGCCCCACGAGGTGGCCCTGGCCCGGGAGGAGATCAACATGCTTCTGGCTGAGCAGCGGAGGACAGCTGCCCTCAAGGTGGGGGCCTCGGCGGTGACGGGGTGCGGGCCGCCTGTGGTCCCTGAGCCTCGTAACTCCGGTGGAAGGCCGTGCCTGGCCGCTTTCCCATCTGAAGGTTTCTGTGAGTCGGTGAGGCTCATGGAGCTCAGGGTGTCCTAGTCAGCTGTTCTGACAGTTCCTTTGTGGTGTTGATGACAGTCCACACGATGCCACAGTGTGTCACACTCTCCCAGCTCCTCCCCAGGGCCCCATTTACATCCACGCTCCCTGTCTGCGGAGCGGCAGTCTCGCGTGGTCGATTGTTCTGAGGAGCGTGGACCTCACTGGTGACGTTCACTCTGCACACTAGTTCATGCATGTTTGTGTGGTCAGTGGGCGGACCTGTCTACTGGATGCAAGGACAGGGCTGCTGTTGTATTGATAGAGGCCGATCGCCAGGCCTAGTTCTTCCGAGGGGACACGGGGTGGGTTTGAACCAGCGGCCTTTTGGTTTTCAGGTGGTCACAGACCGTCTCCCTCACTCAGAGATACATGCTGCTCACTTTGGGCCTCAGGATGAGTTCAGGTCCAGGCCTGTGGGGGCCAAGGGTCCCAATCCCAGGGGTCCCCCAGTCTCTGACCAGGAAGCCTTGTCTTTTTGGACTCTGAGCTTTGTTACACATTTCCACCTGCCTGCCCCGTCCAGGCCCTTCTAATGCCACCTCTCTCCTGGTACTTGGTCTTGGCAGCTGGCCAACACCGTCCTCCTGGTCACGGCGTGGAGGCTGAGGCCCATGGGTCATGTTCATCTTATAGATGAGGAAACCAAGGAAAAGAGCAGGCGGATGAACTATCCACTTCCCTGGGTCAAGACCTGGTGTTAGCCATAGCCGAGCCCAGGGCCGTAGGGTCAGGGCACGGGGCAGGCACTGGTTCACATGCTGTGGAGCCTGGTTAAGTCCTGGAACTGTGGTCAGACCTCAGGAGAGAGGCGTCTGGGGTGGCTGGGGAGTCCAGGTCATCCACAGGGAAGGCCTCAGGCTGCTGGCTACGGAGAAGGACATGCCCAAAGGTCACTGCTGGGGAGCAGAGTCACAGGTGGCTGGCAGGCCACGTTTCAAGTCTGGAGGCCACAGCCAGATGGCTGGATGTCAGGTTTGGACACATGGTCTCTAGTGTTGCCAGAGTCCCTCGGGACACACTGCAGGACATACGCCTGGGGGACGTCACTGGGGCTGATCATGTCTTCACAGAGCCCACTCTGGTCCTGCCTCACTAGTATCAGAGGCCAGAATTTACAACACATGTGAGAGATTGTGCGGAGGCCAGCGCTACCCTCCAGCATGTCTCCTGTCCCCTGCCATGCGCGTGCCCTGCAGTCCCTTGGTGTGTGTGTGTGCGCGCGCGCTTGCACACATGCACACAAGTGTGCGGACCCAGGTGGAAGCCCTGCCCACACCTCCTTAGGGAGGAGCTGGCCAGCCACGTCATCTTTCTTTCTTGAATAGCTAGTTACCTAATTGTTTCACTTCAGAAAAGGCAGGACTTGCCTGGATGGAGAAGCCGAGGGAGCCGGTCGCTCTGCTTGCGGACAAACGCTTCCGCCCTCACAGCTTCCTGACTCTTGAAAGAGAGAAGTGGGTTTTGCACAGACCAGTGGCAGGAGCAAGAGCGTGGCCTCGCTGGAGCTGGTGCCGCCAGGGTGCCCCTGAGGGGCGGGGGTAGGGACACTTCCTCTCAGACTCGACCACGTGCTCGGGAGGGGCCGGTCTCGGGAGAAGGACATCATGCTTGGTGAAGTTGAGGGTCAGCACAGGAGAGTCCAGCTGGGACAACAGGTCCAGACATGGCAATGACCATGTGGATGATGTGCTGGGGTCGCTGGAAGTCAGCGACACCGGACAACACGTAGAGTCGCACACATGTGACGCATCTTTGCATTAGTGAGTTAAAACAAACCCATGTTTTCGGTGTCAGGCCCAGGCCAGCCCCAGGATGCAGCGGAGAGAGGCTCGGCCCTCTGGGGGACAAGGCGCCAGGAGGACCTGAGGGAGAAGGTCATGCTGGGGCAGCGACTTGAAGGGGGCTGGGAGAAGCCGCTGGGCCCGCCCCTCCCAGAGCCACTCTGAGATCTGGAGGAGGAGGAGGGCCAGGGCTGTGCACCCCAACCATGCTGGAGCGTGTCCCTCATCCGTTTTCCAGCAGAGCCCCCAGGTGCTGCCGAGGGGTAACATGCGCACTCCTAACCAAAAGATTAGAGGTTCAAGTTCACCCAGAGATGCCTCGGGAGGCTCACAATCTGCTTCAGAAAAGTCACTTGGAAACCCCGGAGTGGACGTCTAGTGCACACAAACAGGGTCGGATCAGCGCTGATGACAGCTGGGTGGTTATGGACCACACTGTGTGCCATCTGCTGATGGACACGTGTGCTGTCCCTCTCTGTGGCTGAGAGGGACTCCATTGTGTGGCCAGACCACACTCTGTGTCTTGACCACCTGCTGATGGACACGTGTGCTATCCTTTTCTGTGGCTGAGTGGGACTCCATCCTCTAGTGGGGATGGACACTGGGTTGTGCTTGCCCTCTGGCTGCAGTAACATGAGAACACTTTCCCTGCTTGAGTCCCGCTGTCTCTGAACCCATGGCAGCAGTGACTGGGGGCTCCAGGGGCTCTTGCCCTCAGCAGCACCTGTTTTCTGTTCTCCTGGCTGGTTGTTGGTTGTGGGGTGAAGGGGCACCTGGCCGAGGCTCTGGTGCGTTCCCTGGTGACCAGCACCGAGCGTCTTCTCTCCGGCTGGTGGTCCACCCTACCTCGTGGTCTCTCCTCAGGCAGGGCTGGAGCAGCGTCTGGCCAACGCCAAGAAGAAGGCCTCGCAGATGGAGCAGCTGCTGCCCCGGCAGGTCATCAGTGAGGACCAGCGTGAGGTGCTGCGGCTGCTGTGCAGGGCGCATGAGCTGGAGGTGGAGAACACCGCGCTGCAGGCGCACAGCCTGTACCGTAAGAACCTGCTGTGCCAGAAGGACTTTATCATCCAGCGCTACCACCAGCACCGCCTGCTCTGCGAGCAGCTCATCCAGGGCCAGCGCAGGCTCATCCACGGTGGGTGCCCGAGGCCCAC
>NW_006399830.1:1686414-1699367 GCF_000299155.1 Elephantulus edwardii
GGTGGGTGCCCGAGGCTCATCCACGGTGGGTGCCCGAGGCCCACACACGGCGGGGTGGGTGCCCAAGGCTCATCTACGGTGAGAGGTGGGTGCCTGAGGCTCATCCACGGTGTGGTGGGTGCCCGAGGACCACACATGGTGGGGTGGGTGCTAGAGGCTCTTGCACAGTGGGTGCCAGCTCCCAGGCCAGCTACCTGTCCTCTCACACAGGCTCCAGGTGCGGTAGACCCCACAGTTCACAGTGGGTTCACTGCGGGAGAAGGGTGGGTTTTCTCCTCCCATGTGATTTACAGTGTCAAGCCTGTTGGAGGGTCCCTGGGGGTCAGAACTGACTGGCCAGCAGTGGGCGTGGCTTGGTTTTGATCTCCGGGAGTGGACCGCCAGTTCTTTTATGGGGCAGCTGGGTAGGTCTGAACTGCTGACCTTTTGGTTAATGGCCCAGTGCTTAAACGTTGTGCCACAGGGTTTGTTACAGGTGCTTAAAGGCACTTCTGACAGGTACCACAAGTTGCTGCTGCTGTGAGATGCCGTGCGGGCAGGTTCTGCGCTGTCCCACAGGGTCGCTGTGTTTCGGAATTGACTAGATGCAGTGGGTTTGCTGTTTGGGTGCATCGCGCCCCCTTTCTAACATCCGCTTCTCCCCACTCCTGAAGACGGAGGGCTCCTGGTGCCCGACCCCCTGGACAAGCAGTACCGCCTGTACTCGCAGGAGCTGGGCGAGGGCACGCTCAACCGGCTGCTGCTGCTCCACTCGCTGATGACCGGCGCGCTCCGCGTGAGTGCTCCCCGGGTGGGTCCTCCCCGTGTGAGTGCTCCCCGCGTGAGTGCTCCCGTGCGTGGGTCCTCCCCGCATCGGTCCTCCCCGCGTGGGTCCTCCCCGTGTGAGTGCTCCCGTGCGTGGGTCCTCCCTGTGTGAGTGCTCCCGTGTGAGTGCACCCTGCGTGGGTTTTACCCTCGTGAGTGCGCCCTGTGTGGGTCCTCCCTGCGTGGGTCCTCCCTGCGTGAGTGCTCCCGTGCGTGGGTCCTCCCCGCGTGAGTGCTCCCGTGCGTGGGTCCTCCCCGCGTGAGTGCGCCCCCGCATGGGTCCTCCCGGTGTGAGTCCTCCCCGCATTGGTCCTCCCCGCGTGGGTCCTCCCCGCGTGAGTGCACTCCGCGTGGGTCCTCCCAGTGTGAGTCCTCCCCGCATGGGTCCTCCCTGCGTGGGTCCTCCCCGCGTGAGTGCGCCCTGCGTGGGTCCTCCCCGCGTGAGTGCTCCCCGTGAGTGCGCCCTGCGTGGGTCCTCCCCGCGTGGGTCCTCCCCGCGTGAGTGTGCCCCGTGTGAGTGTGCCCCGCACTCCTGCCCATGGCTTGTGGCTCCTGGCACACTAATCATGACCATAGTCACTAACACAGCTGCTCGTCCCGTCAGGCCTTGGCTCCAGAGGGTCCTTTCTCATCGCAGCCGGGGCTCCTTGGGGTTCCCTGACCTGCCATGCTGTTTCCCCTGTGCGTGCCTATTCTGGCCTCCTCTCTCAGAAGGGATCAGGGTTAGGACCTGCAGGCCTCATGTGTTCTCTTTAACAGGACAAGAAAGGCTTATTTCCACATAGTGCTTCTGTCACAGAGACCAAATTCACACCCCTGCTCACAGCCCACTCGACTCCCTGCAGGGCCTGGAGATCAGGGCTGCACCGCCCGGCCGCCCACGGCATTGCCAGGGCTGTGCCCCTTGTGGAAGCTGACTCCCACAGAGCGCAGGGCAGGTCTGACCCGCGGATCTTTCCCTTAGCAGCCACCGTGCCACCAGGGCTCCTCTGGGCACTGTGGTGGTGTGAGGGCTGATGAGTCAACTCAGACTCGTAGCAGCCCTTGTGGGCAAAGAGCCGGGCTGAGCGCTGGCTCCTGCACCATGCTCGTCACAGCAGCCTGTGGGCAAACATCCTCATCGCCTGTCACTGTGCTGACCGCCCATCTTTCCGGCTGGCCCTCGGTCAGGGTTCAGATCTGTTGTTTATAGGGTGGTGGTGAGTCATAACAACACAACAGCTACACCTCCTGACAACACGCCCAAAGTGGGGACGCAAAGCCCCAACACTTTCTCTTGTGAAGCAGACTTTTCCTGGCTGCCTGGGGAGTATCTCAGATTCTTCACAGATGTCATTCAGCCTAGGAAAGCCTGTGGAGCATGACGGGGTTTTTAAAAATTTTTATTATTAACGCAGGTGAAAGTTTACAGAGTAAATTAGGTTTCCATTCAACTATTCACACATATTTTGTTTTGTGACATTGATTACAATTCTCACAATGTAACAGCACTCTCCCCAGTCCATCCCCACACCTCCCATTTCCACTCCTCCGTTTTCTTCCTGTCTTCTAAGCTTTATCCTTGAGCAAGTGCTACCCTTTTCTACTTTATGCGGGTAGTTGTTCTAATGAGTGAGTGCCCCTGCTATTCATTGCCACCTCAAAGGCCTCTGTTGCCTGTGTGGAAGTGGAGCTATGACAGTGAGCTTTGTTCCAGGGTTGAAGGGTTTAGAGAGCACATCTGTACAAGGCACGGAAGGAGGCGGGCTTGAGGGGTGCCTGACGGTCCTGCTGTGACTGCGGGGGGCGCATCCCCCGGAGCACGGTCCGGCCTATGCTCATGGTCCACAGGAATCCAGGTGGAGGGTCTTCTTGGTGATGAGAGGAAACTGCCAGAAGCTGGAGAAGGAGCTCGTGTACTGCCAGGGAGGACAGGGACCTTCCCGCCCCCCTCAGGGACACCTGGTTACCGACAGCCTGCTGTGTCCTCACCAGCCTCTACCCTCTGCCCCATCTGCTCACAGGACGGCTCTGTCCTGAACATTTCTCCCCCTCCGGAGGACTCGGGCAGAGACCAGCTGGACGACAGGAAGGACCTCCCGTGGGGCGCCCAGTTTGAGCTGCCGCCAGTGCTGCTGGAGACAGACAGGTAACTCACCTGTCACCTGAGGAGTCTCAGCTGTCAGACCTGGACCTTCTGCTCTGTGGGAGAAAAATGAGCAGTCTCCTCACATGTCTCCTTACTGTCTGTGAAAGCCTACTGAAGAGTCAGCTATGAGTCAGTTCCGACTCAGCAGTGAACACAGTGAAAACAGAACCTGTTTGTTCTCCTAGCATTCCATGGTATATTCAACACTCTTCTCCAGCACCACAGCTCAAAGGCATCAATTCTCTTTCTATCATCTCTAGTCACTGTCCAACTCTCTGATGCATAGCATGTAATTGCAAAGACTATGGTCCTGATCAGGTGCACCTTAGTCTCCAGTCTGACATTGTTGCTCTTCAGTACTCTTGAGAGGTCCCTCACAGCTGACTTTCCCAATGCAATTCGTCTCCTGATTTCCTGGCTGCTGTTACCAAGAGTGTTGACTGTGGAGCCAAGTAAACTAAAACTGTTCACTATGTCAATATCTTCACCATCCATGCTGAATGCTGCCAATTGGCCCAGTGGTGAGAATCTTTGTAAGATAAAGCTTTATGATTTTTGCTTCCAAGGAGCACTTTGGCTGTACTTTCTCCAAGACATATCTGTCTGATTTCTTTTTATGTGTTTCTCTCTGTAACCGCTTTTTATTATCATTTTTATCTGCATTGTCTTGAGCTGCTGTAACAAGTAGCCCAGGTGGACGGCTTTAACAGGAACTTACTCTCATGATTTGTTGTTGTTGTTAAGTGCTGTTGAGTCAGCTACAGCTGGTAACGACCCGTGCACAGCAGCTCTGAGCCTTGCCTGTCTGGTACCATCCTCACGATCGACAATCTGTGAGATACTTGATCCTGTTGGTACAGTCACCATGTCAGCCCGTCTTGTGGAAGGTCTTCCTCTCTCTGGCTCTCCACCTTTCCAAGCAGGATGTGATTTTCTGAGAACTGGCCAATCTTTACAACCTGCCCAAAGTCTAAAGCTTTATCACCGTTGCCTCTAAGGAACACCCGGGCTGTACTTCCTAGGACAGTTTGTTTGGTTTGTTCCTTTGGCAGTCCATGGGAAATCAATAGGAAGCAATTAAAAATGCCATGGCTAGTGTTCAGGCATATGGTAGGCTTCTCACGGTTTAGGAGGCCAGCGTTCCAGATCCAGGTGCCAGCTGTGAGAGGGGCCGTCTGTCTCCGTCGGCTCTGGAGGATGGTCCTCATCTTCAGCTTTTCTGGGCCTGGAGTCCTGTGGGGTCTCCGTGCGTCTTGGCACTGACCCTCCCCGCAGTCTAGAAGGTTCTCAGTTCAGGGACCTGGTTCCAGAGGACGTGCTCTGGCCTGTCTCTTCTTTGTTGGTGGCAGTAGGTCTCGATCTCCTTTCCCACTTTTCTCTCCTGCTAGATAAAGGGTGACATAGGCTACACCCCAGGCGAAGGCCCCATATGTCAGATCAAGACTGAGCTGAAGGGTGGTGCGACCCACCCGGATCCCCTTACACAGCACAGATCACGTCATGGAGATGATTAAATGGCCACCAAGTCACGCCCCTGCACAGCTGCCAAGTTACATCATCACCTATCATGTTACAGCATCATGTAACTGCCAAGTCACGCGGTTGTATACTTGTCAGTTGACCGCTTTACAGACTGCCCACCACTGATGAGTGTGGCCAGCATTCCTGGCACTTGCCTGTAACCACTGTGATCGTAGACTCAGGGCCCAGGGCCTGCCTTCACCCTTTTACACCTCTGCATTCCACCCACAGTGACGGTTACAGTTCATCCAAAGTCACGCCTTCAAAGAAGCCAGGGAAGCAGGACTCGCTCCTCCCGCCATCATCCGTCCGAATCCTGCTGACCCCCCCTATTCACGAGGTGGGTGGACACCTTACTGGGCCCTGGGCTGGGGGCCTTCTCTTACTCAGTGTGCTCTCAGTCAGGATTCCCATTGCTAGGTTACAGGAGGGTGAGAGAAGCTTCCAGAAGGAAGGTCTTTGCTAAGTGATGGTGAAGATGGTTGTCTCTGGGCGCCATCGAGTTGGCCCTGTGTGCACTGCCCAGTCAGCTCTCCCAGAGCCCAAGGTGGACCTTTGTGTTTCACTTCTTCCTCTCAGCTGTGCTGGGGGCTGGGGGTGAGCCTTTCCAGCGGGTAACACAGTGACAGGGGACCATGAAGAGTCTGCAGTGGCCGCAGAGCCAGAGCTGGTGGCAGGGGCAGTGCGTGGTCAGCACAGCTCACACGGGCTTGCATCGAGAACAGTCTGCCTGGCTGAACTGTGTCCATTTGCTGGTCTGTGATGTTTCTCGTGGACTTCACCATGTCTCTGGGAGGGTGTGGGCATGTTGTGTAGAGGCAGGGAGGCACAAGTGGACCCCATTGGAACTTGCTGGCTGGGTCATCCCTCCTGACTGGGGCATTTGCTGAGCCCAGCTGTCTCAGTTGTCATGTGGGGAAGCTCGTGTCTCACTCTCTGTCCCCAGGGGTCCCATGGTTAACACACTTGGTGCTAACTGAAAGTTGCAGGTTCACACCCTCACGGAGGCACCTTGGAAGCAAGGCCTGCCTGTCTGCTTGTGAGAGCCGTGGGCGCTGTTCTGCGACATACTGTGTCTGTGACACGTGTCAGGACACCCTGGTCGGAGTGAAGTCAGTGTCTCTGGCTTTGGGTTAGGGAAAGATCTCCCTCAGTGCTCCATGGAGCTGGGGTATCATTAGCTCAGGACCCCAGACCCAGAGCCCTGGGTTCCTCCTGAGATCACGTGTGCGTCACCTGGAACAGGGTGCCCCTTCTCTGATGGTCTGTCCTTCCTTGAGTCTGAGTGCTGGACTGAGTGGCTGTCGGGGTTGTTCCTTGGAGACCCCAGCACAAGCAGCCAGTGTCCAGACCCTCCCACTGCTCTTCTGCAGAAGCACAGCTCCATGAGTGTGAAGGACCTGGTCTCCAAGCTGTGCTCGCCAGTTGGCCTGGACCTGGGCGCCCCTTGCGTGGCTGAGGCGGGCACCCCTGCCCTGAGTGCCCAGGCCCTTCGGGAGATGGCCTCGAGCACCAAGAGCATCGCCCTCATCGCGGCCACCCGCCGCTCCAAGGTGCAGGACCGAGAGGCCAGCTGCAGTCGCTCCCCACGCCACCTCCTGGAGGACGGGGCCTCTGACCCCTGCGACCAGAAGCCCAGTGTCTCCCCAGAGCCTGGCCCAGCAGGAGACAGACAGCAGCCTCACGCCAGCCCAGGCAGGGACCAGTCTGTGGAGAGGAGGGCCCGGAAGAAGCGTTCCCCCTCGCTCACCTGGGGCCTTCCACCGGTGCGTGGTCATCCAGTGACCTGGGAGAGAAGGGTGGCCATTGAGGTAGCCAGGGCCAGCACGCATCCACATGGGACATGGGGCACTGGGCAGTTTGCAAATTCACGTGGTCAGCTGTTGACCTAAAGATTGGAGGTTCTAGTCCACGTAAAGGCACATCAGAAGAAAGGCCTGGTGACCTGCTTCCCAAACCCTGGTTCTGGTCTAACACACGTGGGGTCACGTGAGTCAAAATCAGTGTGAGGACAGGAGGCTTCATGGCTCCAGCAGAAGCCTAGATGTGAAAGGATCCAAGCAGGCCAGTCCCCCACAGTGCCCGGGACCCCAGTCTGGCCAGGTCCCAGGCTCTCTCTGATGTTGCCAGTCAGTGGCCATTGAGTCAGTTCTGGCCCTGCCGATGCCAGGTGTTCTTGGCCCTTGAGTATGGACTGGCCGCTTGTTCTGTGGGTCTGGGAGCGCTCACCGGTGTCTCTCCTAAAAATGAATGGCAGTGCTTTTCCTGGTGGTGCAGCAGCTAATCGCCAGCAGAGGGCGCTTGGTGGTTTGAACCCCCCAGTGCCTGTCCAGGGGGACATCAGGCATCTGCTTCCCTGATGGTCACAGCCCCACAGATGCCCCTGCAGGTTGCTGTGGGTGCGAACCCAACATTGCATCTTACTTTATGCTGTTTCTCTTTCTCCCTGCAACCTGCTGGTGGGCTCAAACCACCAAGCTAAACCGCCAAGCTCTCAGTTAGTCCCACGCTTCACCCACTGTGCCACCAGGATCCCTCCTTAGGGGGCAATGGAAGGGAGAAGGTGGGCACAGGGACAGAGAGGCAGAGCAGTCAGTGCCCACTGGTCCTCTGGGGCTTGGAGAAGGAGAGCAAGAGTCCCCCTGAGTGGTCACTGCGGGTCCTGGAAGCTGGCATTAGCCCTGGGGTCACAGCTGGTGGTTGACCAGCACACAGTCACCCAGGCCCTCTATCACCCACCCACCCTTCTATCACCTGCCCTCACACCAGCTGTGCCGTGGGACTGTCCCCACAGGCCACGGAGCACCTGGCTGAGAGCCAGCCGCCCCCTGCAGCCCTCTCTCAGCCATCCAAGTCCGGAAAGGGCTTTTTCCCAGCTGTCCCTGTGGCCGCGAAGATAAAGCCCAGCCTCAGTCTCCAAGCAGGTAAGATTCCAAGGGGAAAAAGAGCTTGTTGATTTTCTTCGATAATTTTTAAATTTTTTATTATTTGTTTGTGTATGTATGTACGTATGTATTTATTTTCCTTGTTGTGTGCCATCGAATTGGATCCGACTGGCACAGGAGATTGCCCCTCCTTCTCCAGCGGAGCATCTGGTGGATTCGAACCGCATACCTTTGGGATTGCAGTGCAGCTTCTTGCCACTAGGCCACCAGAGCGCCCTTGATTTTCTTTGATAATTTAAAAAAAATTTATTGTGACTTGAATTGTAACAGTAGTTACAGGACAAATTGGGTTTCCATTCAACAGTTCATCCATTTTGACTTGTGACGTTGATACCAATAACCCCCCCCCCCCCGTGTGACAGCACTGCTCCCACTCCTTCCCTATGGTTCTCGTTTCCACACATCCTTTCCCCCATTCCTTCCTGCTTTCTACGTTTTATCCCTGGACAAAGACTCTCTTTCTGCTTTGGTAGAGCCAGGGGGTCTAAGGATTACATACCTCCCTCTTGGGATTGCAAGCCCATCTTCAGTCTTCAGTCATGCTTTCTTGTGTGTGAGGTGAAAGTTTACACAACAAATGTGGTTCCCATGTGATGATTTCCACACAAAAGACTGAGATTAGATGCACAGTTCACTGTCCTCATTCTCCCTCATTCTGTCTGGCTTCCAGCTGTTCTGTTTCTGGCACTCCAGTTTCCCTGCCTCGTTACCTTCTCGTCTTTGTGTGAGCCATTTGGCCTTTCATTTAGCAGGCGAGCACATAACCACTGCACCACTAGCACATCTTGTGTCTCTGGACAGACATTGGAGGGTGGTAGACACTCTGCTGGCTGGCTGGCCTCACCACATGGTCTGGAATCTCTGGTCCTGACTCAAAAATTCACACCTCCCTGATGTCTGTCGCTGCCCAGTCACAGAGGTTCACAGCACCGCCTGCCCTCAAGGCTGTTCTGATGCAGGAGGGAGACCCCAGGGACAGAGCAGACTGTCCCACAGGGTCTCAGGGCTGTGTAGCTTTATGAAAATAGGCTGCCTCACCTTCCTCGCGTGGAGCGGGTGGTGGGTTCAAACCGCCAACCTTTCCGTTATCAAACACTGAGTGTTAACAGCCCAATGCTTAAGCCACTGGCTCTGAGGCCCCCTGATAAATGCTCTCTATGCTCAGGGGCTGCTGTGCTTTCAAAAATTTTTCCTTCTTCTGATGCCATGCTTCTTAAAAAATGGCGAAAGGAAAAGAAAGATACCAACAGTGTGCTGGTGGCTAGGCAGACATGCTTGGAAATCCTCAGAGGTTCAGGGGTTTGGGTCCCATTCTGTGCCTCTTTTCTGGCTAGAGGCAGGATGCCAGCACCCTGCTGGGGAAGTGGTGTTAACACCGGCCCCTGTCTAGGGTGAAGGTGGACAATTACCGTGTGTGGAGTTGGGGTGCCCTGGCTCCAGGAAGCTTGGAATAGACATACTTGTCATCCCTGGTCTCTGACATGTGGCCCCATCAGTGTGCTGTGAGCTGTGGCACCGGTGGTACCTGTAGGGTCACCAATGGTGGACCGGCTTCAGCAGAGTTCTGAACTGGGACAGACGGGGAAGAAAGCCGGGGGCCTAGGTGACTTTATGCTGCCTGTGTGTTTAGGACCCAGATGGTAAACTGACTCCATGGAGCCAAAACTGCGTGCCTGAGTCATACTCCAGGCCAGTGGCACAGTCACCATGGTGTCGTCCCCGCTGGCCTGGCCTCTCCCTGAAGAAAGAGTGTGTACACTGGGCCAGCTGCAGTCAAAGCCTCTAGAGAAGTGGAGTTACCAGTATCCCTCTCCCTGGCCTGGCACCGTGCTGGCCTGTGCTGGAAAGAGGGCTGACAACATCTGCAGGGCAGGGCTCCTGGGAGCTGCCCTGTGGCCCATTCCAATCTGATGGTTGCTCCAAGCCCTGGACCGATGTCTTTGGCCGGCCTCCAGTCCCTGAGGGGTGTCATATGAGGGTGCAGCCGCAGCCACAGCTGTGGGTGCCCAAGGAGGACAAGAAGGCCAGAGTTCACCTGGGCTAGTGGGTCCCAGCAAGAAGTCCTCTCTAAGGTTCACAACAGCCCTCTTGGAAAGTGTGGTAGCTGTAAGTCCAGCTTCCCGAGGAGGACAGTCTCCATCCACTCCTTCCACCAGCCAGGGCCGGCTCTGTGAGACGGAGCTCAGACTCGCTGCTTCTCCCAGGCTGTCCTCCCCAGTGGTCCTCCACAGCGTCCTCTGCTGGGCTCTGTAATCCATTGCAGGGGTCACATACCCCACGGACTGGCACGTCCTATCATGTGGATGAACCATGTCTGTGGTCTCACTTGCAGATGAGAACACACTCCAGGTGCCGGACGTCGGCGTCACCTTCCCCAGCGCCATGTGGCAGGGCAGCACTGGCCCTGGCCGGGCACCCCTCCTGCCCCGGGACATCAGAGGTCAGTGCCGCCTCCTGCCCCCACGTACCTGCAGTGATGACCACCTGCTGGCTGCTGAGTGCTCCAGGTCCTCCACGGGGAGGCCGTGATGCATGGCACGGTCCAGGGGTTACCTCGCCAGCCCTTCTCACCAAGCACCCTCACACCTGATGGGGAATGTCAGGGTGGGTGACACAGTCCAGGGGTTACCTCACCAGCCCTTCTCACCAAGCACCCTCACATATGAAGGAGAATCTTGGGGTGGGTGACACAGTTCAGGGGTCACCTCACTGACCCCTTCTTCCCACCTCATTGATGGAGGTGAGGGTGGGTAACACAGTCAGGGACACCTCATTATTTCTTCACCCCCTCACTTGACAGTGGACATCAGGCAATATTAACAGGACAGGACGCATAGCCCACCCCATTGCCTCTTCACCGTGCACCCTGACACTTATGGGGACACGGGCAGTGACACCTCTAGTGGTCACCTCTCTGTCCCTTCCTCACCTCCTCACCTGATGGGGGGACATCAGGGCAATAGCAGCAGGACGTGTAGCCCACCCCGTCAAGTTCAGTGCCTTTGCCACTCAGCCCCCATGCCTATCAGAGGCAGGAGGGGTGTACAGCTTCGTGCTGGGCTAACAGAAAGGTCAGTGGGGAGGAGCCCTCCAGTGGCTCTGGGGGGGAGGGATGGCGATGGGCAGATTCTCCTGTAAAGAGATGTCGCCTCAGGAACTCGGCAGATAGTGGCCTTGAGCTGGAATACGTGGGAGAGGGTGTGAGTTTAGGTTGAGCTAGGGAAGCTAGGTGCCAAGGCTTCTCCAGTAGGAGGTACTAGAGTGACTGAGCGCACGGAAGTGACCAGTAGCGAGCGAAGTCCAGCGTCCCCTCCAGGGGCATGCTGCCTGAGAGGGTTCTGGGCAGGTAGGGGTGGAGGCCTGGATGGAGGGGTGAGACTGCACTGGACACAGGCAGGGCTGGACGAGGAGGAGGGGTGGGGAGTCAGGCTATGAGTCCCCAAGTCTCCAAGCAGCTCTGCCCGAGGCAGTGTGGGGACACGCTGGTACATTGGCTGAGCTTGCCCGTGTCTTGACCACATGCTGAAGTCTCCCTCCCTCTGCAGGGTCCATAGACAGCGGAGGCCGACGACACAGCCCGCTGCCCCCCAGCCACCCTCGCAAGCACCTCGGAGGCAGTGCCAAGAGGCCACGGAGACCAAGATAAAGTCAACTAGCAGGAGGAGGAGGAGCCTGAGGCCACCTAACAGCACAGACATTACACCTAGCCTGGGGCCAACCACAGTGCAGCCCAGTGACCACAGCGCAGCCCAGTGACCACAGCGCAGCCCAGTGACCACAGCGCAGTCCAGTGACCAGTTTGGAGCCTGTCGGGAGCCTGTCCAGGGCTCTCCCCAAAGGCTCCTGGTCATTGCTGACTTCAGTGCTTTCTAGATTGGGCGTTTTCTGCACCGAGGGTGGGCATCAAGTCCTGTCCACTACACAGGCTCAGCTGAGACGCTATGACAGGTCCGAGCTCCCACAGGCAGGTGGCTCCCAAATGTAGGCCCCGTCCTGTCCACAGTATCCCCCACCTCTGCGGGCAGCGTGAAGATGGCCTGTAGGAGGAGAGCCCCTCGTGGTGTTAAGGCCCTCCTAGGATCCCAGAGTGCGGGAAACGACTGCTGGGAACAAGCTCTCATGGCCTGGCCCATCGAGTCAGCTAGCACACAGTGACCCTGTCCAACAGGACCCCGCCTCCCTGGCTGCGTCGTCCTCGTGGTCTGTGCCTGAGCCCCGTGTGGGATCCCTGTGTCAGTCCACCACCGCCTGAGGGTCTTCCTTTCACTGACTCTCTGCTGATAAGCACGATGTACTCCAGCACCTGCCCCTCCTGGTAACGTGTCCAAAGCCCGTGAGGTGGCATCTCACCATCTAATCACTTCTTCCAAGACAGACGCGTCCACTCTCTGGCTGTCCAAGGTGTAGTCAGCAGGCTTCACTACCTCCACCACTCACAGGAAGACCGGGGAAGAATGGATGCCTTCGGACTGTGCAGTTTGAAAGGGACAGTCGTCAACAGATGAGTGTTAGAAGCACACGTTCTGACCCATTTGGACGGCACGAGTCCCTGTCATTTTTGCATCAGAGTGAGAAAAAGAAAATTGTGGGCATCATCCTGTGGAAAGGTGGGGCACTGGCAGGCTGGGCGCTTGCTGAGGAATTGATGCCCCTGAGCTGTGGTGTTGGAGCAGGGTGCTGAGAGCCCGTGGACTGCCAAGAGAACCAGCAGATGTCTGGGGAAGTGCAGGCGGAGTGCTCAGCAGCAGGATGGCGAATCTTCGTGTTGTATATTTTGGACACGTTAGGCAGGGCCAGTCCTTAGAAAAGACATGCTGGACAAGCGGAGGCTCAGTGAGAGGAAGAACCTCATCGAGGTGGACTGACACAGTCCGTACAGCAGTGGGCTCGAGTGTGTCTGAGATGATGAGGAGGGCACAGGCTAGGACAGGGCTCAGGTCCGCTGTTCATAGGGCCACTGTGAGTTGTAGTGGACTCGACACCTAACAACAGTGGAGGGTCAGCTGGGACTCAAAGGCAGTGATTTTGAGTTTGTAGTTTTCCAACCCTGGTCTTCCCCCAGCCGCCCACTTGGGGCCCCAGAGCCCCTCTGCCGTGGCAGGGGCCCACCTGCCTCTGTCCCTCTCAGAAGGGCTGAGAACCAGCAGAACCAGGGCTGGAGGCTGCAGGCAGCTCTCTGCTTCTCTGGGGAATCTGCCTGCAAGTGGGGCCTTCTTGTAAATAATGACTTTATTTTTATTAACGTCTATTTAAAAATTGTGATTAGAGTAAAAAGTTTACAAATCATATTCATTTTTTATTCAATCATCCATATTTTGCTTTATAACATTAAATGACAATCACTTAAGACACTAGTTACACTGTAATTTGAGGTATTAGCTACATTGCAATTAATAGTCCAAGAATTACAATGATTACCCCTTACAGTACATTGCCTTTCCTGGGTTAACACAAGATAATGAAACTGTGGCTGACTCTGAGAAGAATGGGAATCCCAGAACATTTAATTGTGCTAATGCGAAACCTATACTTGGACCAAGAGGCAGTAGTCAGAA
>NW_006399830.1:1699782-1709478 GCF_000299155.1 Elephantulus edwardii
AAAAAACGTATTGCGATGGGAAAGTCTGCTGTTGGGGACCTCTCTAAAGTCCTCAAGAGCAACGGTGTCTCTCTGGAAACTAAGGTGCGCCTGATACAGGCCATGGTCTTTGCCATCACTTGTTATGCATCAGAGAGTTGGACAATACTCTTCTGGAGAAGAGTATTGAATGTACCCTGGACTGCCAAGAAAACAAACAGATTCATCCTGGAGAGGATTAAATCAGGCTACTCCTTGAAGGCAAGGATTCTGGGGCTTCTTCTGACATACTTTGGACATGTTGTAAGGAGAGACAGGTCCTTGGAGAGGGACAACATGCTTGGGAGGGTGGAGGGACAACACAGGAGGGGAAGACCCTCTATGAGGTGAATTGATTCAGTGACTGGGGTAATTGGGATGGGCATGTCAGAGGCAATGCGATTGGCACAGGATAGAGCAGGGTTTAGGGCTTTTGTACATAGGGTCGCTATGGGTCGCAAACGACATGATGGCACATAACAACAACAACAATGGAGCTGTATGAGAGGGTCTTTAGCTCTGGCACACAGGCCCCAGGGGTGTGGAGGGCAAGTGGGCACTGCCATTCCCTTCCTGTCCTACCTGCTGCCACGGAAGATGGACTCCAGCCAGATATCAGAGATGCATTGAGTTTGGTTCCTGAGCATGGTATAAAGCAAAGGGCGCAATACATGGAGTTACTCGGAATCTCTGGTCCCCCAGTTTTCACACTCGACTGCGTTTGAGAAAGGTGACCTGGTAGTCTAGTGTGTAGTGAGTGTGCCGCTCACAGTCTCTAGCAGTTCAAATCCAGTAGCCTCTGTGCAGGAGGAGATAGGAAGTCTCTCCCACTGTGATTTACAGGCTCTGCACCCTGGCGGAGTGCCGTCAAGAGTCGGAAGCAGCTCATCAGTAGGGAGTTCAAGTCCTGAGTACTCTGTCGAGGAAGTCTGAAATAGTACGGCCGTGGGGAGAATGGGACCCAGAGCGTGAGACATGCACATGCTGTCAGTCAGCCCATTGGGCTTGCTCAGTGAAGGTGGGCACAGACCCCCACCTGGCTGAAGAGAGAAATGCAGTGTCTGTGAAACACAGAACTCAAAACACCATCAGTGGAGGAGCGCCCGCAGGGTCTCCGAGACCACCATGCCCCACCGCGTCATCTCTTCTCACACTGTAGATTAGGAAATGCATGTCCTCCGACTGTGTTCATCACAGCCATGCAGCCCTGGCTCATCTGTGCAAATGTCTCCCCCAGCTTCATGCAGACAGTATTCCCTCAGCAAGAAATGACCCCATGCCTGCCCCGCTTCCCAACAGTGCTAATAAACTCCAGTATCTATGCATTGGCCTCTTCCAAACATTTCACTGAAGTGAGATGTGCAATACTTGCCATGTGTGATTCACTTGTTTCACCTAGTGTCTTCTCAGTCTGCATCCATGTTATAGCTTGGATCCGGGCTGCATCTCTTTATGGCTGGGAAGTGCTCCATCATGTGAATGGACCACACTGTGTGTCCATCACCTGTTGATGGACACGTGGGTTGTTTCTGTCATGACTGAGCAATACTCCGTTGTGTGTCTACTTGTATAAAGATTGCTGTTGTTGTTGTTGTTGTGTACTGTAGAGTCAGAACCTACCCAGAGCTGACCCTCCAGCAGGTTTTCAGAGGCAGTTAATCACACAGGAAGGGATTGTCCATCCTTCTTCCACAGAGTGGCTGGTGGCCTCAAACCCTGTGCCTTTGAGATTGCAGCACAGCTTCTTGCCACTAGGCCTCCAGAGCTCCTTGTATAAAGACTGCAGCCTAGGAAATCCTAAGAGGCAGTTCTCCTCCATCCTGCAGGGTCACTGTGGGCCAGAGCAGACTGGACAACAGTGGGGACTGATGGGCACTGTGGCCGCGAAGTGTGACCAGGAGCCCAGAGGTGATCTGAAACTCCTGATCCTCCATCAGTGGTGATATTTACTGCACTTGTAGCTTGCTTTGCCCCTGTTAACACAATTTTTCCTCTGTTGCAACCTTGGTCATGAAATCAGAAGTCATTTTAGCTGTGAGATGTCACAATAACTGAAAAGAAGCCCTGGACGGAGCCAGGCTGTGGTCAGCTGTGGGGCAGCAGTGCACAGCTGCCCCAGGGCTCTGAAGGGGAGGGCTTCTCCAGCTAAGTCACTGTCAGGAAGGACAGTTAGCTGGGCCCCAAGACCAAACGGGCCAAAGAGATGGAGTTCTGCTTGTGGGGTCTTTTCAGGGAGAGCCTCCCATTGCAAGATACTTTGTAGCTGGTACCCTTCACTAGTGCAGGTCACTGCAGCTGAGCAGTCACTGATGCTGGGGCCCACATTCAGGATCCCAGGCCTGACTCGGTGGCTGACAGACCTGCAAGTCTTTGTCAAGTTGCTGAACTTCTTCGAGCTTCCTTATCTATAAACAAGAACACAATGGACGTTTGCCTGTTGCTGTGATGATGAACAAGTTTCTACAGAAGGTCCAGAGGAAAACAGACTAAGAAGAAAGGCCTGGCAATCTTTTTTTTTTTTTTTTTTTTAAATCAGGCTGTGACTACTTTGTGGGTTAACCAGAAGAAACTAGACAGTGCCTGGTTACCCAGACTGATTTCTAACTGGGACCATAATAAATTGGAGCTTGATAGTATGAGAGCAAAACGTGGACCAGAATCCCAAATTCTTAAAAAACATTAAAAACGAAAATTTACTGGACTTGAAATTGGACCGAAACTAACCCCTGAAGTAACCTGGTAGCTCAATGACAAACTGGCTCACAAAATAATATTAACTGGAAGTACTGTTTCCCTTTACACAGTCCCCCGTGTTAAACCACATGGTCCACAATGACTTTAAAACAAAGAAAGACAGCAAAGGGCAAGGGAAACTAGATTAATGGAAATTGAACAACCAGAATGGAAAATTCACACACTGGGGCGATTGTAACCAGTGTCACTGAAACTGCTGAATGAGAATCTAAACTGCTGTGTAAACCTTTGTCAAAATCTCAGTGTGCTATTAAACAGAAAACTATGGATCACAGTGCTCCCACCCCACCACACATGAGGTGGGAACATGTCCTTAACCCTACCCATGTCAGTCTGTCCTACCATGCTGGCTTATGTGTTGCTGTGATGCTGGACTCATGGCCACTAGTATTTTAAATACCAGCAAGATAGAAGGAGAATTGATGCCTTTGAGCTGTGGTGCTGGAGAAAAGTTCTGAATATACCATGGACTACTAGGAAGAACAAACAAGTTCATCCTAGAGAGGGTTCAACCAGGCTGCTCCTTGGAGGAAAGGATTCTTGGAAGCTTCGTCTGACATACTTTGGACATGCTGCAGAGCAGTCCTTGGAGAGGGACATCATGCTTGGGAGGATGGAGGGACAGCACAGGAGAGGAAGACCCTCTATGAGATAGATTGATTCAGTAACTGGGGTAATGGGAGTAGGTGTGCCGGAGACAGTGAGAATGGCACAGGATAGAGTAGGGTTTAGGGCTGTTGTACATAGGATCGCTATGAGTTGCAAGCTACTCGAGGGCACATAACAACAACAGAAAAGTCACCCATGGTAGACAGGTTCAGCAGTTTCCCAAAGGAAACAGGTTAACAAGAAAGGTCTTATGGTCTAGCTCCAAAAACTAGCCAATGAAAAATTTATGAATTACTGTAGACTTAAACCGCCAACGCTCCTGACATACAACAACCCTATACAGCAGAGCATAACTGTGAATACTTATGGAAGCGGACAGGCCCGTTTTTATACTGAGAAGCTTCTGGTAGCTTTGAGTCATCAACCTTTCTGTTAGCAGCCTACGGTTTAATACACTGCACCAGCAGATTACCGTCACAATTGCCTAGTGGCTGAGATACTGCTGTAAGATTGTTCCTGTTCAATGGCTTCGAGTTTCCCAAAACTTAAACCACGTGCCCCGGTGACAGTAATCCAGATCTAGCCAGGCCAGCATCTTGGCACCATGCTCTTTCACTTCAATACTTGCAAAAAAGAAATCGGCTGGGGACCAGACAGGTAGACTACAGACACTCAATCCACGAAGCTTCATTGATTTGAATAGTCAGACAGGATTGGCGGCCCGCAGCCCAGGCCACGCCCATGAGGACCGCGGGGGTGGAGTCATGGCGCAGTCTTCGGAGGGACGATTGGCTGCTAGAGAAGGAGGCGGGGCTTTTCAGCAGCAGGTGGGCGGGGCGGCCGACTGATCGTAAATACGGCGCCACATGGCACCGGCCGGCAGGGCGGGGCAGAGGGGTCCGCGCAGGCGCATCGGAGCTGTGCGGGGGGGCCGTGACCTCGCCGCCGGCCGCGACGTCTCGCGAGAAGGCGCGGGGCGGTGCTCCAGGCGCCGGGGGCGGGGCCTCGGAGGCGGTGCCAGAGGATCCGCTAGTCGCGGGGCGGAGGCTGAGGTGAGGGGCGCGCGGCGCGGGGCGAGGGGCGCACCCCGAAAACCCCCGCTGAGGGCACTCCATCTCGGGCAGTGCCGGGCGGAGCGGGGCTCCCGGCGGCGGGCGGGCTCCGTCCCGGGCACTCCCTCCCCCCTCCGCAAGAGACGAGCCTTCTCGCGGCCCCTCTCTGGGAGCCTCCTCCGGGGATTCCGCGGGGACCCCACCTCCGAGGGTCCCCCAGCACCGAGGATCCCCTTCCAGGGACCCTTCCTGCAGACACCTCCTCTCCCGCGGCCCTTCCTGCTCCCGATTACTTGTGAGGAACCCCCCTTCCGGGGACCCCACCTCCCGCCCCGCACCGTGCGACCCTCTCCGCCGGTGCAGAGGGGGACCCGGCGCGCAACGCTGGGCAGTGGCCGGAGCGCACCCCGAAGCCCAGGCACCCCGAAGCCCAGGCACCCCGAAGCCTAGACACCCCGAAGCCCTGGCTCCCCGAAGCCCTGGCTCCCCGAAGCCCTGGTTCCCCGAAGCCCTGGTTCTCCGAAACCCTGACTCCCCGAAGCCCTGGTCCGGGCATGGTGCGCCGCCCCATCCTTCCCCTGTCGGTGGCCCGAGGGGTCCGTCCAGCCAGGGTCACCGGGCAGGCTCTGCTCCGCCTTCTGCTTCCTCTTTAGCGGCAGAGACGCGATGTTGCAGCGATGTTGCAGCCAGCCCTTTCCTCCGCGCCTCTGTCATGTGGACCAATCTCCAGGGGGGCAGAGACTGGTGTCCTCCACGCAGCCCCGCAGTTCAGCTCGGTGCTCGTGGGTGTGTGGCCTCCGGCTCCTGGCCCTGGCTGACCCAGGCCCAGTGACCTTTTGCTCCAGAAGCGGTGGTCCCCGCTCTTGGGCAAAAGGAAGCCACGGATTAGTGGGGAACAGTAGGACTTATATCCTCTCCTTGGGCTCGCTGACTGCTGGCCCTGGCCGAGTCTCAGTCTGGCATGGACACAACAGGCTGAAGTGTTTTCGTGATGGTTAAATTATTTATTTTAGCATCCAGCCACACAGAGGCTTTGAAGAGCTGGGGCCAAGCGAGAATGCCTTGCAAGGGAAGCGGACACCCAGTCTGTAGGGGTCCTGTTCCCTGAAGGGTGGGTCCCGGGAAGCAACTCAGCTGGTCCTTAAAATCAACACCAGACAGGCCAGCAGTTGCCATCGATTCCATTCCCAGAATGTCAGATTAGAACCATGTGCCGCAGGGCGTTGCGATGGCTGCCTTTCTGAGATAGGTGGCCAGGTCTTTGGCCTGTGATGGTCTGTGTGGACTTGGAGAGCCAGACTTTCTGCTCAGCACACAAGTGCCTGTCGAGGTCCGCCTGGTGCTGAGAATTTGCGTTTGAGTGCAAAAGAAGAGAAAATGGGCTGTTATGAAGTAGTTATGTGGAAGTAGCGAGACTGGGAGTTTAAAGTGGTGCTGCCCTGAGCCCTAGTGCACAGGAGATGACGAGTTAGGCTGCTGACCAAGTGGACAGTCAGACCCTCCAGGGACTCTGCAGGAGAAAGATTGTCAGTCTCCTCCTGGAAAGATGGACAGCCTCAGAGACCCGACAGAGGGTCACAGTGGCAGAACTGACTCAGCAGTAGGTGGGTACCAGCAGTTGTATCTCCACTCGTGACTGACCCTCCAACAGGTTTTAGAGTCTAAATCACACAGGAAGAGTCTTTCTCCTGAGGAGCTGCTGGTGGATTTGAACTGCCAACCAGAGAGGCTTTGCCTTGGGGTTGGCGGTGTAGCTCCCTCTAGACTACTTCAGCAGAGTTTCCTAGAGTTGCATAGATGTTTCGCTTTCTTGCAAATCAGTTTGTATGATATTTGGTTAGCATGTTAAACCCAAAGCACTGCTGTCGAATGGATTCTGACTTGTACTGACAACCCCAGGGCAGCTGCCTCGGTTTCCGAGCTCTGCATCCTAGCGAAGGAGGCTGACTAGGTTGGTTAACTGCCAAGCACACAGTTAACCACTGAGCTCCCAGGGCTGTTACTCACTGTGGACCTAGTTCAGCCAGTCAGCAAACATTTCCATGTCTCAGCTACATGTCCAGGGAGGGATGGCTCAGGGGGAGAGTTCCCGCGTCGCATGCAAGAGACCTGGGTTCGACTCCCAACTACTGTCCCTCATGGCTGGCTCCCTCCTGGCTGTTGGTGCTGTCATGCCGGTCAGCCTCAGCAGAGCCCCCAGATGGAGCTGGAGGAGCACGGAAGGCCTGGTGAACTAGCTCCAGAGGCAGCCCTTGAAGTTCGAAGGTCCCCATCACAGTCAGTCACAGCATGGCCCAGGAATGGGCAGCATTTTCTCTGCTGTGTGTGGTGTCACTGTGTCCTGCAGCTGGGTAGCAGCCATTGGCCACAACCATGGGCAAGACAGCAAGGTGGGTGGAGCTGGTGACTCAGGGGCCTTCTTGCATGAGAAGAAAGAAGGAGCTCCAGTGGTTTAGTGCTAAGGAGCTGTGCTGCCAACTCAAAGGTACGTGTTTCAAATCCACCAGCTGCTCCATGGGACAAAGATGGCTAGTCAGTAGGCTCTGAAAACTCTCTAGAGGGTCCACTGTGGGTTGGTTCTGATTCAGCGGCATACAACAAGACATGGTTTCCACAGTGAAGAGCCATTGGACTTGGGCCCTGGAGGACTACTTGAAGTCTGGGGAGCCCTTGTGAGGTAGCAGGTGTGCACATATGGAGAAGGAAATGGCCTTGAAGGGCAGTGAGCCCCTGTTGTATGGACTCCTAGTGGTATGTTGGATTAAGCACTCGATTGCTAGACCAGATCAGGGGTTCGAACCTACCAGCTGCTGTGCAGGTAAGATCACAGCCTGGGCAGCCCTGGGGAGGGTTCTCCTCTGTCCTGCAGAGCCCCGGCACCGTGGTTGAGCATTCCCTGTGATCATGGTGGACGGGCTCAGGAACTGCTAAGGGCCTTGAGTCCTGGGAGGGGCGTGAGCTCCTGCCCGGTGCAGTGAGGGGTCAGGCTCGGGTGGATGTGGTTGGAGGGGTGTTTCAGGAAGTGCTACTGTGCAAATGGAATGCAGAGGTGGAGGCTGAGCTGGTTGAATGATGGGAGTTGTGGACCCTGGACAGTGGAGAGCGGGAGGCGGATGGGCAGTGAGAAGTCTCTGAGCCACTCCAGTGTGACAGTCCCTTGTGGGAGAGGGAGATGCCTGGGTGCCCTCTCATGGGTGCCTGATGACCGTAGGTTTGAAGAGCGGAGGGCACAGGACACATTTTTTGGTTTCTCTGTGTGTGAGGTGTTTGTGGGCCATCTGGAGAGGTGCCATCTCAGGGAGAGAGGTGTGAGCATGTTCAGGCTGGGATCTGGAGCAGGACCGGTGTTAAAGGGACCAGGACAGAGGAGACACACATGCTGGCACTGGACACCGAGGTCATTGTTGCTGCTGTCCCCTGTCATCTTCTCTGGAGAGGTGGGGGGGGCTTAAACTGCCAACTGTTTTGTTAGCAGCCGAGCTATGTTAGCTATTGTGCCACCAAAGACTTAAAAACAATGAGATCAGAGGACGTTCTTAAAAAGCCCAGCTCATCACTATTTATGAAGTGTTATTAAACTGGTAATTAACAACTTCCTTCAAGGTCCAGAGTTCAGTTTGAACAAAACCGCAGCTGTACTTTAAAGTTGTTTCATCATTTCTAGAAAGAATTTCTTTTGAAACGTTTTACTATGTTTGAGCAAACAGCTACAGAGCAGTTTGGTCTTCCGTTCAACAAGTCTAGCATACTTTGTCCCATGTGTAACAGCACGCTTCCCCTTCTTCCCCGTGTTCCCTGTTTCCATTCATCCTTCTTGCCTCTGTGCTTCCTCCCTGGGCAAACGCTGCCCCTTCATTCTCGTATGGTTGCCTGCTCTAAGGCATGAGTGCCTCCCTGCTGTCGCTGCTCACTCTGTAGGCCTGTCTCTTGTTTGACTGTCAGTTGAGCCTCTGGGGTGGCCCCCCTTCCAGGCGGAAGGAACTCTAGTCTCCAGGGTTCTCCCAGTGTCTACCAGAACAGTAAGACTAGCTGTTATGATTTTAAACCCAGGTTTGTTGATCGTCACCCCAGATAGGAGCAGAGACCCGAGGGCACGTGAAGAAAGTTTGATACAGCACATAGAGCAGAGCACGCTCGGAGGGGGAGGTAGCAGGGCTGATGTAAGATGCCTTAGCCCAGCAGGCACACAGGAGAGGGAACGTGACACCTGCGAACAAGACGCAGAGAAACTCATCCACCTGTGCACAACAGCCACAGACAATCACTCGCAGAGCCAAAAAAGAAGGAATGCTCAGATTTCAAAGATTCAAGAGTAGAAGAAAGCGCGAAACGCCCGAGTTGGTGGGTGAAAGGTAAAGTTGAGGAAATTGCAGGAAGCAGAGCAGCCCCTGAAGACCGCACTTCCCCGTTCCTGCTGTCAGGATGTTGAGTCATTGTGACCCAGGAGGACAGCTGAGCTGCCACTCATACACACGCAAACTGCCTCCTCTTTCTCCCTTGGAGCACTGGTGAGCTTGACCTGCCAAGTTTTCAGGTAACAGCTGAGGGTTATCCAGGCTCCTTACGGGGACAAACCAACCAAACCAGCCGCCATGGACTACGTTCCAGCTCCTGGTGACGCCGTGGGACAGACGGCGTGGACCTGCCTCCAAACACAACACTGTCCTGTGGAGCACCTCAAACCTCTGACCTTTCAGGGTTCAATGTTGCACTTGCAAAGGAAGTTAAAATAAAGGCTTTGAGAAGTGCTCCAATGTGGAAGAAGGTGTGCTCTGAGCAAGGGCTGGTGGCTACACGCCTTCCGAACATGGTGGGGAATCAAGAACAAGCAGGACAGTGGTGAGGGGATGAGAGGACACGAGAGGGACTAAGGATGACTGATTATGACCAATGGGTGCGGGGCACAGCCAAGGAGGAAGCGGCCAAGAGAGATGGACCGGCTGCTGGCGCAGAGCACCTGGAGGGAGATTTAGGCTGTGGGCTGTGTGTGGCTGGATTAGTGAGAAGAACAGGAGCACACAGCGCGTGTACACAAAAGGTGGGTACTCTCAGACAGCAGCGTGGGGCCAGAGAGGACACAGTGATGGGCTCTCCCCACTCAGCTGTGGGTAGCCTCTCCACGGGGATGATCACTTATGTAAACATTGAGTGTCCCTCCAATTGGGCTTATGATCTGCCTGCCTGAAGAAGGTGTGGCCATGAGATGGGTGATTGTTGTTGTGAGGTGCCATTGAGTCAGCTTCTGTGAACAGCAAAGTGCTCA
>NW_006399830.1:1710949-1729807 GCF_000299155.1 Elephantulus edwardii
CATCCTCCCCGTCCACCATCCTCCCCACCCACCATCCTCCCCGTCCATCATCCTCCCCATCCACCGTCCTCCCCATCCACCGTCCTCCCCATCACTGCTGTGTTAGAACCTATTGCTGCAGTCACTGTGTCTGTCACCTCGTTGAGGGTTTCTCTCCTTTGCTGACCCTCTGCTTTACCAAGCTTGATGTCCTCCTAGGAACTGATGCCTCCTGAGAACCTGCACAGAGTCTGTGAGGTTCGCTCTCAGTGTCCTGGCCTCTGAGGCGCAGGTGTGCTCTTTTTGCAGTCTGTGGGCTGTTCGAGTGCCTACGCCAGCACACAGTCCAGAGCATCACCTCTTTGGTCTTCTTCAGCCATGTCAGCTTTCACATGCATGCAAGGTGGTTAAAGTAACATGCTTCAGGCCAGGTGCGCCTTAGTCTTCAAAGTGACGTGTCTACTTTTTAACACTTTCAGGAGATCTTTTGCAACAGATTTTCCCCAGGCTTGTATATGTCAAAGTTAGGACTGTGGAAAGAGATGAGGGTGAAGAGAGACCCATTTTTTCGCAGTTAGTGGTGGTGTGGTTAAGGCACGCAGCTTAAACAGAAGGTCAGCATTTTGGCCCTGCGAGCCCTCCATGTGAGGAGGGTCAAGGAGTCTGCTTCTGTGGAGGCTCAGGGCGTCGGGAGGCCAGTGGACTGTTCTGCTCCGGCCTGCAGGCTCCCTGGGAGCCACAGTACTTGACAGCAGCAGGTATTGGTTTTATAGCAGAGTCAGTACACCATGTAAGAAAGGGAGTGAAGCTAAAAGGAGCTGGAGGGACACAGCCAGCACCCGCTACGGAGAACTGGGAAGGTGGGACATGGGGAAACCCGCCAAGCAGCTGGGATTTTGGTAATCAGACTTATAGAGTACACGGCCCCCTGCATGTAGCACCGATGACAGTAAAGGGAGTTCCTGGTGGATGTCCCACTCCAGGCACGAGACCCTGGCCTTGCCAGTGCTTCAGGAGCTGACTTCTAACCGGGAGAGGGGTGGACGGCCCATCTCACTAAGCTCTGCAGACGACAGAGACCCGAGGGAGGGCCACCAGGAGTGGATGGATAGTGGTGCTGGCTGTGGGTCTTGCCTGGGTGTGTGCCGGCTGGTCCTCACTCAGCCCCTCCGCCCTCAGGGAGATGGTCCTGTTCCCCAGCTCCTGCCCATCCGTCCTCGCTATTGTTCACCGCATCCTGTCTCCCCTTTGCTTTGGCCCTAGTTCTGTTTCCCTTATAATATTACAAACATAACCAAGGGGAGAAAGGCAAAGTTAATCTGCCTTTGCCTGTTTTGTCAGCACTGAGTGCTTACTGTTATGCAGGACACAGTTCAACACCCCTGGTGGCCATGTGTGGTACACTATTTGTAGTACACGACAGAGTAGTTGGGATGCTAAAGGAAAAGTCAGCAGTTCGAAACCACCAGCTGCTCAGTGAGAGAATGGTGAGGCAGTCCCTCCTCATGAAGACTCAGCAGCCTTGGGAGCCCACGGAGGGTCACCGCAGTCCAGACCAACCTGACGCAGTGGGCTTGGGAGCTGTGGCTTTTCCCTTAATTCCAAGACTAAGGAGCTCTGGTGGGGCAGTGGTTAGAGAGCTCAGCTGCCAGCCATGAGGTTGGCACTTTGAACCCAGGCCCTCCAGGAGAGAAGGACAGGCAGTTGGCTCGGGTGAGGGCTTATGAGAGTAAAACCGTGAGCAGTTCTGCTCTTTCCTGTGGGATTGCTGTGACTCAGAATCAGCTTGAAGGCAGGCTTGGGCTTTTTAAATGGTGAGCTCTCAGGAGGAGGCCTGGCAGTTTGCTTTTGGAATAGCAGCCCCTGAGAACTGCCTGGGCATGGTTCTTATCCAACCTGCATGGTCACAAGAATTGAAGCCAGCGGGATGGCTGCCTGAAAAACAAACCCCAAACTGCCAGCCTCTTTGTTAGCCGCTGAATGCCTTAATCACAGTACCACCAGAGCACCTGCCCACGGTTAGGGTTGGAAATGGGTTGTCTGGGCCCGAGGGCAGAGCATGGAGACCAAACGGCACTGCTTTATGTCGGGAGAGCTGGGGTAGGGGTCCTGAGAGGAGGCGAGGGTCTGTGCCCTGGAGGTGAGGCCCTGAGCAGGTCCTTTCTAAATGCTGTGAGGCAGAAGTCTGCTCAGAAAGCATATTCCCCTTAGCGGTTTGTACACAGATGACTCCAGCCCCGAGATGTCTCTGTCTCTCCAGTGTCATCCTTCCCACTCACCCAGCGGGTCCTCAGAGGTGACAGCTCTCCTCCAATGTGCTTGCATTGATTCAGCTCCTGTGTTGGTCAGTGTCGGCGTGGCCATGCTTCTCGGGACACAGTAACCGTCCTGGTGTCAGAACACCAGTCTGACTGTCCTGCGTGTTGTGAGCCTTCACTTCTCCAACGTGGATGAGGCAGGCTGAGAGGCAGTTAGTCAGTGAGGGGACCAGCCTGCCGCCCACACAGGGAAGTCTCGGGGACATGGCTTTCCTGGGCACAGGTGTGGGCTCCAGGCAGGGCAGCCAGCTGTTGGCTGGTTTGGATCCTGCATCTGCATCAAAAGCCTCTGAAGCCAGCAGTGTGCCGCCCTGCCTGCCGGCCTCCCCAGATGCCTCTGTCCTGTGGTCTGGCCTTCACACCTGGGACTCGATAGCTTGTGTATGTCGGAGCTGTGTCCATGAAATGTAGATTGTATATGGATGTTGTGTCAGAACTGACCCATCGGTGGGTTTGCAGAGGCAGGTAATTGCTTGGAAGGAGATTGCCCATCCTTCTCCCACAGAGCAGCTGGTAAATTTGAACCACGTGCCTTCAGAATTGCAGCGCAGCTTCTTGCCACTGGGACACCAGAGCTCCTACATCTGTTTTTATGTGTAAGTTTTTAATTTCTCTTTGAGTCATTGGTTCTCTAGAGAACCCAGGCACAGATGGTCTGAGGGTGAGGTTATCTCTTGGGTTCCCGATTTTGATGTCCCCATACAGCAAACACTGGTACGCAGTGAGGAAGGACTGAAAGATGCGTTTGAGTCCAGGAGACAGTGCGAGGATAGAGGACGCTGATGTGATGTGAAGACTGTTGGCTTCACAGGGATGGACTGTGAGGACCGGCTGGGGCCAGGAGACCCAGGACGTTGGTCAGCCAACCCGTCTTCGTTAGCGGTCTTCACGGCCCGACCCACAGCTACAATTTCCCTTGTTTCCAGTTGTAGCGAGCTATCCCATCCTGTGTGAGCCGTAATAAATAATCTGAAGTTCAGAGAATATCACAGAAGCCCTTTCCTAAGCAAACGTAGGCCTCCTGGTGCCCAGTGCAGATGCGCCTCCTGCGGGGCTTTGGTCTAGGGCCACCCTGGGTAAACTCTGCACCCTAGCGGCACAGGGGGTTAAGGGCTTGGCTGTGAACAGAAAGGTTAGCACTTCAAACCCACCTGCGGCTCATAAGGAGAAAGCCGAGGCTGCCTACTTCTGCCAACATTTGCCGCCTTGGAAACGCTCTGTGCAGTTCTGTTCTGCCCCAGGGTCACTGGGCACTGAGTGGAAGGCGGGCTCTGGGCCTGGATGAAGCTGTGTGGGCAGTGGGCACTGTCCTGAGTGACGCGGTCAGCTGCCTTGCACAGCACTGTGTGACATTTCTGTTTCCTCGGGCTGTTCTTAGCAGTAGAGTTGCATCACATCCCAAGTGTGCACTCCACTTTATTACAAAACAAAGTGCTGTATCCTGGACAGGACGCTGGTGCTCCTTGCTGGCTCCTGGCGGCCCGGTGGCAGGGATGCCGAGGCTTTTCCAGGTCTGGAACTCAGAAGACAGCACCTGCCTGGCTCAGGCCTGTGGAGGAGTGTGGGCTGAGCCTCCCTCAGCGCCCAAGCGTTTGTGGGGCTCCCAGCTGCAGCGCGGGGGTCGGCGAGCTGTCTGAGTCCTGCTCCCTTGAAGAACACCAGTCCACCTCTGGAAGCTCCCTGGATGAGACCACTCAGCTTTGTTTGCTCTGACTCTTAAGTTATGTGTGCTTACAGGCCATGGTGTGCACATAATAACTGCAGGCAAAAGTGTTGCTGGTGTAACTACCCCAACCAGTACAGTACAGTGTCCGCATCACTCCACGTGTGGGGCTGCCAACCCAGAGGGCGGCGGTTCAAATCCATCCTGTGCTTGGATGGGAAGGATGGGCGGTCTGCTCGCCAGTAAGGATGTCCAGCCTCAGAACATGGACAGTTGCCATCTCTGAGGCTCCCCTTGGTGGCAGGGGAATTCGTTTTTGGTTTCTTGTCACCCAAAGGTTTCCTTGGGCCCCTCTGTGGCTTATAGATTCCATGACTACTCTGCACCTTGCAGCTTTCCATCGATGGGATCGTATGACATGCACTTTTTGGTGTTCTCTGTTGTTTGTGCCATTGACGCAGTGCAGACCCAGAGTGACCACACATGGAACGAAGTCCAGCGAGTCCCGCACCTTCCTGGCCACCTCTGCCATGCTGGAGCCCAGCCTGGCGGCCACGACACTGTCACTACATAAAGCCGGCGTGCACCCGGCCTCACTGCTCTCTTTAGCTTCATACTAGTCCCTTGTAGGTACGTGCTACCGTGTGCCTGTTCGCCTGGGGGCAGATGTTTCGGCTCTTTCCACGTTTAGATTGTCATGGAAAGGGCTGCTCTGACCGCTGGCGTGTGCAGCTCTCCCTGGCAGTGACCTCACCCTGAGTGAGTGTTTGCCTCAGGAGCTGCCAGGCTGCTTCACGCTGTGGCTCCCCACTTTACACCCTGCCCAGTTCCCTCTCCGGGGTGATCTGAAGTGGTGTCTTGCAATTTAGTCTGCACTTCCTGAAACACCAACAGTGGGGGCTCATATCTCAGTAGACGATTGCAGTCTTGCACAGCCCTGATAGGGCCTGGTGGTTGCACACCCATCAGGGCTGCGGTGGTGAACGTGCGGAGTCCGTGCAGTGGTTCATAACCGACGGGCTCTGCCGTGAGGTGCCTCCGACGTGGTGCTGGGTTTTGCCATGTTCTTCCATTAAAGACGTCTGTATCGTGCAGGCTGAAGAGGAGGGGATGGTAGAGTGGTCCCACCACTGTCAGCTCAGCTCACTTCTGTGGTGCTGCAGTGGAGGCAAGGCCCTCGTCGGCCTGGCCGGAAGCCTTGGGGGGATCCGCAGAAGCCGTGATTGTAAAGAGCCCAGCAGTGGCCACCCCGTCGGACGTCCTCCTTAGTCCAGGCATGATCACCAGTGTGGATTCTTGTCTCTGGTCAGGAGGCAGGATCTTCTCTAAGACACATACTTGAGACCTAAAATAACAAGATATGACAAGCATTAAAAACTGGGAACAGAAGAGACACTCCTTTTTACTAATGTGTAATTGTTTGAAGGCATCGTTTAAGTAAAACCTCATTTAATATACTTTATGTAGTGTAATATATTTACTCAAATTTAATAGCATTTACAACTTGCTACGTGTAAAAATGGTGATGAATATGACCATGTTGCTATGTGAAAGGCATCTTGGTGTATCTGGAACTGTCCTTTCAGTGTTTTGGGGGATGTTTTTGCATAGGAAGACACGGATGTTTGATGCTGGTCGTGCTTTGGGGACCACCCCTCTAACCATTCGGCTCTACGAGCAGACGTCACTTAAGCCCTGAGCAGGACTTGTTCACCTGGCACACTTCTGTGGATCTTGCGGAGGGTCTCTTTCAGCCTGTAGTTTAATTAGGTGATTAGTTTTCCTGTTGCTGATGGTTTTTTAAGAGGGACTTACCTATGCTGAGGTGGCACCGTGGGGTAAGTGTTAGGCTGCTGACTGGAAGGTCAGGGCCTGGAACCCACCGGCCACAGGGGGACATGCAGGGAGCTGCACCCCTACAGTCTGTCACCACAGCTTGTCCTGACTCCAGAGCCTGCTGTGGTGTGCCAGGTTGTTTTTGACCAGGGCCCCATGTGACAGTGCCATGTTGTGTGTGAGCATGTCCAACAACCCACCCCTGCTGAGAAACAATACCGTCTCCCTAAACAGCATTTTTGCTCTAAGCCTTATGCATTCTCAGATGGAGGCCTGATAGGTGCAAACGGTGAGTGTCCTCAGCTACTGGTCACAAAGTGGGAGCTTCAGCTCCACCCAGCAGCACCTAAGAAGAAAGGCCTGGTGATTGGCTTTTGAGAACTAACTGCTGGAACCCGGTGGAGCACAGTCCTCCCCTGACAACTGTGGGGCCCTGGAGATGATTTGTGTTGAATTCTTCCCCATCAGTGTTTATGATGGCCATTGATAACACCCTTTGGAAAAGTAGTGTCAAGGAAGGTTCCTGGTGGGTGAAGCCCCAGCAGATGTCTGCTTTGAGAGGTGGTGTGGAGCCTCCCGGCACATGGAGGCCCGTCCCTGCTTGCTGCTCTCAAATGCACTGCCTGGAGAAGGGAGGCTAGAGGCTGGGATGACATCAGAGCCCTGAGAGAAAGTTTACAGAGCTAATTGTTCTTCTGGCCAACAGTTCTGACGCATTTTTTCGTGGCATTGATTACAGTCTCCACTGTAACAGCACTCTTCCCACTATCTCCCTGTGGTTCCCACTTTCTTGTGCCCTTCCTGCCTTCTGAGCTTTCTCTGGTGGGTGCTTCTTTCAGTAATGGGATATGAATTTTTTTAAAAAATTATACTGGTTTATTTCCAAAGTTCAAAAGCATTGTTTTTCACACCAGATATTTCCTATCTCCTTCACTCCTGCATCAAATTGTGTGACCCTATGATTAAACACCCCCACCTCCGCCCATCCACACCCCTCTGCTTCCACCCTCCCCCTCCTTGAATCCTTATATTCGTTCTACAGTAATGGTTTTATACAATATTTGTCCTTATGGGACTGAGTTATTTCTCTCAGCATAATGTTCTTCAGCCCCTCCCAAGTTAGGTAGTAACTTAGAAAAATCAATGCTACTGTGTCATATTCCATCGTATAAATGTACCATAATTTCTCAGTCTATTTGATTGTGTTGAACATTTGGATTGTTTCCATGTTCTTGTGATGGTGAATAACGCTGTGTGAACATTGGTGTACAAGTCTCTGTTTATGCCTCACTTCTCATTTTCTCAGAGTACATTCCAAGCAGTGAAATAGCTGGATCATATGGAATTTCTATGTTCAGCTTTTTGAGGAAGCACCAAACCGTCTTCCAGAGTGTTTGTACCATTTTACAATCCCTCCAACAAAGTGTAAGAGTTCCTGTCTCGCCACATCCTCTCCAACATTAATTACTTGCTGTCCTGTTCGATTTTGCCACTGCTACGAGAACAAGATGGTATTTCGTTGTAGTTTTAATTTGCATCTCTCTTATTTATTGCCGGTTATTTGGAGCATTTCTTCATGTGTCTGTTGGTCGTTCAAATATCTTCCTTTGAAAATTCTTTCTATGTCATTTGCCCATTTTATAATTGGGTTATCAGTCTTTTTCTTGTGGAGGCCCTGGAGTATTCTGTAAACTTTCGTTATGAGACCGTTGTCTGAGATAGTATTGCCAAATGTTTGTTCCCAATGAGTAGGTTTTCTTTTCATCTTGTTGGGAAAAGTTTTTCATGCGCACAGGGATTTAATCTTTAGAAGGTCTCATTCATCAATTTTATCCTCATCAGCTTGTGCATTTCTGCCTGTACTTGGCAGTGTCTTTATACCATAGACTAGGCCTTCTAAGCTTGATCCCTGTTTGTCTCTTATGAACTTGATGGCTTTGGTTTACTCCCAGGTCTCTGATCCACTTTAAATTGATTTTTGTGTATGGTGTGAGATGTGGATCCTGTTTCAGCGTTCCACAGGTAGCAGTTGAATTTCACCAGCACCATTTGTTGAAGAGGTTGTCATTTCCTTACTTGATGATAGGTGTTATTTCTTTTTCAAATATCAGTTGACCATAGATAGCTGGGTCCATTTCTGGGTTCTCAGGTAGATGCATTTTTCTAAATCATGCCCTTCTCTTTCTAATGAAGGAACTTGGTAGTACAGTGTTTAAAGCACTCAGCTGCTGACCAGAAGATCAGCGGTTTGAACCCATGAGCCGTCCCACCAAGATGAGGCAGATGTGACAGTCTGCTTCCATGAGGGTGAACAGGCAGTTCTGCTCTGTCCCACAGGGCCACCACTGTGAGTCGGAAGTGGAAGTGACTTGTGGGCAGTGGGTTTGGGTGTTGTTTTGTTTTGTCTTTTGAATGAGCAGTGACATGATGGGGGAGTCATTGTTCTCTGCTGAGATTTGAAGCAGATCGGGCTGTGACTGGTCAGGTGGCCCCTCCTCCCCTAACATGGCCCTGTTCCTCACCAGGCTGCAGCGTTAACTAGGGCTTCAGACTCAGAGTGCCTGCAGGTGGCTCAGTGTATGTCGGTGTTGGGTGTTGGCCAGGTCCCACTACTGGTGAGCCAGTGCACTTCAGAAGGACGCCCTTCCCTTCCTGCACTGTCCCTGTGTGTGCTGGAGCCCCCGCACAGCCCCCACACGGTCCATCTGCTTGAAGGCTGCTGCTTTCAGCTGACTGGGGTCCGGTCACGGCCACAGTGTGTGAGTGACCCTGACTCTAAGGAGCTGTACTTTATACCTCTTTGACTTGCTTGTTGAAGCACTCTGGGGACGCCTTGGGTGGTGCACACGCCTGAGTGCTTGTCAGAAGGCTGCTGAGTGTCTCCCCAGTAGCACTGAGAAGGGCTGGGGAGACGTGAGCCTGGCCACTGGAGTCCCCGGGCACACTGGTCATCTGACACACGACAGTCACTGTGGGTCAGAGACCTCTCCACAGCGGCTGGCTCTCTGCTGCTTCCTCTCGCGGTTCTGAAGGACAAAACACGACCACGAACATCGGTTCCTGACGTTTGTTTGTGCCCACAGTCTTTCCATCAAAGGCTCGCTTACCTGGTCCGTGAGCGTCTTAGGCTGCTGTTGGTTGAGTGGTTTGCAATTAGGAAGGATTGCAGGGTGAGCATCAAGCACTGCCTCAGACCTCGGTGGGCCCCTGCTCCGAGGGAGTGAGTCTGGGGGTATCTGCACCTTCCTCTGGATTGATGGGGGCTGCAGAAAAGCTGAGGTGCCATCTGCATCCGTGACTGAGCCCCCGAGTGAGATGTTTCTCAGTCTGGAAGCGGACAAGCTGAGCTTCACCATCCTGGAAAAAGGAGCTCTTGTTTCTGTATACTTGTATTGCAAATATTTTTTAAAGTTAAGTTTGGTTTAATAAGCTGGTGAACTAGCCTGTGCCTCTCTGGGGAAAGGTGTGCCCCAGAGCATAGTGGAGACTCCAACAGCAGCCCTGAGGGGAGCCCTTGGTGACAGTCTATCCATGGTTACTGGCTTTAAATTATAAGTTATTAAATAGTTTACATGTTTAATTTTGCTTTCACATATGAAATTACCTCTTCATTTGTCAAGTTTCTTTGCTACTTGACACGTTCGGTGAATTGGGGGGGGTCTTGTAGGGGGATGGAGTGTGGTTTCATCTTCATCTCAAGAAGCAGTTACTACTGGACATCCTTAAAGGGAACAGCATGAAGGTGGCTGTGACCCCGTGCACAAGGGAACAAACCCTGCTCTGTCCTCACTGCCTGCTGGGCTTCACTGCAGTGCTCCGTCCACTCGGTTCAACCCGGCTGAGGCTTCCTCTTTTTGCTATAGCATGGTGTCCTTCTCCAGGGACTGGTCCCTCCTAGTGACACACCCACAGAGTGGGAAGCACAGTCTCACCCTCCTTGCTCTCTGGCCGCACTTCCTCCAGGACAGATGTGTTTGGTTTTGGACAGTTTACTGTATATCCCGTACTCTTTACCACCACAGCTCAAAGGCAGCAGTACTTTCTAAGTCTTCCCTAAGCCTTTTGTATGCACACAAGATGATTGAAAAGACCTAGGCCTTTGTAAATGTTCATTGAAATTAATAAAAAAATAAAATAAAATTTTAAAAAAAGACCTAGGCCAGGCTTCTCTGCACTTCAAAATGTAAACGAGTTCTTGGCAGCAGGTCTGCCCATAGTTGATTTCTCGAGTGCTGCTTCTGTGGGTGTTGGTCTAAGCCAAAGGAAACCCTTAAAACTTCACTTCTCTCGACATTTATCCTGGATTCCTCATTGGTCCACTTAGGAGGAGTTTGGTTTTCTTGATCAGAAGTTTAATTCATACCTAAGGCTGCAGCCTATTATCTTTTTCACCAGTGCTTTCAGCAAGCTGCAGGGAGGGACGTAGGATCTCTTTTTTTTTAAATTTTATTATTTTTGCGTGTGTGTACCGTCAAATCAGATCTGACTGGTACAGGAGGAGATTGTCCCTCCTTCCCCGGCAGAGCATCTGGTGGATTCAAACTGTGTGCCTCAGGGATTGTAGTTGCAGCTCCTTGCCACTAGGCCACCAGAGCTCCCCTAGGATCTCATTTTTAAAATGGGCTACAAATCATGTGAGTACAACCTGGTGTGCACGAGACTGCTACAGGTGTTGTTTCTTTTCCTGCACGCTTTCCTAGCACACGCCCAGACCGGTCAGAGGCCCAGACACGTCAGAGGCCCAGTCACGTCAGAGAGAGACAGCCTGTGACTGATTGCTGTGGCCGGGACAGACAGCAGCCGTGAGCCAGAATGGATTCCAAGGGAGGCATACACGTGCACATGAGTGTGTGTGCATGCGTGTAAGCTTTGTGACTGTGGTTTGAGAGCAGGTTTACAGAGGAGGCGGCATCCAGTCAGCATTCTTACCCATCTTACCCATGACCTTGATTCTAGCCCCCATCTGCACGTTCTCTTGGGGCATTGGTAGTGTTTCCACAGACCGGAGTTCACACTGCGCTTTGACGGCGCCTGCTGCCTTGGTTTCCTGGCCCTTCTCAAGTGACCCCGTGACTCGCCCTGCCACGTCTCCACACCCTCACTTTGTTCACTCATTTATTTTGAAGTTGTTGTTGTGTGCTGCTGATTCAGAACTGACAGCTGAGCCTCCAGTGCGTTCCCAGAAGCAGTATATCACACAGGAGAGGATTACCCATCCTTCTGCAGAGTGTAGAGCAGCAGCTGGATTCAAACCGCGCACCTTTGGATTGAGAGCAGAGCTCTTTGCCACTAGGCCACCAGGGCTCTTTCATTTGGAAGCAGTAAAATGACTTTCTTTTTGGTGACTCCAATACTTTGTACTATCAGTGCCCTTTAAAAAAAATAAAATAATAATAATAATAATTATTATTATTATTATTATTATTATTATTATTATTTTGTGTGTGTGTGTACCGTCAAATCAGATCTGACTGGTACAGGAGGAGATTTGCCCCTCCTTCTCTGGCAGAGCATCTGGTGGATTCGAACCGCGTATCTTTGAGATTGCAGTGCAGCTTCTTGCCAGTAGGCCACCAGAGCTCCCCTATGAGTGCCCTTTTATACTATGCCCTTTTTAAAAAGAAAATAAATTGTGGTTTGGGTGGAAGTTTACAGGGCAGAGTTTCTTTCTTTCAGTGATTCATAGTCATTCTGTTCTATGACATACAATCCCCACATGTATCAGCACTCTTCCTACTTCCTTCCTGTATTTCTCATTTCCTTTCGTCCTCTGAGCTATGTTCTTGGGCAGATGTTGCCCTTTGGGTCTTATGTGCTTGGTAGTTGTAAGGAGAGTGTACCGAGTTGGTGTTAGGCCGCTCTATAGATTGGAAAAGGAGGCTTGTGGCGGAGTACGTTATGTATTGGGCTACTAACTGAAGGGTTAGCAGTTCAAACCCACCAAACCACCCCTCAGGACAAAGATGACAGTCTTCTCCAGCAGAGTCACAGCCTCATAACCTATGGAGGGCCACCCTGATTCAGAGTCCACCCCTCGGCAAGAGATTTGGTTTCCCGTGGGACCTTGGGGATGATTTCACACTCAGGCTTGGGGGTGACTGAGGGTCAGACCTTGGGGTCCACCAGTCTTTTTAACTGGTGAGCCTGGTCTTTTTCCAAATTATTTCCCCCTTTATTGCATGTTTGTCTTCCACTCATCCAGACCCTGGAGCAGTGGTCCATTTCAGAGGTCACCAGTGGTCGCTGGGCACCATCTGCTTCCTCTGGTCTCGCCATCTGGCCTCTTTAGACCGAGTCCCTGTGTGCCGCAGGCCTTCCTGTGCCCCTCCGTGTGGTCAGCTGCCCACCCCACCCTGCCCGACCCCACTGTGGAGGATCGGGCGGGAAGGAGGGCAGCAGGTGACCGTCCCGCAGGAGAAGGGCGGGAGACCCCCGGCTCAGCCTTGTTCTGTCTTGTCCTGCAGGACCTGGAGCGCCCTGCGCCCCTGCGCTGGAGCGCACAGTGAGGGTCCCGGCGCCCCGCGCCGTCCGCAGCAGCCCGGTGCGCAGCATGGCGAAGGCGCGCCTCTTCCGGCTCTGGCTGGCGCTGGGCTCGGCCTTCATGGTCCTGCTCATCATCGTGTACTGGGACAGCGTGGGCACTGCCCACTTCTACCTGCACACCGCGCTGTCCCGGCCCCGCGTGGAGCCGCCCACGCCTGGGCCCGAGGGCCCCCGGGACTTGGCCGCCGACGTGGACGAGTTCCTGGACAAGCTGCTCAGCTCGGGCCTGAAGCCCAGTGAGCCTGCGGCAAGGAAGAGCGCGCGGCCCCCGCCGCCCCCCGCCAGCCGGCCGGCCCCGGGCAACATGGAGGAGCGCGTGAGGGGCTACGACTGGTCCCCCCACGACACGGCGCAGAGCCCGGACCAGGACCTGCGGCAGGCCGAGCGGCGGCGCGTGCTCAGGGACTTCTGCGCCAACTCCAGCTTCGTCTTCCCCACCAAGGAGCGCTCCTTCGACGACATCCCCAACTACGAGCTGAACCACCTCATCGTGGACGACCGCCACGGCGTCATCTACTGCTACGTGCCCAAGGTGGCCTGCACCAACTGGAAGCGCGTCATGATCGTGCTCAGCGAGAGCCTGCTGGACCGCGGCGCGCCCTACCGCGAGCCGCTGGCCATCCCGCGCGAGCACGTGCACAACTCCAGCACGCACCTGACCTTCAACAAGTTCTGGCGCCGCTACGGCAAGTTCTCGCGGCACCTCATGCGGGTCAAGCTCAAGAAGTACACCAAATTCCTGTTCGTGCGCGACCCCTTCGTGCGCCTCATCTCCGCCTTCCGCAGCAAATTCGAGCTGGAGAACGAGGAGTTCTACCGGCGCTTCGCGGTGCCCATGCTGCGCAAGTACTCCAACCGCACCAGCCTGCCCGCCTCCGTCAGCGAGGCCTTCAGCGCCGGCCTCAAAGTGTCCTTCACCAACTTCATCCAGTACCTGCTGGACCCGCACACCGAGCGCCTGGCGCCCTTCAACGAGCACTGGCGGCAGGTCTACCGCCTCTGCCACCCCTGCCAGATCGACTACGACTTTGTGGGCAAGCTGGAGACGCTGGACCAGGATGCTGCCCAGCTGCTGCACCTCCTCAACGTAGACCAGCTCCTCCACTTCCCCCCAAGCTACCGCAACCGGACGGCCAGCAGCTGGGAGGAGGACTGGTTCGCCAGGATTCCCCTGGCCTGGAGGCAGCAGCTCTACAAACTCTATGAGGCAGATTTTGTCCTCTTTGGCTATCCCAAGCCGGAGGGCCTCCTCCAGGACTGAAGGCCGGGGCACCAGGTCCAGGTGCTCCAGGCGGAGGGCCTCCTCCAGGACTGAAGGCCAGGGCACCAGGCCCAGGTGCTCCAGCCAGAGGGTCCAGGCGCCTCTCGGGGACAGTTGACCACCGACGGCAATGGTGGCCATTCGAATCACGGGAGAAAAGCCTGGCAGCCCCCTTCCAGCGGCCACAGCCACTGGAGACTGCCGGCGCGTTCTGCGCTGCACACACTGGGGGCCGTCGGTCAGGCCCCACTCGATGGCATCCTTTGGTGACTTTATTTTTTAAATTGTTACTTTAAATGAAGGGTCTGCCCCCCATGACGGATCAAGTCACCACATGTTTTTTTTATGGATGCATTGCCTCCTGTATTGTCACAGCCCAGAATTCCAGAGGGCTCTTACCAGTGGAGCGGCTAACAGGCCCTTTCACGCTGACCTCACCCACCCGACTAGCCACACCCACTCATGCCGGCCACACCCACCTCATCTGGCCCTGTCCACTCCTGTCCATGTGTTCGCCTTGTCTGGCCGCACCCACTCCTGCTGACCATGCCCACTGTCTGACCACACCTGCTCCTGTTCCACCCGTGGTGTGCAAGTCAGAGGGAGGGAGGAGTCGTTCGCAGGCGGCATCCACAATGGACTGTGTGAATATTGGGTTTTTTAAGATTAATATATTTCAACTATTTAAGACAAAATGTGGAGAAGGGGCGAGGTGAAGTAAAAGGCAACAGCTGCTTTCCCCACGTGCCCTCGTGTTTATTCTGCCCCAGCGACAGATGCCCTCGTCTGGACCCAGCGATGGGAAGGAAGGGTTCCGCTGTCCAGGAGGAAGTGGGTGTGGGAGCCTCAAGTCAGGGCTTCCGTTTTTTGCCCAGTTGCAGATAGAGTCTTGGTGGCTGCTGTCAAAAGGTTAGTGGTTGGAATCCACCAGCCACTTCATGGGAGAAAGGTGACGCAGTCCCTCTTCAAATCTAGTCTTGAGTCAGAGCCCATTATGGTAGTGGGCTGGGTTCTGCGGTAAATCTTTCTAGAAGCAGACTGCCTCTCTTTCTTCCACAGAGCAGCTGATGGGTTTGAACTGCTGATCAGTAGCAAATGGGTGCTTGACCCTGCTGCCTGAGATCTCCTCCTCCACAGGGAGTAGAAGTGACTTTGATGCCACTGTCCCTGTGACAAGAGCCTCCCGTTCTCCAGTAGGCTAAGCAGATCTGGTGGGGGTTGAGGCAGGGCTTGGTCTGAAGGCATTGGCAGGCCCTCATTCCTGGGAGGTGGTGAGTGATGGGCAGGGCTCTGTGGTTGTGGACCCAGAGGTGCTGGTCTCCTGAGCCACCAGGGACGTGTGCATGACACTGACTGCTCTCCCTGCACCCTCTAAGGAAACCTCATGTGGGACCCTGTGGGCCCTGAGTGTCCCGTTTGGCTGTAACAGCTTCCCTGTGGTAGCGCTTGTGGCCACTTGAAAGGTGTCTGAATGCACCAGTGCTGCCGGACCAGGATCCCACAGGGGCTGCTCCAGTGAGCAGGAACGTGTTCTCGCAGCCAGGAGGAGGCTGCGTGGTGACTCGGCACTGGCTCTGGGCACGGTCCTCATCTCCACAGCCTCTGTCCCTTGGTGGTCTTCCTGTCGTGAAGCCCGTCGCCCTCCATCTGTGCAGCTCCTGTAACCAGTCAGCTCTTGCACATCCAGAAGCAATCAGTTCAGACATACCCACGTTAGTACTCTGCCTCATGGACGTAACAAGCTGGGGCTCCCAAGAGAGATGACCTCACAGGTTGGTGCCCACCCCTCCCCTTGACCCTGCATAATTCCCCTCAGGAGTACCTTCCTGGGACCTGGGCAGGGCTTTGCCCACCCCCTCCGATTGATCCAGGGTGCATCCCTTCAGGAGGAGCCCAGCTACGTGGGCAGAGTTGTGCCTCCTAAATGGCCAAGGCCTCTGTTCACAACCTGACCTAGGCCCAGGAGACCTAGCCCCAGCTTTGCAGAACTTTGGAACAAAGTTGGCCATGCTGGTTATAAAAACTAAATTGAATGTCCACCCTTTTGAATAGCGGCCCGATGCTTAATCCACCTCGCCACCAGGGTTCCAGGCCAGGCTGCTAGCCAAAAGGTTGGTGGCTCAAGCCTGTGCAAAGGTGCCTCAGAGGACAGCCTGCCGACCTGCCTGAGCAGAGCGCTCGTGATCGGGAGTCAGACTCGACAGCTACTAAAAACAAAATACCGGGGCACTGAGGCCTGTCTGAGCTCAAACCCCATGCTACTGAGGGCGCTTCCATTCGGTACATTAGGCTTAAAGGTGTGCCAGTGAAGAGGGAACCCACATGACCGTCTGAGGACAGAGTATCATGTCGATCCATGGGGGGGTGGGGGGTGGAGGGGTGTCAGACAGGTGGATGTGGAGAGAGATGACAGGTACATTGCTGCTAAGGTGGATAGATGGATGGACAGATACACAGGTAGATGATGGATACATTTGGATACGTGGATGATAGGTATGTAGATGACAGAGGTGGCGATGGGATGGATCTGTGGACGGCAGGGATGAGGATGACAGATGGCTACATAGATGTGGATAGGGATGGATACGTGGATGTACGTATGTGGATGACAGATGGTGATGGGGTGGATGGATACAGAGGCAGGTGATGGATACATGGATGTAGGTATGAGGATGACGGATGGATGGATACATAGGTGTGGATAGGGATGATACATGGATGTATGTGGATGACAGTGATGGGGTGGATGGATAGGTAGATACAGAGGTGGCAGATAGGTGTGTGCATCTATATGGATAAGAGGCAGTGATAGGGGTGGATGACTGGTGGATAGGGAGGCAGCTGTATGGATAGATACAGAGGACAGGTAGATACCTAGGTGGTAGACAGATGCTAGATGGTGGTGGAAACGCATGCCCTGCAGTGGGCTCCTTATGCTGACCTCACAATGGAGCGAGAGGTCACCGAGCCTTGCACCACCTCTATGATCACTGGCATGCTCATGTCTCCTGGGACTATTGTGTCCGTCCACCACACGGGTCTCCCTCCCTGTCACTGCCCTCTGCTTCACCCACATCAAGCTCTTCAGTGACCAGTCCTTCCTGATGATGTGTCCAAAGTGGGTGAAGCTGTGCTTTGTTGTAATCCACAGTTTTCGGTGGCTGGTTTTCCTAATTAGGTAGCCAGGCCTTTCTTCCTAGTCTGTCTTAAGTTAGAAACTCCACTGAAAACATATGGGTCCACCAAGGGTGACCCTGCTGCCATTTCAAACACTGGTGGCATAGCTTCCAGGGCCGCAGCCCCACAGCACGACACACTGATGGGTGGGTGGTGAATTATCAGTGTTCATAGAAACAATTAATTGGCATTATGAAATGTTAGAAATACTTTCTTCCTTTGTCAAGATCCAGGAGTTCTGGTGGCGAAGTGTGTTAAGTGTTTGGCTGCTAATCACAGGTCATCAGTTAGAACCCACCAGCCGCTCTGTGGGACACAGATATTTACCACCTCAGAACCCTCTCTCCTCCAGGTCACAGTGCTGCAATAGGCTGTGGCTGAGACCGGTGGGGGGCAGAGGTCCCTCCTTCTCGATGCCCTTTGAAAGCAGCATAGCCTGGCGATGGGGGATGGAGACAGTTCCGAGTGCACTCCAGCCATCTGAGAGGTGTGTGACAGCTTTGGACATGTCTGTCCTCATCCCCAGGTGGCCATCTAGCAGAAAGCTGTCCCTCCGATCTGATAATCAGCTCAGCCTGGCTGCCGGCTGACCATCTGGAGAGCATTTGTCCTGTGGTGGCACAAGGGCGCTCGTCCAGCACGGCTCTCCTGACGATGGCACCAGTGACTGCCTGCACTCTCCCCTCCTGCGTGTTCCCTGTTCCTGAGTCTCCACAGACCCGTGGGGTCTGCTGCCTGAGGACCTTGGGCTGTGCATCTGCGAGGGCCACATCAGAAAGAGCCTTTCGAAATGTAATGTAAGCTCTTTATTGTGACTTCAGTGAAAGCTTATGGAGCATTTTCTGTTCAGCCATTCATGTGCTTTTTATTTTTTAAAAAGAAACTTAATCAACTTTATTAAGTATAAGTTATATTAAATAGGTGCACTATTTTAAGGCTACAAACATAGATTTTGACAAGGGCTAGTGCTTTTAAAACTTTCTATTGTGATTTGAGAGTGAGTTTAAGGACAAATTGGTTTTCCATTCAACCATTCATACACGTTGTGTTTGTAACACCAATTACAATCCCCACAAGGTAACAGCACTTTCCCTACTTGCTTCCAGTATTTCCTGTTTCCATTTGCCCACCTTTCCTATCCGTTCCTGCCTTCTGAGCTTTCTCCCTGAGTAAATGCTGCCCTTCGATCTCCTGTGATTGGTCCTTCTGAAGAGTGTGTACCTCCCTGGTGTACACTCCCGTATGTGTGTGTGTGCACATGTATGTGTGTGTGACAGAGAGGAGAAGCCGGGGCTCAGGGACCAGGTGGAACTGCCCCCGTGGGCGTCTGAGGCTGTGATCCCTACAGAGCAACCTGCTGAGCTCATTGGAACAGAACCTCCAACCCTTGGGCTTGCAGCCCACTCTAAGCCCCCTGGGCCTGGGCCCCTCCACCAGGTGGTCTTGTGTGGGCTGTCAGCCCTACCTCTCATGCTTTCATCTTGGCAGCTGAGTGCACACACCCCGTGGAAGGAGGCATCTCCCCAACATCATGGTAACACACCACACAGGCCTTCAGCGCAGTGATTCTCTTCCAGTTCAGGCCACAGGCTGAATTCAGGGGCCTGCTCCAAGGCAGGGCCCTCTGCCCGTTCTGGAAAGGCCTCGTCTCCTCTCGGAGTCTGTGGGTTCTTTAGACCTCCCTGTGGCCTGGCCTCTGCCTCCCTGATCTCTGCTTTCTCAGTCAGCTCTCAGGGGAGGTCAGTACACACCCACACTGACAGGGCCTCATGAGCGTGACAAAATCCTGCTCACCAACAGGATTACTACCCGGCTACTGGCAGGTGCCCTCAGGCCAGCGGCCTTGTGTACAGCAGAGCAGGACTGCCCGGCCTGCACCATCCTCAAAACTGTCGCACCCCCTGTGTCGTGACGGCAAGTGGGATGAGGTCATCGCTGCTTTTTCTTGCCAAACACACACACAGGACAGCTGTGAAAGGATCTAGCACAGATTACAGTGAGGTGCCCCCACCTTGTGCCTCCACACACAAGCCCCACCCACCCTCTGCCAGCCTCACCTTGCACTGCTCCAGCCTCCCCTC
>NW_006399830.1:1729907-1770764 GCF_000299155.1 Elephantulus edwardii
CCTCCCCTCCGCACTGCTCCAGCCTCACTTTGCACTGCTCCAGCCTCCCCTCCGCACTGCTCCAGCCTCACTTTGCACTGCTCCAGCCTCCCCTCAGCACTGCTCCAGCCTCCCCTCCACACTGCTCCTTCTGCACTGCTCTGTCACTGGTGCAGCCCTGCAGCCCACTTCACTGAGGCTGAGGCCTTGCAAACGGAACCTGCGTCTGTAAGCCCATGTCGATTAGGGTGATGCTCTCTGTGTCCTGGGCCTCTGGTTGCTGGAGCCGCCACGTGCTGTCCTTGGTCTTAGTGGGCAAGCCCTGTGTGAGACCCCAGGCCTCAGCCCCAGACCAGGGGTCCACACTGCAGCCTCCTTTCTCCTTTGTCTGGCTCTCTGGCCCAGGGCTTTTGGGGACCCACATCTATGTCTGTTTGTCCCTCTCTGTCCTTCGTTCTGAATCTGCGCAGAACCAGGGGCTGCCAGCACCAGGCTCAGCACGCAGCCTGCTTCCTGGGGTCTAGAGGTGACCTGGTGGCTGGTGAGGTGGGGTGAGGCCTCAATAAGGGGCCGACATGGGGACTCAGACGGCCCACCATCTCGGCCATGGCACTGGACCCGGTAAAATCTGGTTTTGTTCTGCAAAAGTTCATGAATGAATTTTCTTGACTTAGTTGCTGGACTGGCCTTAAGCCCCAAGGCAGCTGGGAAAGAAGCGGCCATGTTGTTCCTGGTTTCGCTGGCTCCTCCCAGGCTCTTGGGAAGTTCTCCTTGCCAGAAGGAAGGAGCATGGTGGTGGGAGTGAAGGAATCATGGCAAGCTTTTGGAGTCGACTGCTTTTCCGGGAATGTGTCTGACGTGCAGGTTTGCTCTGTCCCTGAAGTGAGGCTAGCCAGCCTGGGCCTAGGGTTTGAACCAGGAGGCAGCCTTGAGCCCAAAGGGCCCGAGGGCACAGGTTCAAATTGTCTTCTGTCAAACATTCTTCTAGGTGGTATAGCAGTGGTCTGTGCGTTGCTGTACAGAGGTAACTCGTGGTTGCTGTGGTGTTGAAGCCTGTGACAGTGATGTGCCAATCGTGGTAATGGGCACCCATGGTGGACAGTGTTGGCTGGAGCTTCCCGACTAAATCAAGCCTGGAAGCAGGAGCGGCATCCACTTCCGAAATGGCTTGCCTCCGGAAACTCTATCTACGAACAGTGCTCAGGCTGGTCGTTCGTAGGGTCGCTATGAGTCGTCTACGACTTGACAGCATCAAACAACAACAACAGTTGCTGGACTCGTGGAGCTACACACCCAGTGAAATGGGTCCATGAGTGACTGTGCCCGGGCTTCCCATGCAGCAGCCCAAGCGCAGTGGGTGTCCTGACGCCGATGGCAGCCGCACCTTGGAGCAGCACTCCCCCACCTCCTCCCTGTGGCCCCCACTCTGTCCCCCCATCTCTGCGTGCCTTCTCGGCTTTCTCCCAGGCACGAGCTGCACTTTGGTCTCTGAGTTGTTGGTTGTTCTCAAGTGTACGTACCTCCCTGCTGGCCCTGATCACCCGTGAGTCTGTTAACTGGCTCAAAGCTGAGTCACTGGAGAGGGGAGAGTTCAGTCCCAGGGCCGAAGGGTCACTAAGGCCCGTAGTCTCCAGGGTTCTACCGGTGCTGGACTAGCAAACCTGGCTTGGTTTTTTTACTTTGAGTTTTAGTCCATAATGAGCATTCTTTCTCTCTCTCATGTGAAGACATTCTGATGCATGTTTAGGGGAGGAGTTTTTCCACACCCAGTCCTTAACCCTAAGGACAGTGAACTCAGGGTGGACCCCATGGGATCGTGGGGTGAGTTCTGGGCTGGGTTTTTGGGAAAGCGTGTTACAGTAAAAAAGAAAATCCACGTCCTTCCACAAACTCTAGACACAGCCCCTGTTCACAGTGGGCCGTGTCTCCTTAGAGGACAAGTGGGGTCTATCTGCGCCCTTCCAAATGTCTGACCTCCTTCCCAAGGGGAATTCAAGTGGAAACTGCCTGTACCGCAGCCACACCCCTGGCAGGTTCCTTGTCCCCACAGCTCCATGTGGGACACCAAGCATCGGGTTCCAAAGGAGGCTGGCCTTGGAAACGTCTGGGTCTCTCCAAAGCGCAGTTGTTCTGGAAATGCCTTCCAGGGCATGGAGCATATGTGGTGTCTGGGCAGGACGGGGTGGGGGTGGAGGGAGGGGACAGGGTGTCTTGCTGGTGGGCCAGGGCACTGCCTCCTCTGAAGGCCTGTGGACGGCCCAGAGGGGACACAGCACGCCCTGTCTCGTGTTTGGCATAGATGTGCTTGTGTCTTTGGACGTCGGTCCCCTGAGTCATTTCTCCTCAACCATCCCTGCAGGTCACTCAGCGCAAGGACCCTTGTGTCCCTGTAAAGAGGGCCTCGTCCCCTTGTCCCCTGGGTCTCTTCTCATCCTGGTGTCCCCTCACCCATCTGGATTGCCCGGGTCCCCATCCAGTGTCACATTCCAAAAGGAAGTGACTGGGAGCAGACCACCAAACGTCTGGGGAACTCTGAGACTTGATGGCAGAGCCCTGGTGGCATAAGGGTTGAAATGCTGGGCTGTGGGCCTCACAGTGAGTAGTGGTGACCACCAGCTACTCTGCAGGTAAGAGATAAGACTCCTGACTCGGACAAAGGGTCACGAGCTGAGGGACCCCACGGGGAGCCTGTCCTGCAGGCTTGCTATGGGCTACACTTGACTTGATAGTAATGGGTTCCTTGTTAAGTCAAAGAGAGGAATCATACGGCATTTGGTTCCATTTTCCAGATGTGGAAACTAAGCCCAGAGAGCTAAATTACCCAACATGGGCTCATTATTACTAAAGAATCCAGATGTGCTCGGTCTGACCCGTTTTTCACATACCCACCGGCTCCGGTGGATGTGTCAACCATGGACAAATGAGACCCTCACCAGAGAGACCCCAGCAGGAAGGCCTGGCAGCTCCTGGAAAGCTAGCCTTGGAAATCTCAGGGTGCAGATCCACTGTGACACATGGGGGCCCCAGGAGTCAGGATCTAGGTGATGACATCACGTGCTCTGAGTCTTGTGGTCTGGTGCCCTGGTCAGAGTCGGCCCCAGAGGCCTCGGTCTGTGGAGTCCAGTTCTGCCTTCAGAAGGGCTGGTTGTGAGCTGTGCAGGCTGGGAGGGCAGCAGGCAAAGCCGTGCCAGCTGGGACTCAGTCTCTCGGCCTAAAAGGACAGGCAGCCACATGGCCAGGGTGGGCGGAGGCGTGTGGATGACTCAAGGGGTGCTGCCAGCTGGGCAGGGAGGCTGGAAGCTGGGGAGGAGAGAAGAGAACCCAGCCACGTTGGGAAAACTTGTCCCGCCCGGAAGGGGCAGAGTGGTAACCTCATCCTACCCTTTGCCAAGAAGCCTCTTCACCGCACAGGGCGTGCCCACCCTGGGGGGCTGCTGAAGGGCTGGCCACGGGCTCTGCTCCCAATTCCCCTTCCTTTTCTGCCAAGAGTTGGCAGCATCCAGCTTTTCTCCTTGCTTTGACTGCCTGGAAGCCTAGAGCAGAGGGCATAGGACAGATTATAGGTCCATTTTCCAGAAGAGGCAAACAGAGTCGCAGGGAGGAAAGACGACGTGGCTGCGATGGGTTCTGACAGTCTCACAGGTGTTGGTTCTCACACAGTGGACCTGGGAGCCTGCAATCAAGGCAGCCCTCCAGGAGGTGACAACAGACATCAGCGCAGAGATGTGTCCATGGCATGGGCGGGGGGACAGACCAAGGGGAACTGGAAGCGGCTGCGTGGTGCTGCCCAGCTCCCGCCCAGCCTTTCACGTCAGCTCCTTGGAATCCATCAGCAGGCATGGTCACTCGCCCGCAGAGCTCCTCCAAGCGGCCACATGGGGTCCAGGCACCCACAATGTGACTGCTGAGATCTTACTAACATCTTTCTGGGGACCCTTGCTCTCCCAGCCCACACAGGCACACACCCCTGCCTGCACCCCAAGTCTTTTTTCCCCCTCTTGAGTATGATGTCTTTCTTCCAGACTGGCGCCTCCTGCTAACATGGCCAGAGCGAGAGCATCCCTGCCTGTCAGGAGCACACCGGTCTCACTTCTAAGACAGACGTTCGTGCTTTGGGCGTCCACGGAACAGCAGCACTCGCCTCCAATACCACAACTTAAAGGCATTCATTCTTCAGGCCTCCTGGTGCGTGGAAAACATCACGCAATGGGGCAGGCGTAGCTTAGTCTTTTTTTTAATTGAGATTTTAATGAAAGTTTATAGAGAACTTGGATTTCCGTTCATTCGTTGTTGTACATTTTCCTCCCTCCTCAGCCCACCCCCAGTTCTTTCGTTGTTGTTCAATCCCCACTGTCCACTTCACTATGGATTTCTTATTCTGAACTGTTGTCATGCAAACAATACCTAATCTATATTCCTTTTAAGCAGTTCTCTCCCTCATCTGCTTCAATTCCGTGTTCATTATTTAGCCTCTCAGTTTCCCCCCAACCCCAGTGTCAGTCCTGTTTCATAACAGTGGCATTGCGCAGTATTTGTCCTTTTGTGACTGACATTTCACTCGGCATTATGTCCTCCAAGGTTCACCCATTTTGTGGAATACTATGCAGCACTGAAAACCAAGGAACTCATGAAATCCCGTAGGTTAGTCTCTAAGGGAAGAGCCTGCTCCTCAGAACCGTGGCAGGCCCCTCACAGCAGCTCCCAAGCACGTCTTGGTTTCCTGACTGCTGTTACTCTGGGTGTTTACTTTGGAGCAAATTAAGTTAAATAGGCAGTTGTCAGAACAGAGGAAGGAAACACTGCATGGTTCAAAATCAAGAAGGATGTACACCAGGGATGTATTCTGTCTCCATACCTTTTCAGTCAGTGTGCAGAATAGATCATCCAGAAAGCTGGGCTCTATGAGAAAGAGAGTGGCATCAGGATTGGAGGAAGACTCATCAATAACCTGCATTATGTAGATGATACAACTTGGCTTGCTGAAGCTGAGGAGGACCTGAAGCGCTTCCTGCAGAAGGTCAAGGACTGTAACCTTCAACATAGATTGAAGCTCAAGATCAAGAAAACAAAGATTCTCACCACTGGGCCAACTGGCAGCATCATGATAGACAGTAAGAGATTGAGATTTTTCACAGCTTTAGTTTGCTTGGCCCCACAATCAACACTCTTAGCACCGGTGGCCAGGGAATCAAAAGATGAATTGCTTTGGAAAGTCTGCTGTCAGAGACCTCTCCTGTGTACTGAAGAGCAACAATGTCAGTCTTGAGACTAAGGTGCATCTGATACAGGCCACGGTCTTTGCTATTTATGCATCAGAGAGCTGGACAATGACTAGGGATGACAGAAGGAGAATTGATACCTTTAAGCTGTGGTGCTGGAGAAGAGTATTGAATATACCATGGACTTCCCAGGAGGACAAATAAGTTCATCCTGGAGAGAGTAAAGCCAGGCTGCTCCTTGGAGTCAAGGATTCAGAAGCTTAGGCTGACATACCTCTGGACATGTTGCAAGGAGGGACTGGTCCTTGGAAACGGATGTCATGCTTGGGAGGGTGGAGAGACAGCACAGGAGAAGAAGACCCTTGAGATGAATTGACTCAGTGACTGAGGAAATGGGACACATGTGTCAGAGACAGTGCGATTGGCACAGGATAGAGCAGTGTTCAGGGCTGTTGTACATAGGGTCGCTGTGAATTGCAGGTGACTTGATGGCACATAACAATGATGAAGTCTCCAGCTTTTTGGCCTTTTGATGTTTGATACCTTTGAGGTATGATGTTGGCGGAGTGCCGTGAATCCGCATGGACTGCCAAAAGGATAAACAATTGTGTTGGAGGAGATACACAGGGCGCTCCTGGGAGGCATGGCTGGTGAGCTTTCATCTCACATCCTTTCCGCGTGTTGTCAGGAGAACCAGTCGCTGGGGAAAGACCTCACGCTGGGAAAAATAGAGGGTTAGATAAAGAGAGGGAGACCCTCAACACAACAGACTGTCCCAGTGGCTGTCAGTGCCCCCCCCACGGGAGATTGTGAGGCTGGTGCAGGTCGGGCAACTCCAATGTTCACAGGTCACTGAGTTGTGGAGACGTGACGACATCCAACAGCAACAAGTCTCTGGTGGGTCAGGAAGAACAAGGAAGCCCCTCAATGGGATGGACGGTCGGGTGGTGGCCATGGTGGGCTCATGCTTGTGACAATTGTGAGAAGGCTTCTGGTACCCGAGGTAACCAATCGACTGCTGACAAGGCGAGAAGTCCGAGGTGCCAGGCCCATCAGCACAGCACTGTCCTCTGGGCTGTCCCAGCTCAGGCTCTCTGTGACGATCCCATCGACCAGATGGCACAGCTCTGAGGAGTAGACTCCTGACTGTTCACATCTCACAGGTGGGGAAACAGCCGTCAACTGCTCCGAGTTCCACAGTCCCATCTGCAGCCAGCACCTCTGTCCTAGACAGGATCTTCTCAGTCCTCTCTGGTTCAGAGCCTGCCCAGCAGTTTCTGGGAGCGGTGAGCGGTCCACTGGCTCCCTCTGTCTCTGTCTCGGGACCCTGCTGGACACACAAAAAGGGCATAGGGGGCACAGTGCCCTCTGGAGAGAATCCTTGCTCTCTGCACCTCTAGATTGGTCCTGCGTTTCACAGAGGCGACACCAGAGGGCAGCCTCAACCTAGGAACGCGACCTGGAGCCTTCCTCTCCAGCAAAGCTTTCAGAGCATCCTCCCCCCCCCCGGGCTGGGGGTGGGGTGTGTGTGTGTGTGCGTGCGTGTGTGCGCGCGCGCGCGCGCAAGTGCATGTGCCTGACAGCTGGCTTGGGAGAAAGATGGGCTGCTCCTCCATGGGAGGACAGAGGAAGAGGGCGGGATGGGCAGCATCACATCTGAACACTGACCCACTCTGGGGCGTGCATTGTTGTTGTGTACCATTGAGGGCAGTGGGCACACTGAGTCCATGTCACACGGCACCTCCAGATGGCCAGGCCTCCTCACACACTTTTTCAGACCTCAGTTTCCCCCCCACCCCGAGGGCTCTGAGTCTGGAGCGTGGGAACTGCATCCCTGAAGGCTGCGTCCAGGCCAAGGTAGCCTGCCAGCGGGGCTCCTGCCACCGGCCTCCATCCTCCACACAATGCCCGCCTCTGAGAGTGGGCGGCCGGTAACCATGGCAAGGGCCCGCCCGCGGCAGCCCAGCTCTGCCTTCCTGGGTCAGCGGGCCTGCAGCCCTGGTGACGGCTTTGTCCTCAGCTGGAGCAGGTCCCATGCTAGCTTAGACCCGGAATGGTCGTGTCAGGGAGGGCAGTGCCAACCCCAAGGAAGGGGCTCTTGGAGGAAGTTTGGGGTGACAAGGGGGAGAGGCTGCTCCCGGGCTCCTGGCATCCAGTGTGACCAGGCTGCTGTACCTGTCAATGGCAGGGCCCTCCCCCTCCTCCCTACCCAGCTCCTCAGCTGCCCTCCTGTAGGGCACAGGCCTAGCATGCCATGAGGGGCTGTCCCATTCACCCTCGGGGCTCTGGTTGTCCCAGGCTGTTGGCCAAGGCAGGCCGGGCCTCTCATAGCCTGGACACTGCCTATCTGGCCCCTGGTTGTGCTTACTTCCCATTCCTGCTTGACCCCCTCTACCAGTTGGCAGGGGGCTGGGCATGACCCTGGGCACCGCCAGGACCTAGAGTGGCCAACCCCGACCTGACCTTGGGGAACAAGGTTTCCGCATGATCTGTACAGGACCAATTCATTAGTGAAGGTCATCATTTTAAAGTGAAAAGTGAGGCGAAATGATGGAAAATGGTGCTGAATGTACAGGCAGGCCTTGGACTGCCCCTCCCACTCCAGACGCCTGTAAGGGAACCCCCAGGGCACAAAGCCAGCCAGGGCCTCGGCTTTGCCTTCGGGAGGTCTTTCCTCCACGGGCTGGTGTTGCTGTCGATGCCACAGAGTCAACACGACGCACAGCGACCCGTGAGTTGTCATTCACGGGAATCCGGCCCCTCCTGCGCCACCCTCCTGTTTCCGACAGGCTCTCGCTGTGATGTGTGTGGTGTGTGCACGTATGGGAATGTGTGCTTCTGTGTAGAGAAGTGTGTGTTGTGTCTGTACATGTGTGGGGATGTGTGCCTGTATATATGCCCGTGGTGTGTGAACGTGTGTACGTGTGGCTGGTACATGTGTGACTTGCATGTCTGTGTGCACGTTTTGTGTGTGTGTTTGTGTGAGTGTATTTGGAAAATGTGAATGTGTGTGTGGACGTGGGTGGCCGGGGCCTGTGTGAGAATGTGTACTCATTTGATTTGGGGGCTTGCGTGTACACATACTTTGTATTGTACGTGTGTATGTGAATGTCTGCTTATAAGGAGTATGTGCACATGAGGTGTGTGATGTGCCTGTAGATACATATAAAGGGGTGCATACATGGTGTGTGCTGTGTGTGTGTGATGTGCATGTGTGTACATTTAAGGGGGTGCATATATGCATGTACTATACATATGTGCAATGTGCATGCATGTATAGAGTGTGCACACATGGTGTGTGCTGCACATATATGCAAGGTGCATGCATGTACACATAAGGTGTGTGCACATGATGTGTGCTGTATGTGTGTGATGTATATGCATATAAGGAGTGTGCACGCATTGTGTGTGCTGTGCATGTGTGTTGTACATGTATGTGATCTGCGTGTGTACATATATGTGCACGTGGCATGTTGGGGTGTGTTATGTACATGTATGTATATACATGTATGATGTGTGAAAATTGTGTGTGCTCTGTGTATTATGTGCATCTATGTACCTATAAGGAGTGTGTGCACATGTGTGCAGTGTGTGAAGTTCATGTATGTACATATAAGGGTATGTGTGCATTATGTGTGTTGTACATGTGTGATGTTCATGTGTGTGCATGTATGTGTACACATGGTGTGTGCTGAATGTGTGTGCACTGTGCATCTTTGTATATATCACAGGTGTGCATGGTGTGTGTTGTACATATGTGATGTGCATGTGTGTGTACACATGGTGTGTGCTTTATGTGTGTGTGCTGTGCATCTATGTACATATCAAGGATGTGCATGTTGCACATATGTGTGCCCTTGGGGAGCTTCTGTTCATCAGGACGGATCCTTTCACCTTCAGGGAAATTGAGTAAGCAGTCAGCCCAGGTCAAATGGGTCCATAGGCCTGGCCCAGAATCCCACCATGTGGGCTAGCCTCCACCCCCACTGCCCTAGTCAGTCCCAAGCTGAGACCTGGCCCAAGTCCATGTCCTCTCAGCCCGCCCCTGGCCAGCCCTCAGCCCCTCCCAGTTACACAAAAGGCCAGACCTCCCACAAGAGGGGTGGGAAGCTCCAGAGCCAGGACGTGGCCAGGGGCGGGGGGAGTCAGGAAGGAAGGCTGCACTGGGGATCCAGGCGCCATTGTCTCACCTGGGGGCAGGGCGCTGGGTCTCCCCTCCATCCGCCTGGGCCCCTCCTGGGGCCAGGCAGGAGACAGGGGGCTGCTGGCCACTGGCCTCTGAATTCAGCCTCTGCTGGCATGACGGTCCTGGGCCACCTCCTGCCACAACCCAGTCTCCATTTCTCTACCTGCAAGTCCCCAAGGTCAAGGCATTTGGGCAGAGTTGGCCCCACTTGGACCCCCAGCGGGAAGCGTCATGGCTGAGGCCAGTCGTTGCTCTCAGCCCTCTGCCAGGGTGGCCCACTGAGCATGCAACACTGATGAGGAGGTCACGGTTCTCTGTGTTAGCACCTGTTTGAGGTCCTACAGGAGAACAGGGCTGAGCTGGGACTGAGCCCCCAGCTCTCAGTTCTGTGGGTTCTGCCACTGACCTGGGGTGGGGGTCCTGTGAGTGATTTGTGTAAAGGTAAATACCTATGGAACCTCTCCCTCCATTGGTGATGACATCACCTGGTTAAGATTGAGAACAATCTATCCACCAGGAGATGTAGAAATACACAGAGATACAGATAGAGTGACTGCGTGGCAAACTGGTGCAAGCATAAATAAATATAGTGATAGATAATATCATAGATATGTGTAGACAGACATGTGTATACACATTGAGAGATACAATAACACAACATGTAACAGTAACACAGTGGTACACATACACAAGAGATACATATATAGAAACTTCAAACACCCCAAATCCACCACCATAAGATCTGACCCACTGCGACCCTACACCTCATTCCTACAGCTGTGAATCGTAATGACAGGAGGCTGCCCACTGTGTCCACGGCAGCCACCAGTGAACTTGAACTGCCAGTGGCATGTGACCTTTTCGTAAACAGTGTGACAGGCTGCAGACTCTGTCATCAGAGCTCCTCAAGACACCTGAGTAACCCCCAAGTTTGGGTAGAGATATGTGAACAGGTAGGTATATATATCGAGAGAAATAGCGATAGAAAGATAATTATTGATAAATGATAGATTGATAGAGGATAGATGTAGAGAAAGGTAAATAGTTGTTAAGAACCCTAGTGGTGCAGTGGTTAAATGTTTGGCTATGACAGAAAGGTTGGCGGTTCAAGCCTGGCTGTTCATTTCTGTAAAGGTTAGAGAGCCTCTCTGTGGTTCCTCCCGTCATGTGGGTCAGGTCGCTCAGGATCAAAAGTGACCCAGCAGCCCACCTCCATCACGAACAGCCGACAGGTGGTCAGATAGTAGAGGAGTTAGACGTGACAGACGATTACAGTCGCCACAGGTGGCGACTGGGGCTGTGCACTGTTAACTTATCTTCAAATCAACCCTGAAGTATTAAAGCTAATAGGAAACTCACGTGTGTCCCTGGACCTGGGTTATCTCCCCCTCTGGGGCCCTCAGTACTGTCTCCCAAACCCGTCACAGCCACCATGCCACTCTGTCTCAGGGAACTCCGTGTGGTTCACACATGTCACCCATTTTACAAATGGGAACCCTGACTCTAAAAACAGGAAGGATTGTGTCAAAGGCCCCACTGGCAGTGAGGGGCAGCTCTGGGGACCTGAAGCCAGGCTGGGGAATTTCCCAGCCACATTCACACCCATACGTCACTGAGGTCCTCCCCATCTCCACCTCCCCTCACCCCACTCCCCGCCCAGGGCACCCAGAACACCCAGGATGGCAGGGACAGAAGCATGTCTCCCTCTGGGTGGACCCCCCCCCCAAGGGAGGGACAGATGCATGTCTCCCTCTAGGTGGACCCCCCCTCCCCAGGACAACAGGGACAGATGCATGTCTCCCTCCAGGTGGACCCCCCTCCCCAGGACAACAGGGACAGAGGCACGTCTCCCTCCAGGTGGACTAAGGCAAACAGGAAGACACTTCCGCCCAACAGGAAGAGCAGGGAGGAGGCTCAGGGGCCCCAGAGTGACTGTCCCAGGCTGTGAGGGGCAGGATCCCCTAGAGTTAGGCCTCCAGGGTCTCTGAACCCTGGAGGAGACAGTACCAGTGCCCTGGACCCTTTCCACTGAGGGTAGCAGAGTCTGTCCTGCTGAGGGTAGGGAGTCAGAGGGGGGTCATTGCCCACTTCTGTCCTGCCCTGTACCCATCCCTGTCCCTCCTAGACCCCAGTGTCCTGACAACAGGGGGTTCAGACTATCTGCAGGTGGTAAGTCTCAGGGCCCTCACTCCAGCCCCCGCCCACTCACAGCAGCCGGTTTCCTGCTCAGATTTTATTGATGGCTAACACAGAATAAGGGCCACAGACTACCCCCACCCCCACCCCCGGGCCATTGGGCCCCAGGATCCTGGACGACGAGGCTCAGCTCCCTCCCATCTCCATCTCCACTCAGTCACCACCGTCCCTGTAAACACCCAGGACACGCCTGAGCCCTGCCCACTGCAGACTGGAGAGGAGGTGAGCGGACTGTAGGTGTGCACCACACTTGGAATGTGGGGGCAGTGGGGAGGAGAGATGGGGCCAGCCCACAGGACTGGCGAGGGTTCTGCTGTCCATGCAAACACCCAGGACAAGCCTGAGCCCCACACAAGCTGGGTGGGAGTGGACACAGCAGGGGCAGCTCCTGGACAGGAATGTGGGGGCAGCAGAGAGGAGGGGTCAGCCTAGAGCTATGTGCCCTGCCCCCAGGACTGGTGAGTGCTCCGGCTTAGGACAAGACCACTCACCAGCTGGCAGGGCAGCGGACAGGGCAGTGGTCAGGGTGGTGGACAGGGCAGAGAGTAGGGCAGTGGACAGGACAGAGAGCAGGGTAGAGGGCAGGGCAGTGGACAGGGCAGTGGACAGGGCAGAGAGCAGGGCAGTGGACAGGGCAGCAGGCAGGGCAGTGGGCAGGGCAGAGGACAGGGCAGTGGACAGGGCAGTGGGCAGGGCAGCAGGCAGGGCAGTGGACAGGGAAGTGGACAGGGCAGAGGGCAGGACAGTGGACAGAGCAGAGGGCAGGGCAGCAGGCAGGGCAGTGGACAGAGCAGAGGGTAGGGCAGCGGACAGAGCAGAGGGCAGGGCAGTGGGCAGGGCAGCGGACAGGGCAGAGAGCAGGGCAGTGGACAGAGCAGAGGACAGGACAGAGGGCAGGGCAGCAGACAGGGCAGTGGGCAGGGCAGAGGGCAGGGCAGTGGACAGGGTAGTGGGCAGGGCAGTGGACAAGGCAGCAGACAGAGCAGAGGGCAGGGCAGTGGACAGGGCAGTGGGCAGGGTTCAGGAGTCTCACCCCCAGCTTGGGCCCCGCTTGGCCAGCTCCACCTGTGCCAGACGACCATCACTCAGCACCTGCACGCGTGTGACCCCAGCCAGCGGCCGGTGGCGGTGCTCGAACCTCAGGACCTGCAGCTGCTGGGCGTGGACGTGGAAGTGGGCAGAGTCCGAGTGGACCTCCAGCTGGGGGTGAGGGCTGTGTCTGAGGACCCCAGTCTCAGAGTCCTCACCACACAGTGCCTGAACAGGACCCCCCCATGTGGGCTCTCAGCTCGAGCTGGGATTCTCCACTCTGTATAGAGGGCAGGGCACCCCCCACTGCCCCAGTGAGGAGGCTGACGGAGGGGTTCCCAGGCAGGAAAGAGTACCCCGTAAGGCCCCTTCCCCCACCAGTGCTTCCTGATGCTGGAAAAAGGGGGACCCCTGGAGACATCCTCCCACAAAACATCAGTGGGCGCTCTGCTGTCTCCTTAACCCATTGAGTGGGTCCTGGCTCCTGGACACCCTGCAGGACAGAGAAGAACTGCCTGGGGCCCCCCAGTTACCTCCTTTCTCCTGTGGTTCAACCACCAAATTTTCTGTTAATAGACAGATACTTAAGCCGTTACATCACCAGGACTCCTCAATATTATTTCTACCAAAAACACCCGAGTTCACTTCAGTTCATGGAAATGTTCAGTTTGGGTCCTGGGCCCGTGGCCCCTAAAGGAGGGTGCTGCCTTGTCAGGAGCAGCTGGTGGATTCAAACCTGATCTTTCAGTTAGCAGACTGACCACCACCAGAGCTCCCAGGCCTCTTTCCACATGCGCCTCCTTTCACCCTCCCCAAGCAACCTTGTCCATCTTCCTGGGGAAACCCCACAGCCTTCCCTGTCCTCCCTGCCTCTCCTGCCCCAAGACCCTGTCCACCTCACCCTAAAATGCCCCAAGCCATCACCTCAAAGGGCTCCCCCAGAACCAGCGGGAAGACGTTGGACACCTCCTCAGGGCCCCAGCTGCCCCCCTGGAAGGCATTGGCCACTAGGGTGGATGTGGAGAAGCGAGGCTTCACATGCAGGGCAATGTCCCCCGACTCTGACAAGAAGTTGATCTCAAACCTGGAGGGTGCCGGAGAGTGAGGGAGTGTACACTGGCCGCCCTGCAGCCCTGCCCAGTCCCCCTCGAGGCCCAGATGGAGCCCAGGGCCACATCCCTTACTTGTCCTCTGTAGAGTCAGACTGTCCCTGGACCAGCAGGCTCCAGCCAGGGGCCAGGCCCCCCAAGGAGAAAGCTTCAAACTGCAAGAGAGAAGGGGAGGCCCGAGTGTACCTCTCCATCGAAGGCCCCCAGTCCTGGGGTGGTCTTCGCCAGAGCCCTGTCCCTTCAGGACAGGGTGTGGGCCCCCTCACACCTCCCAGGCTGAGGTTGGCCAAGAAGGCAGAGCCAGGCCCCAGAGGGGCTCAGGTGATTGGGTTGCCACTTTGCCCTGCTCCCTACCACCCAGGTCCAGGTGTGTGGTCCAGCCCTGGTGAGTGTCCCGCACCTGCAGTGCCATCTCGCTCCTGAGAGGGAAGGTGGACTGAGCCACCCATATAAGGCAGAGGTGGGGACAGGAGCCCCACCCCCAGGCAGGGTGGGGTGATCAGGTCACTACCCGCCCCTACTCCATTCAGCTCTCCAGTGCCTGCACTGTCCCTGCCAGCTGGACCTCCATTCAACACGGGCGATCAGGCAGCCCCCTTCCCCCCTCCCCTTACTCCACCACCTAGGGTCATTCAGAGCCTGTCCCACACCTGCAGGATGGGCATCAACAGGACAGTGGGCGCCCAGATCAGCTCCTATGTGAGGTGGGAGAGGGGAAGCCTACCCACCAGCCCCTCTCTGGCCTTGGAGAGGTCCATTCTGACCAACCAGTGCCACCAGCCTGACCTCTGTCACCCCCTTGTCTGTCCCTGCTCCAGCCACTCTGCTGGCCCCACGGGGCAGTGTCAGGATTAGACTGGGCTACTGTGGTCAGCACATTCCAGGCTGGGGCAGGAGGTGGAGGCAAGGCCTTTCCACCCCCAACACCCCTCTAGTCTAGCCTCACTCCTCTCGGGCTAGGCAAGGGGGAGGGGCATCCAGGCAGGAGCTTGTTGGGGGAGCCGGTGAGTGGTTGAAAAAGGCCAATGTCCTCTGCTCTTGGTGCAGCTGCAGACTCCAGGGGGTCTGGCAGGAGAGGAACAGGTGGGGAGATGGAAGGAGCACCCCAACAGCAGAGTGTGCAGGTGAGCATGCAGAGAACGAGGGGGTGTTCTGGAAGATGGCACAAGTGTGAGCTAGTGTGCAAGCAGGTGCTGTGAGCAGTGTGTGAGCACACAAAGAAAGTGTGCATGACTGTGGCATGTGTAAGTGTGTAGTGTGGCAACTGTGTGGGTGAGTGTGCATGAGTGTGAACTGAGCATGAGTGTGTGCTCTGTGAGTGTGCACAGATGTGCCATGAGGTGTGTAAGCAGAGTGTGCAGGAGAGTGTGGTGCATGGATCAGGGAGTTCAAGGTCAGGCAGGGAACACAAATTGGAGGTCAGGACAAGCTCCCTCAGGCTCGTGACCTTGAACTGTGGTCTCTCTGGGCCTCAGTCTTGCCAGCTGTAGGCTGGACCCAGTGATCCTGACCTCTGGCCCTCGAGAGTGTCTCCCAGCAGTCAAGGTGTCTGAGGCCACCACAGGTCACAGGAGTCTGGGCAGTGTCCCTCGTCCTCACCCTCCTCCCTGCTCCATCAGCACTTAACGGAAGGGTCTGGGGCAGAGGGAGCCAGCTGCTCAGACCCCAGCTAGACAGGAGCCCCTGACCAGGGCGCGTGGCCTAAGGAGCGGCTACTGACAGGCCCATCAAGGGCAGCCTGGCCCACAGGCCACAGCCTGGATCTCCACAGCTCATGGAACCCTGAGGCCCCCGGGGGCCGCTGGGACGAGGACTAGCCTGAGAGCGCATCAGGGCTCCCTGTGTCCCTGAAGGGAGCACTAGGCTGCCCAGTGACTGGGGCAGAGTCAGACTCTAACTCCCAACCCAGGGCCCTAGAGCAGGGTATCTTCCAGCTGTGTAGTCCCCTCGTGACCCCAGCACAGAACACCTGGTAGTCCTGGAGTCAACCCTGATTGCAGGGGTCTCGGCTGGACAGGGCTGTGACCCAGCCCCAGAGCCTTCCTCAGGTCTCAGGACCTCCCCAGCCCACATCCAGAACATCACTCTCCCAGCTGCCTCCAGTGCCAGCGTCTTCCTGCCCCTCCATCCCACCAGTCTGCCCCTCCCTCCCTCATTAACCCCAAGTGGCCAGCATTGTCCCACTGCTGGCATGGCCTGTGACTGTCCACTCCTCGGCCTCCTTATCACCCTCATCCAGAAAGCCCACTCACCCGGGCCACTTTGGGGGCTGACAAAGGGGAGCTGGGGCCACGCCAGGCTGCCACCTCCAGGGATGTCCCCACTCCCAGGGCAGCGGTGGAGGGCAGGCTGCCTGAGGGCGTTTGAGGACAGTCTGGCCCCTCTGGGTGAGTTCTCTTTGTGTGACCCCCAAGTCTGGCCACCCTCCTGATGGAGTTCCCCAGCTTCCTCCATCTCTGTAAACTTCTCCCATGATCCTCTATCACTCCACGCCCTTCCCCTGCCACCGCCTGGGCAAGTCCACCTGCTCATACAGGCTTAGGTGTTCTCTGGGCCTCAGTTTCCCTGCTGGAGCAGCCAGATGGGGTTATGAACGGTGACTGGGCACTCGCTGAGGCTGGGCGCACAAAACAGTGGCCTGTGGCCTGAAGGAATAAAGGGGTGGTGGGACCCCAGTGATGCAGGTGCTGGGAGGTGCGGGGTGTGGAAGCACAGAGGCTAGGAGCCCCATGCCCTGTCTCCAGCCACCCTACAGCTGGGGCAACAGGGGAGGCTCCCCCAGACAGGACGTGGGGGGAGGCTGTGGAGGAGAGCCCAGCGGGCCAGTGCCCCCACTGTCTACCACCCTCCCTGGGAGCAGCTCTGGGCTCACCACCTCATCCCACCATCTCATTGTGTAGGGATCCCTGGTGGCGCAGAGTGTTACAGCTGGTCTGCTCGCCAGAACTCAGTGACTGAAACCCACCAGGCGACTAGAGGAGGAGAACGAGGCCGTCTGCTCGCGTGAAGGCGCAGCCTCCAAAGTCCCGGGCGGCGTGAGCCAGAGCTGCCTCGGAGGCCCCGGCCTCCAGCGGAGTGTTCAGAGTGTTCGTTTGTCTTGGATTTTTTTGTCTCTTTATCCAAATCAGTGACAGAGGCCTCAGGGGAGACGTGACTGGCTCAGGCGTGAAGGCACTTGCTGATGAAATGGGGTTCGTTCTTTTTAAAAAACAAACCAACTTTATATTGTGGTTTGAGTGAATGTTTACAGAGCAAATTCGCTTTCTGTTCAACAATTTCCCACATTGTATTTCGCGCCTGTTCTCCCTGCAGCGCTCTTCCTCAGCCCTCCCCCCCACCTCCCATTTCTATCCATCCACCTTTCCCAACCCTTCCTGCCATCTGAACTCTCTCCCTGGCCCAGTGCTGCCCGGGAGCCCCCTCCATGGGGCTGGGGCCGGGACGCTGGACCCCCACTCCCTGAGCACCAGGGGTCTGCTCCTGGGCTTGTTATCTGTTGACAACATTCCTACTTTTCACAGCAAATCCTTGTCGGCTCTCTTCTCAGCTAGATGAGGGTGGTTGTTATTGATTTCCTTCAAGTCGAGCACAACTCATAATGAGACCATGAACAAAAGGCCCGAAGCCCCTCTAAAACTACCGACATTTAGCAAAATTCATAGAGTTTCCGGAGGCCTGTTGTTTAAGAAGTGGATCCTGCTTCCAAACCCGTCATAGTATGTTGTTGTTATGTGTGGTTGGGTTGCCTGCGATGCATAGCGATCCTGCAATCCTGCGTACAGCAGCTCTGAACCCCTCCCTGTCCCGAGCCAGTCTCACTAACTCCGACACGCCAGCCCCCGTTTCTGAGGGTGCTCGTGCGTATTTCATAGATCAAGAAACTGAGGTCACTGTGGAGCCATGTGGCTACCTCCAGTGGGTCTTACTGTGAGCAGTCCTTGGGGAGCAGATAGGAGAAGCTGGTAAAAAGGGGTGCCGCCAAGCCCTGGTTAATTATGCTTCATCAACCTGAATGGGAGCAACAGAGGCTGGGACGGGATCCAGAACTCAGGAAGTGTGGGGCCAGGAGGAGGCTGTGCAAACCTTGAACCCTGACCCAATACCATCAGTGAATGAACCCAAGATGGAACCCATCCTTGTGGGGGTCCAAGCACCCCAAACCAATAAGGAAAGCTGCTGGCTGCCAGAGCTGTGGGCAGGCCCAGCCCAGCCTATTAGGGGCCATCTGGACAGGGCAGGGCAACGCGGGAGGACAGCCCCCTGACATCTGGCCTGGACAGGGACCATAAAGATTTCTGCACACGAGTACCCGTCTCCGGCTGTCCGGCGGGGCACGCCAGAGTTATAAACAGGCTGGGCCGGACGGCGGAAGGACTGGGGATGCAATCAGATGAAACCAGAGACCTGGCCCGCCCCAGCTCCGGAGCCAGCGAGGGGTCAACGTGGACACAGACAGACCGGGCCTGGCAAGTCCCCAGTCTCCACCAGAGCCACACTGACCCTGTGGGACAGAGCAGAACGGCCCTCAGGGCTCCCAGGGCTGCGTGGAGGCTGCGTGGATGCAGGCTGCCTGCTACATCGTTCTCCTCTGGAGCTGCTCGTGGGTTTGAACCACGGACCTTTCAGCTAGCTGTCAAATGTTTAAACCACTGTGCCAGCAGGGCTCCTGTCTCTGTGGAGCTCTCAGTGTGCCCATTTCTGGCCCAGGGCCATGGCCCTTCCCTGAGGCACAGGGGCGGGCACAGGGCAATCCAGCTGTGGGTTCCGCCCCCCGAGGGCATGTGTTCCTAGACCAGGAGCCGCGTGGCTGTGCACACTGGACCGCAGTGACTGACGTGCACGTGACTGATGCCTTGGAGCTAGAGGCCAGCTACTCGGCAGGCAACACCACCCAGAAAATAAAGCAGGCTGTCCTGGTGGACAGGTGTCCGTGGGCGGCACGCACCATGCTCGCTTAGAGACTGAGTTCGAAACCACCCACAGGTGCCTCAGGAGAAAGAAAGCCCTGGCAACTTTCCTCCAAGTAGCTGCCTGGAAACCCCAGGAAGGAGGGTTCAGCTCTGCACACCTGCGGCCCCAGCAGGCAGAACCGCGGCACCAAGTGTAGACCTTCTCGGGACCATTACAGTAAGAGGTTCACTAACTGGAATACACGTGTCCCACCAACACAGACGTCAGTAACCGCGGAAGCAGTGTGGTCCCGCAAGGAGCCCTGGTGGCACTGGGCACAAGCCCGCAGCTGCTGGCCGCAGGCTGCAGTTCAAGCCTGCCCGCTGGTCTGCAGGAGGAAGAGGGGGCAGTCTGCTTCGGTAAAAACTGTCGGAAGTCTTGGAAACGACCCTCTGGGACACTTGGGAATCCACACCAACTTGACAGCAGTGGCTTATATGTTCTGCACAATGTCTCTGTAAATCTAAGAAAAATAATTTTAAAAAAACAAACCCATCCTGACCGGAGTCCACAAGGAAGGCTGCACGGTGGAGTGGACCTGGGGGGAGGGATTGCATAACAATGAAAGAATTTTTATTTTACTTTTCAAAGAGAAGAGTGAACTGGGGGAGAGGGGTGGGCAGGGGGGAATGTGCAACAATGAATGAATGGAAATTAAAAAAAAGAAACCAATATATATTTTAAAATAATAATAATAATAAATAAGGTGGAGCAATCCTAAACGCCATCCAATTCCTTAGCTGTGACCTGCACACAGCCGTCGGCCCCGGGCTGTCTGAACTGATCTGTTAGAATGTTCTGTGCAGTGACACACAGATTTCCACTACTCAGTAGCCAGAAAAATCACCTAAAATGCCTTTGGTCATGTCCACACATGAGGCGTCTACAGAACACGCACATCAGACTTGGCAGACAGAGGCCGTGGGCCTCCGAGGCCAGGACGCCTGGGCTCCCACTCGCTCACTTCAGACATCGGCACCAAAGACCGGACGTTGGGAGAGAGCATCGTGCTGTAAAGCGGCCCACCTGATGCTGGCCAGTGGATTCTGGAGGACAGGATGGGCCTGGCCCAGGACTGCAAGGCTGTGAAGCAGACCACTGTTTTTCTCCCGAGAGGGGCTGGTGGGCTCGAACCAACAACCTTTCGGTTAGCAGTCCAAAACTTAATCCAATGTGCCACCAGGATAGAGAGTTCAGAGCTGGGACCACTTGTCCACTGCACCTAAGATGTCCTTAAACAGTTGATGAGGTGTTTTGGCCACTAGAAAATCCTTCCCACCGAAGCATGCATTCTGTCTCTGCATCTCTCTGTTTCTACTTGTGTCTCTGTTTTTCCCTCTCTTAATCGTGCTAAGGACTGAGCTGGTCACCTTCTCAGCCTGTCTGTTGTTTGAGTGGAACCATGAGGGCCGGTCAGTTCCAAGCTCACAGAGCAATCGAGGACCATGGCCTCAGGGCCCCCCAGTCTCCATCATGCTGCAAGCCTGGAAGGTTAGGTGATTGATTTTATCCTACATTTCCCCCCACTCTGTCCAGGGCCTGTTGCTGGACCCCTCTTGAAGCGGTCAGCAGTGGTAGCTGGGAGTCATTGGTTCTGGCCTAGTATCGTGGAGGCTGAGATCCCAGGGTCTCTGGTTCCTGGGCTGATGTTTTCCCCATATATTGATTTTCTTTGCTGTCTTTGTTCCATAGAGAAACCAATATTTCACCTCAGTTGGTTCCTCATAGGCTATTTCTGCTGGGGGCAGGGGTGGCTCAGAAGGACAGTGATGAGGGGGGCGGTTCTCAAGGGGAAGCCCAGCTGGGGAGGACTGTGGGTGAGAGCAGTCTAGGTGCTGAAGCATCCAAGTGGGCAGCGGACAGTGGGATGAGGGTGCAGGCATTGCAGGCAGGGGAGGGCTGGGCATGGCCCCTGAGTCTGGGGGTTAAAGGTCTTGCCAAAGATGTGTGTTCAGACAGGGGGATATTTCAGGGAAGCCAGGGACATGAGCTGGTGGGCTCCCACCTCCCTCCTGGGGCTGTGGTCCTCTCAACCCCAACCCTCATGGAGAGGCTGCTTTTGCTGGACCCAGAGAGAGTTTTCAGCCCCAGCCTGGATGGAAAAGATCCCTGTCCCCACACCACACCCCTGCAAGCCAGCAGTCACATAGTGTCCTCCACTTTGGCCACCACTTGCCTTGGAGTGCCTGCCAAGAGTGTTAAGAAAGACCCAGAATAACCTCTCACCCTGTCCAGGACATCTGTGGGGGCAGGGCCAGAGCCAGTAGCCCCAGGGACAGGAGTAGACTTGGGGGACTGGGGGTGAGCAGGCAGGGGTTAGAGAAACCAAGAAATGAGTGGACAGGGGCCTGGGTCACAGGACAAAAGAAGACAGAACCAGGGAAAGGTGCAGAGAGAGGGAGGGAAAGAGGACGAGACTCAGAGGAGGAGGAAAAGACTTGAAGAGCGACCGTGAGAGACCAAGAGAGAGCTGGACAGGCAGCAGGAGAAAGGAAGAGCGAGCGATGAGACAGAAGCTTCAGGGCGAGACAGTGGAGACAGGCAGAGAGACACAGGCGGAGACTCAGGCGGAGACACAGGCGGAGAGACACAGGCAGAGACACAGGCGGAGAGACACAGGCAGAGACACAGGCGGAGACACAGGCAGAAATGAGACCTGAAAGGGAGGCAGAGAGAGCGATAACGTCAGAGACAGAGACAACAAGCTGCAGCCTTCACCCCCCAAGCCCAGGCACCCCCCCAGCGAGGGGAAGGTGGCAGCCCTGGCTAGAGGTCCATTGAGACAGTGGACAGTTAGTGCCAGAGTGAGGCCCTAATGGTGCCCGGAGACCTGGTCCCCACTGGCCAAGCTGGACATTGAGAGGGCCAAGAGCTCATCTCTTTTCTGAGAAAGGAACCTGAGGTTCACAGAGGCTGGCCACTCAGCCGAGAAGCCACAGCAACCAAGTGGCAGCCACAGAGGTGGTGGCCTGGCCGGCCCGCTCACACATGTGGCCACACTGGCCAGCTCCCACAGAGAGCACTCCTGGTCCTGGGTCCCCAGGGGTTTGAGAAACGTCTCTGGAAAGCGGTCAGTCAGGGCTCTCTGAGCAGCATAGCCCATTGTGGTCATCCTGGGCCAAGCCATGGAGTTTCCTCAGTGCACTGTCACAGGGGGAGCCGTGAGGGAAGTGGACAGATTGGAAACCATGGCGGGCTGCAGGGGGCCATGGGGCTTGTGGGGCCGTAGGCATAGGAGGCTGTGTAGGGTCTTGGGGGGCTGTGTAGGGTCATGACGGGCTGCAAAGGGTCATGGGGGGTTGTGGAGAGTCATAGGTGCTGTGGAGGGTCTTGGGGGGCTGTGGCGGGTCATGGGGCTCTGGAAACTGCTTGGGGGTTTTGAGGGCCTTGGGGGGCTTTGGAGAACTGACATCTAGGAAGGTAAGGCCTGAGAGCAGAAGACAAACCTGGGGCCCCACCAGGAGCAGCCTAGGTTCTGGGAAGCAGGGCCCGAAGTCTTTGAGAGTAACGACCTACCCAGGACCTACTGTCCACCTCCCGACTGTCCACCATCCACCTGCCCACCATCCACCTACCCACTGTCCACCTGCTCAGTGCACTTGATGCATGTGCCCCGTGTGCTACGAGCTGGAGGCACCTGACGGACAGGACACAGTGCAGAGGGAGGTGAAGTCCAGAGAGGGTAGAGCTCCCCGAGGCCACCCAACAGGCTGGCATAGCAATGGGAAGCACGGCCCTGCAGGTGGGTCCAGGCAGGCAGAGGGCACCCTGGCTGACCTGGGGGCCTGGGGACAGGGTCCAGGTCCTGTGGACAAGCCTGGACTCCACATTGGCTGGTGCTGCAGCCCTCACCCTCATCTCTTTGAAGAACTCTGTTTACTTCTGAAAACCACCAGCAGCCGTTAACACACACTCGCTCCCTGTTCACCCAGGTCCTGACCGTCTTACAATGATAATCAGTTTTGCCTTGTGTTAGCAAGACAGAACATAAAAGCAAAGGAAACCCACTCACTGGTGGACAGTTGTCCTTCTCAAGGGCCCTGGGGACCAAATCGATTATGTACCCCCTTGGAACAGAAAGGTTGGTGGTTCAATTCCCCCTCCAGGTGCCTCTGAAGAGAGACCTAGCAATCTGCTTCCCAAAAGTCAAGAACCAGAGTCCACTCAGCACAGTTGCTCATGTGTGTCCAGGCTAGGGGACCCCTCGGGGGCTGCTCTGAGGAAGGGGGTTCTGGTGTGTGGTGATTCAGGGAGCTTGGGGTGTTGGGATAACTGGATGTGGATGAATGGAAAAGCCAGCCCACGGGAACACCAACATTGCTGGGGGATCCCTGCCCCACAGCTAGCTCGAGGGTCACTGTGGGCCGACACAGGGCTCATGTGCACTCTGGGGGAACAGGCAGAGCCCGAGGGTTAGAGGTCACAGACAGGCAGGAAGAAGTGATTTGAGGAGGAGCTGAAATGCTACTGGGGGTTGGCAGAGAAGGGATTCCTGACTTAGCAAAGGAGGGGCACGGGGAAATGGGGGCTCTGCCTTCTTCCTCACCTCCTCACTCTTCCACATTTTCACCCCCAAAACCTACTCTTATCCAACCCAGATACCACTTCAAAACAGCCAGAAACCGGCAGCCTAGCTCACCCGGCCTCGAGGGGCCACCCGCAGGCCTGTCCCCACTCCAACTGCAGCCCCCACTTCCCTGGGTTGGAACAGGACACAAGAGTATTTCAAAAACATTTCCTTTGCAAAATAATCCTTCGAAATATGTTTTTGGAAACAGACTCAACTGATTTGAACAGGAAGAAGTTAATGACAAACCCCTCCCCAGAGTGGATCAGAGGAGGAAGCCCATGGTCAGAAACCTTGACCAGGGCCAGGAGGGGCCAGCCCTCACCCGGCAACTCCACTGGCACCCCTGGAACCAGTCCACAAACGAGGGAAACAAGGCCCAGGCAGGGGCAGACTTGTGGAAGATCTGTCAGCAGGAGACACAACAGAGCAGCACCGCTCTGCCACGTGGAGGCTGTGTGGGATCCTGGACAGATGTGCACACGCGCGTGTGTGAACCTGAGCCAGCTGTGAGGGCCTTGCACAGATGGTGGTGGGCTCAGCCAGGTGGCCCACCTTCCTCCCCAGGCCCCACTCACCTTTCCCATGTAGACTGCAACCATAGGGAGAAGGAACAGGGGTGAGGGCCCTTCCTTCTCTCTGGGCCTCTGTCCTCGATTCCTGACCACTCCCCTACAAAGCCCACCGAAGTGTCGCTTGGTTCTGGGCCAGGTCCACCCTAGGCTGTTGTCCGGGTGTTTCCAGTTCTGTATCCACCTCAGTCAGCAAGGATGCTCATGTTCTGGTCATGGGCCCTGATGGCCACTAGCACTTGTGTTTGTCTTGGAAATGTGGGCGTCCAAATGCTGACCCTTGCTCAGTTATCCAGGAGTCCGTCCATGCAGCCGACAGCACCAGGCTTCATCTGAGTGTGCATTAAATCGATGGAAAGAGCTCTACGGGCCAGCTTTCCCCCACCAGCCTCTGGTCATCCTTCTGTCCATCCTGTGTTGGCCCCACAATGGCACTGGGATTATGCCTGGACCTGAATGAATGTGCTGACGGGTGAGTATGAGGGTTGATGGCTGGTAGGTGTGTGGACTGATAAATGTGTGAGTGTGCGCACGGGAGGGCAGATGGACGGATGGATGAATGAGGGAGGGGGTAGATGACTGAGTGGGCAGGTGGATGGACGAAAGAGCAAATGGGTAGACTGTGGTTAGTGGCTGGACAGGCGGGTACATGGGTGAGTGGATGGACAGATGAGTGGGTGGGTAGCTGATTGGGTTGTGGGTGACTGGACAGATTGCTGGATGGGCAGGTGGGCAGGTGGGTGGGTGCGTGGATGGGTTGACAGGTGAGTAAGGAGTTGAGTGGAAGGTGGTTGCCGAGTGGCCTCCTTCAATGACCCCACCTCGCCCTCTCATTTCTCTGTCCCCCTCCTGAGCCACCCTCTCTTAGGCCCCCGGACTCTGATCAGAGGTTGTGGGAAAGGCCTGTCTGTGGACCCCTCACTGGCTACAGGGCCAGCTTGTGGGGGGTAATTGGATCACTGGATGACTCTGGGGCAGGGCCCTGGATGGAGACCAGGATGATTCGATGAGGAAAAAATGCCCCCCCCAGAGGAGTCCTCTGGGTTCACCCGAATGGCGGCAGTGCTGTTTACCCCATCCCCGCAGGGACGGGAGGCTGCCCTCGCCCATTGCCTCTCCACCGCTCTCACCATCGCTCTCTCGCTGTCTCTCTTTCCCCCTGGCTGCTGTTCCTGCCTCACAGTTTCTCCCACGACCTGTCTGTCACTCTCCATCTCTCACTCTCTCTAGTTCTGTCGCCCACTGACTCTGCACCTCGCTGCCTCTCTTGTGCAGTTTGTTTTCACTGCACCATCACCAGTGTCTGCATCTCTCTGCCCCTTGGCTGCTCCTGCAGCACCGTCACTCACTCTGCCTCACAGACCAGGTCTTGGGGTTCCCTGTCCTCCATGCCCCTGCTGGGCCCCATCTCTGTCTCAGGCAGGAGCTGGATTTGCCCTGAACTTTGGGGACCCCAGCTCTGTGACCTGACAACCTGCATTCTGCTCTACCCTCTGTCACCCTATGGCCCCAGACCCACTCAGGGGTCACTCTTGGGGCCTCCACCCCCATGTGACAGGAGTGCAGCCCAAAAAAGCCACTCCCTGGTCCCTGATGTGTGCCCACGAGGGCAGGGGGAAGGGTGTGCCATCCTTGTCAGGACTGGAGGAAGGGGTGGGGCAGGAAGTGAGACGGCTGGCGGGCAGTTCTCAGATGGTCAGGAGACGGTGGTGGGTGGGCACCCCTAAGGTCAGCCAGGAGGCGGGCAGCAGGGCACCCTTAAGGCCAGCCACAAGCCAGAAGTCAGGTGGGCATCCAACATTCCTGCTCAGCCCAGCCCACCTCGGACACTGCTCTGTGCCCGGGCCATGCCAGGACCTTACAGTCTCCCCTCATGGCCGTGGCTCTGGGTTTCAGGATGTCCTACACTTGTGAACCCCCAGCATAGGAGACCCCTGGGAAATGGTCCTGGCTGTGCCCTGAGCCAGTTGGGTCCTTATGTCCCTCCATCTAGGCCGTGGACACAGTGGTCATTAACCCTTAAGGCAGCCTGTGGGGTCCTCCTTGCGTCTCTCCAGTGAGTGAACCCAGTGCGTCCTGATGGCTACTTCCTCCTCGTCTGCGCACCCACCTGGCTGGCCAGGACTTGTTGCTGTTAGGCCCTTGAGTAAACTCACAGTGACCCCCGTGGTCGCAGGAGGCCACCCTGTCCCGTGCCCTCGCCGTCTGTGCTGTGCGGCAGCCCAGTGCGGAAGGGCCATGCCCACACGTCTCCTTGAGGGCTCCCCTTTTTACGGACATTCTTCTCCAGAGACTGGTACATCCTGGTAACAAGTCCAAATACAGGACACCCGGTTTTGCCATTCTTGATTCTAAGGAGACTCTGGATGCAGCACTTCCAGGACGGACTGGTTTGTTCGGACAGTCCAGAACCTTCCAGTGTGTTCCTATGGTCTGGCCTCAGCTCAGAACGTGCACTGATGCCCACCCTGTGGTCATGAAGACACACACACACACACACACACACACACACACACACACGGTCCCACTGTTCAGGAATTCTCTGTGATTCTGTAATCTGCGTCTTGCTGAAGAACGAATCACTTAATGTGATGATGTTCTGCTGTATATGACATTTCGGTGATATTCGTACCACATGGGATTTCCCGAAGTGCTTCTTCTTCGTTCCTAGAAATTTTTCCCAGAATCTCATCCACATTGTGTACTGAGTGTGTTTCACAATAAGATGTATGATTTACTACCAATGGTATCAAATGTTGCAGCAGCCAATTCGTGCCACACGGGATTTGACTGAAAATCAGATCTGGAAAGATGTAAACTCTGTGAGTTACATACACTATGACTTTCAGAAGGAATGAAAGCATTTGTCTCCAAAACTCTCGTCTGTGTCACACGGAATTTACAGTAGTCTGTGTTGTCTCCTTGTATGAAACCTAGCAATTCCGGAGAAAAGTGCACAGAAACACCTATGAAAAGTTGTGTTCGCAAAGCGCAGCCCCTTACTTACTGAAACCCTCGAATTACACACTGTATTGGACGCATCTTTCTCTGTAATCTGCGTCTTGCTGAAGAACGAATCACTTAATGTGATGATGTTCTGCTGTATATGACATTTTGGTGATATTCGTACCACACAGGATTTCTCGAAGTGCTTCTTTCTTCGTTCCTAGAAATTTTTCCCAAGAATCTCACCCACATTGACAGCCCCAGTTCTGCCTGGTCGGCTCCCCTTCGGTGTCTGAGGCCCCTTTGCTGGCACTCCCACAGCTCAGGGCGGAGACGGTGTGGCCCGGGGGTCAACTCACCCAATATTCCAGGTCAGCACAGCTTCCAGGTGTCAGCCAGTCTCTGGAGGAGAGTTCACACCAAGGTTGCAAGGCTGTGGTCAGAGCCTGCTGGCGTGGCCCCACCAACATCGTGCCCATGAAGATGGGAACCCCAGAGCTCCCCGGTGGAGCCTCTGGGCAACTGGGGAACCCTTCCGGATGGAGGATTGGAAGTGGGGTTCCAGAAAGGAGGTGCATACAGCTCTCTTCTCCCCACACGCAGCCCCACCCCACCCATCAGGCCCAGACACACTAAATATTCTGTGTCCACTACAGGCCCTTGGCAGCTGGAGTGACCCCAGAGTTTAGAGGCTAACATGCTCTGCGTGGAACCCTGGTGGACTCTCCTCTGTGCCGCGCCCTGGAAGGGTTCTGCCTCAGCCTCCGTTTTGTTAACTGAGCTATGGGCTCAGCTCCGTCTCTGAGGCTGACACATCAGTCTTTTGGTCGAGTCTGATGTTGTACTGTCCCCTCGTCACTCTTTGTCATTCGTTTCCAGCAAGGCAGCTTGAGCTCGTGGTGGTCCTGGACATGTCAGTGTTGAACTCTATTCTTTACAGTTTTCAAGGGTTGAATTTTTTTAAAGTAAATTCTTCAAGTTTTGATTGTTGAGTGAAAGCCTGCAGAGTAAGTTGGTTTTCTGTCAAGCATCCACGTACCTGTGTCACGACATTGTGTGCAGGCCCCACCGTACAGCAGTAGTCTCCTGAATCCCCACCGTGTCTCCTGTTCCCACCCCTCCTTCACAGCCCGGCCTTGCAGAAGGACATCAAGCTCAGAAAAGTCGAAGGTCAACGAAATAGAGGCAGATCCTCTGTGAAATGATGACAACGGCCGCGGCCGCAGCAATGGGCTCGAGCAGAGAGTGACAGGGAGGACACAGGCCCGGGCAGGGCTGCCTTCAGCTGTGTGTGAGGTCGCCGTGAGCTGGCTCGAGGGCACTGGAGCTGCCCTCTGAGCAGTGTGCCTGGCCAGTGCTGCCCTTCTGACCCCACAGGGCTGTGCCTCCCCCGACTCTTCCTGGTCACCTATAAGCGTGTCTATCACTTGTATGAGTCAGGTCACGTGGATGAGCTCCATCCCAGGCCTGCAGGGTGACCAGGGCCTCAGTCCTGGGTTTCCGTCATCTCTGTCTGACCAGTCAGCCTGGCTTTTTAAGGAAAATGATTGTGATTTTGTTCTGCAGTTGCGTCCTCTGTCCAGGACCCTCCCGTTCAGAGGGGTCGGGGCTGGAGTCCCTTCCTTGGGTGGATCTGAACCAACAGCTTTCCAGCTGGTGGTACTCTGCTTAATTGCTCACGCCACCCAGGAAGGAGGGAGTCCAAAGCTCCAAAAGGCCCCTTGCTGCCCTGGGGTCAGCTGCTTTGTCGTCTGTCCATTGTTCTGGCCACTCCACCCCCACACCAGACGGGAGGAGCTGTGGGGATGGGGCACAGAGTAGAGGAGGGGTGTGCAGGGTGGGCCCAAACTGACAGCAAGCTTCTTCCCAGCGGCCCTGCCCCTCATCCCCCAGGCCCTTTCCAGGCGTAAAATTCAATTAGTCTCGAGCAACTGCTTTGCTGAAGGGCCCCAGAAAGCAAGGGGAGAAAGGAGACCCAACTGGCGGCTGTTGTGCCTGTTGTGTGGGGAGGAGGCGGGAAGCCCGGGTTGGGGGGAAGGGCGGTGAAGGGGAGGTGGGCCTGGGGAGATGAGCTTGGGGGAGTGGATTGAGTGGAGGGGGACCCAGGAGGAGGGGAGAGGAGCAGGGGAGAGGAGGAAGGGGACAGGCGAGAAGGGGAAGGAGTGGGGAGGGGGACAAGGTGAGGCCCTGGGGATGTGGAGAACTGGTGGTGGGCACACCTCCTACGCATTTCCTTGGCCCAGTCTGTCTCTGACTCCCCACGATCCCCTCTGTTTCCTGCACAAGTGTGGTCCCCACAGCCACAGCACACTCCAGGCATGGCCCTCACAGCCAGCTCATCTCACCCCAACTTCTGCTCTGGGATCTTATGGGCAGGTGCTTGTTAAGGGGGTGGACAAAGAAGGGGAGACCCCGCAAACGGCACCATGCTGATGCTACCCGCCTTGCCTGACACTGGCCAGTGCTGTTCCATGGGCTTCCCTTTATCACAGGTAAGTGGGGACCCCTTCTGAGGAAGTGGGAGCTGTCCCTCTGTCTCCATGCCCACCATGAGGCCTAGAACACAGCAGGTGCTCCATGTTGACCCAGTGGTACCAGTTCCACACATCAGCTTAGAAACGACTCCAAGGTGCCCCCCTCTGGAGGACTCCTCTGCGCTCTACTATGGTCCAGCTCACAATACCCTCCTCCTCCTGAGAGGGGCTCAGTGCCACAAGAAGGAAGCCTAGAGCCTGGGCCCCAGCCTGGGGTGTCTGCACTTTCCTCTGGAACCCCATTCCCTTTTCTCTGACCTGTGGTTCCCCCATCAGATGAGGGTGCTGACGCATGCTTTCTCTGCAGTGAGAAGATTCCCCAGCCCACCTGGAGGCGTGGAGGGGGTGGACAGGTTATCCGAGGAGACTGGTCCGGCTCCCATATGAACACCTTACTCCTACTGCTCAGCTGTGCCCACCGGCAGCCCTCCTCCCAGGTCTCTGATCCTGGTGGGGCCTCCACACAGCCAGGTTTCTGGCCTAGGACGCATGAGCAGCAGCAGACCAGGCACCACTGTCCCATGAGGCTGTGCTCTGGGGCCCGCAGCAGCACTGGAGCCCACACTCCCAAAGATCAGGCAGGCTGGGGGACAGCTGGCTCTCGGAGAGCTTCTTTATCTGGGGTCCTTTCCTCTGTCTGCAGACTCCCCAGGAAGGAGTTTGGGGTTCCTCTCCTAGCATGTGCTGGGAGGGGAGGGGAGGGGAGGTCTCAAGGCCTACAGGAGAAGGGAGAGGCTTTTTGGGGTTCCTCTCCAAGGCCTCAAGGGGGTCTTTCTCAGGAGAAGGGCGGGGCTTGGGAAGGGCCTCTTGTGTGGAGGGGCTCATGCAGAGGAATGTGGACAGCCCTCCCCTCCCAGCAGAACTGGGCAGATGGCCGCTGCCTACGGGGCAGGGGGAGGGGGGCTAGGCGCCTGTGGGTACCTCAGAAGCTAGGGGGCACAGCCTTCTCAAATTCCAAGCCCCCACTCCCCCAGCTGTGTGCAGCTGGGGCCTGGCCCTGAGGACATCTGACACCCGAAGAAGTCTGAGGCCTCTGACCACAGGGGGCGCTGGAGGGACATTTGTGAGCTGTGTTGAGGCTCAGGGACAGACAAAAGTCAAAGGGCAGAAAAGGTGGGGACCCAGGGGAGCCTGAACTCAGGGCTGGGACTCTTGGGAATGGCTGAAGGGCAGTGTAGATGCCCCAGAAAAAGGAAGGGCAGTGTAGACATGGCTCCAAGCAGAGCTGGCAGGGTGAGGTCAGACCAGGAGGCAGGGGCAGGGCCTTGCCTCAGTTTCCCCTTGGAGGGCCTGCCTCCATCAGCAGATCAGCTCTCTGCTAACACCACCCTTGCTTAGGGTGAGGGGTGAGGTGGCTGCCAGCCTCAAGGAGGTACAGTTAGGGTTAGGGCACAGTTGTCAGACATTCTCACACAAATGTCCAGTGCGCCCCACAGCCCCACTATGCAGACATGGAGCCCGAGGTCCAGCTGGGTGTGAGCGCCCTACCTGGCCCCCCAACCCCACCCAGGGGCCATCTGAGGGGGCAGCAGCTGGTTCTAACCCTGTGTCAATGCCGGCTTAGACACCTGCTGGATCTCCTCAGGACTGCACACCCCAGGGCTGGGGCCTAGGGGCCGGGCCTCCTACCGGGAACAGCTGGAGGAGACGGACAGCCTGGGAAGCGCTGGCAGGCACACATCTCCCAGCAGCTCCGAGCTTGGAGGAGAGGGAGTGGGCAGCAGGCTGGGGTGGGGGTGAGGAAGGCAGAGCCCCCAGAAGCCAGGGCAGGTGGGCAGGCCCTGGGGTGTCTTGCACTATGGGGTCTGCACAGTGGTCTGAGAGAGTCTACAGGATCTGGAGAAGGAGCTGGGCTGAAGGGACATGGGGCCAGAGACCAAGCGCAGAGACTGTGCCCAACCCAGGGACACTTGAGGAGCAGAATTTCAAGGCCTTAAGCTGGAGGTTGAAGTCAACTGACTCAGTGGCTGGGAAGGGTCAGCCAGTGGTTGGGTCAATGATTTTCCCCAAACTGAGCCCTCATCCAGGCCCAGCCTCCTCCCTAGGCCCTGCCCCCACCAGTCTTCCAGCCCGCCTCTTGGAGCCATCTGAGTCTCTCCACAGGGTCCCCAGGGTCCCCATCTCTATGGAAGCAGACTGCCTCAGCATTCTCCCAGAGAGATTTGCACTAGTGATAAGCTTGACTTTTTGGCTAGCAGCTAAACGTTTAACCACTGGGTCACCAGGTTCTGCTGCGTCTCACAGGCCCCGGCAGCGTGGAGAAGCGCCACTCTGGTGGCCTGAGTCTGTGTTCTTGATGGGAGCAGCTGTTGGGTATGAACAACCGACCTTGTGGTCAGCAGCAAGCACTTTATCACTGGACCAGTGACTTGGAAAATTAGTTCTCTGACTACAGTGGGCGCTCACACCAGGACCACCAAACCCACCTCTCCCTAAGACCAGGGGTGCCAGCTGAGCCTGCTGTTCCTGTCAGAACCCTGGAAATTCAGCCCAGGATGCAGACCCCAGACCAAGCACCTGCCTGCTCTGCCTCCCCAGCCTCCTTGTCCGCTCCTTTCTGGGGGCTGATGGCCCCTTTTCAGGGCTGGATTTCCATGTCAATGGCTGGCCTGCGTCTGGTAAGCTGGTTAACAAGCCCCCAGCCCCATCCCAGGAGGCCCTGCAGTTAACACAGGCCTCTTTCTTGGGGAACCTCCTCACTGTTGCCATGGTGCCCCCAGCGGCACCCAGGGGCCTAGCTAATCCCTTTCAGCTCTGCAGCCCAGGACCTGGTGTCTGGGGACTCCTCTCTGCGGGTCATGGAGGCCATAATTCCAGCTCCCAAATGCCCTGTCCCCAGTCCTTTGTCCTCACAGGTTGTCTCCGTGTCCCCAGCCTACCCGCTCTGGGACTGTATGGCGGGAAGGGAGGCCTGCGGCGGATGGACGGACCCCAGGCCCATGCCTGCGGCTGTCCACACGGCCTGGCATGTCGTGTGGTCAGTAGTCTGTACTCCTTGGACTAATGTGAGCAGTGCAGCAATCAACACCGGTGAGCCAGTCTCCGAGTCTCTGCTGTCACGTGTTTCGGTATGACACACATGCGTATACATAATTGTATTTATTCCATTGTTGAGAATGTGCACCACTCCAGCAGTGTCTACATTTCAGCAACAGGGATTGCTTTCTGTGACCTGTGCAGCCATTCTCCTTTCTGAGCTGTTTTCCTGTTAACAAACTCAGTGTCCTCTAAGATTCCTATCTAACCTCTTATGTTGCTTTTGTCAATCTGATCCTATGCAGCCAGGCCTTAGAGGAGTGTAGAGTTCTTGGCAGGCATTCTTTACTAGTTAAATAAACTAGTGCTTAGTTTTAAGAATATTTAAAGAGCATTTTTTGTTGAAGGTTTAAAGATGACTTCAGGACAACAGTGTCAAGGGTTCATCTAGCCATCATGTCTCCAGAAAAGCCTGGATCCTATGAGATTCTGAAATTCTGTTCTGCATTTCCCCCTTGTGATCAGAACTCTTCTTTGGAATCCTTGATAAAAATGCTCAGTGATAAACAACTATGAGATAGCATCTCACCCCAGTAACAACAGCAAAATTCAGCAGTAGCAAACAACAAATGCTGGCAACGTTGTGGAGAAACTGGAACCCTTGTTCACTGTTGGTGGGAGTGTAAAATGGTGCAAGCACTATGGAAGGCAGTATGGCACTTTTTCATAAAGTTGGAAATAAAAATACCATTTTACCCAGCAATCCCACTACTGGGAATATACCCTATAAAAACCAGAACTGCCACCCAAGCAGATATATGCACACCCATGTTTACTACTGCTTTCTTCACAACAGCAAAGAGTTGGAAACAACCCTAGTGCCTATCAACAAATGAATGGATAGAGAAGCTGTGGTATATTCACACAATGGAATACTATGCTGCCTTGAAAAACAAGGAACTCATGAAATATTATTAAAAATGGGTGAGCCTGGAGGACATTATGCTGAGTGAAGTAGCTCAGTCACAAAAGGACAAATACTGCATGGTGCCACTGTTGTAAAACAGGACTGACGGGGGGTTAAGAGAAAACTAAGAAAGGAGGGGATAAATAATGTACATGACCTTGAATTAGACGAGGGAGAGAACTGTATAAGAGGAATATGTTGTTGTTGTTTGCCTTTGAGTTGAGCACGATTCATAGCAACACTATGAACAAAATGCTTGAAGCCCGTCTACAACTATCAACATTTATCACAGTTTATAGGGTTTTTGGGGGCGTGTTATTTAGGAAGGGGATGCCACTCCTACATGATTAGGTATTGTTGGCATGACAAGAGTCCAGAATAAGAGCTGCATAGTAAAATGGTCTGGGGTGGGAAGACGGTATAACAATGAAAGAACTTTCTTTCCCCAAAGAAAAAAGCTAACTGGGGTGGGGGGGCACACAGGGAGGAAAATGTGCAACAGTGAATGAATGGAAATCCAACTTCTTTATAAACTTACTATTAAATCTCAATTTTAAATAAATTAATAAAAACACAGAGAAAAAAAGTACTCAGTGCCGTGAGCCAGGCACCTCCCAGTTCTTCAGGTCTTGTGACAAAGGAAGTGATTTGTCAACTATCAGGTATCACCTAGTCCTCATAGTCTCCTGCTGTGACTTACAGCCTCAGAACCCCCTGGGGGCTCAGCTGGGGCGGGACTCTGCTTTCAGAGCACTGAGTGGCCATCCTTGCGAGCCCCAAGCCCCTGGCGCCGTGAAGACCTTACACAAAACAGACAGCTGCACCTTCTTCCCGCACAGTGGCCAGTGGCGATGGCTTCTCGCCCCCAGCCTTTCACTAGTAGCCAAGAGCTTTACCCACTGTCCCCCAAGAACTCCTCAGAGAGCCTTGAGCACCAAGCCCACGCCCGCTGGCCCACAGCAGCTCCACGGAACAGAGCAGAATTACCCCTCGGGTTTCCATACTGTGAATCTTTACAGAACTGATGACCTCACCTGTCCTGAGGAGTGGCTGGTGGGGTTTGAATCACTGACCTTTCAGTTAGCAACCAAGCACTTAACTGCTGAGCCACCACTCTAATCCCACCAGGATCCCAGTCACGTTGGTTGTGCCTCACAGCGACCCTCTGCCAGGTCTCCAAGACTGTAAATCTCCCTCTTATAAAGCGGTTGGCTGGTGGATTCAGAGCACTGGCCGCTCGGGTAAGAGTCCAACACGACCCTGGCCCTGAAGACCAGACCCAAGTGGATTCTAACCCCTACCGGTTTCCAAAGCTGCAGCTCTTACGGGAGGGGACCAGTGGGCTTGAACTGCTGATCTTTCCACCAGCGGCACGAGGGGCAACCTGCTATGCTGCAGAGCTGAGGCGAGCAGGGATTAAACAGAACCGTCCGGGCTCAGAGAGGCCACATGCATTCAAAGGGCAGGTGAGGTTCCAAGAGCCTGAATCTCACAACCTCACCCCAGTAAAGGAAGCCCGGGGCTCCAGCCACTGGTGAGCCCTCTAAAGCACAAATTGATCTGGCCTCCTCACCTCAACTCGAGCCCCCTCCTCTCCTTTCCTCTTAGGTAAACTTGCATACACTTGGTAACAGAGAGCTCACCACCCACCCAGGCAGACTGGGAGGAAGAACCTCCTTCATGGCTACACACCCTCTGGTGCTGGGCTTTTAACTGATAGACCTGCGCTCAGTAGAGCTGGGGGTGACTCCCAGGCCCTGGGATTCCTGCTGCGTCCTGGGGGAGTTTTCATTTGCAAGGACCCAGAAAAGCTCAGGCATTCAGAGGTCCCCAGCCTGTCTCTCCCGACCTTCTCACTATAGCCTCGAGCCTCCCCAGAGCTTTCATCTCGCTATGGTGTCTTCTGACTGTCTCAGGAAATGACTCCACTTTACAGATGAGAACACTGAGTCAGCAGGAAAGACCCACCCTCAGCCTTCTGAGAAGACGCCAAATCTAGCTTCCGTCGGGAGCCTGCAGCCCTTCCCGCAGACCTGGGCTGCCCACTGCTCGGTGAGTGATGGCCCTCACTCAAGGCCTCAGTAGGCACAGGTTTGGGGTGGCCTCCTCACAGGGCTCTCAGCTCCCAGGGCCAGGACATAACAGGGGAGCTGGCTGCTTGGTTCCCACCCTGTGGGCCAAGCCCTGGACAGTCCAGAAGTTGATGGGTGCATGGAAGGTACTGGCTGGATGTGGCCACCATGAGACGTGGGGGTTTGGGAGTGGTGCTCAGAGGGGCCAGCAGAGGGATGTCTGCAGCCCCAGTAGCTCACCTGTCACAGGGCTGAGGGGTGGGGAATCTGCTCACAGTGCATTTTCCACCGCGTACCCTCCACTGGTTGCCCCCCCATGCACACCCATTCACCCCACACTGTGCACCTCACTGTACACTCCCACACTCTTGCACCCCCTACCATGTACACTACACTGTGTACCTTGTGTGGGGATTTGTTCTGAGACTGCCCATCCTCAGAGCTGCCCCTGAGGGGCTGGGCCTGTATTTCCTGCCCCTCACTTCCCCTGAGACCCCAAGCCAGCAGGATGAACCAGGCCAGGCGGATGGTCCCAGGCTGGAAGGCAGGCTGCCCCGGGGGGAAGGGGAGAGGTGTGGAGAGGGGCTGGAGGAGGTGAGTCCACAGATGCTCTGCTTGGCGTTTAAGGGCACAGCCACACACCTGTGCATGCCCACATGCCTGTGCACCTTGTCTACACACACATGCACACGTAGGCCCCGTGTGTCTATCTGCACATTGCACCCACAAACACTTGTACACCTGGACACACTGCCATACATGTGCACGCACAGCACACACACACACCCTGGGCTGTCGCTGCGTGGGCACTACGGCCTGGAGCAGTGCTGCCCGACCGGCCCGGACAGGCCCAACCCCGGCTCAAGCCCGGCTCTGAGTATGCAGCCCGCTCCAGGCTGCCCCCCGATTCCAGCAGCTTTGCTCTGCACCCGACCCGGTGCATCTGAGCCACCTTGTTCCCAGGCCTGGCTCTTCTGTGCCTCAGTTTCGCGTTTGTCACACACAGACAAGAGCAGGCTGTAAAGACTTAGGAGAAACCTCCTCTCCCGTACCCCACCCCAAGTCTAGGCCTGTACTTGCAGTGAAGATGGGGGGTGTCTTGATGGAACATTGAGAGGGACAATCCCTGCCCCCATCAAAGGTACCTCACTGCACAGACAGCTCACCTGTACGCAGAGAACAGAACCAGGACCGCGCGCACTGCTGCCACCCGGAGGGCTCCCACCCACAGTGGCCCCGCAGCACACAGAGCAGCCCCACAGAGCTTCCTTCCTCTTAGCTTCTTGCAGAGTGGATGGTGGATTAGAACTGCCAACCCTCCCGTTAGCAGTCAAGCCATTAACCACTGCACCACCAGAATTCCTTTTAGATGAATCCAACTCCCACCAACGCAGACGGTCAAGTGGATTCTCCCTCACAGCGACCCCGCAGGACTGAGCGCCTCAGAGGGCTGGGAAGTCGGCCCAGGAGCTGACGGCTGCTTTCAGGTACCAGCCCAGTGCTTAACCTGCTGTGCCACCAGGGAAGCTGCCATCTTCTGCCGTCGTTGTGAGGTGCTGTCAAGCGGAGTTGACTCCCAGCGACCGTGTGGACGGCAGATCCGAGCCCTGGCCTGCTCTGTGCCCTCAGCTCTGACACGCTTGAGCCCGCTGCTGCGTCACTGTCAGCCCATCTTCTCCAGGGTCTTCCTCTTTCGCTGACCCTCCGCCTTTCCAAGCGTGATGTCCGTTTCCAAGGATTGGCTCTCCTAATAACATGCGCAGAGTCTGAGGTGAAGCTTCACCGCCCTTGCCTCTGAGGAGCATCCAGGCTGCCTTTCTCTGAGACGTTTGTTCTCTTGGCAGCCGTGGGAGGTTCGGTCCTCGGCGCCAGCACCGCATCTCAAAGGCATTGATTCTCCTCTGTCATCCCACATCGTCCAGCTCTCAGATGCACAGAACATAACTGAAAAGACCATAGATTGAATCAGGTGCACATTAGTCTTTAAAACTGACAACGTTGCTTCTTATCCTGAAACATCACCCCCACCGTCCAATCTCACTGCTCTTGAGTTGACCCCAATTACAACAACCCTCCACTGGGTTTCCAAAGCTGTAAGAACCAGAAGTATCTGCTTTTTTGTCTGTGTCTCTCTGTCTCTGTCTCTCTCTCTCTCAGAGCAACTGGTGGATTTGAACCATCAACTTTTTGGTTAGCAGTCCAGCTCTTAATCACTGAACCAAGAGGGCTCCTTAGGAAAGTATTAAAATAACAACGCAGGGAGGGCCCAGGACCGTGGGAAGAGGCTTCGCAGGAGTCCCCATGGACACACCTGGGCAGCCAGCCTCCTACAGCAGATGGTCACCCCCTGCCACCGGGGATGACCCTCCCCTCTTGCGCCCCTCGGGCTGTGTGGACACCTGAGCCCGTGGCTGACCAGGCCTCCCAGGGGATGCTGTGGGGGATGGGAGACAGTGCTGAAGCCCATTCCCACTGCCTCCCCCGGGGGCTTGGCAGGAAAGAGCAGGTCAGCAGGTGGTGGGCCAGCTGGGGCCAGGCCTGCTGTGACCTGAATCTGCTGGGCAGAGGAGGCCAGGCCAGAGCCCTCCTATCTCTGCAATCAGGGGCGTTGTCTTGCCTTGCTGACGGAAGGGGGTGCAGGGTCACGGCCCATTTCACAGATGGGGAAGCCGAGGCCCCTGTAGTGGTGCAGTGGGAGCAGACCAGGCCAGCGGGCCAGCTCCGACCCCAGGCCCATCGCACCTGGCTGCACCACTGGGCTGCGGCCTGGCACTCCAGCCAGGTTTACTCATCTTGTAAGACGCCCTGCGGAGTTTGAACTGGGTCCATGCCTGGCAGCCTGATTACAGCGGAAGATGCCTTCCGGCCAACCAGGCAATTACAAGGGCAAGTCTGGAGCCTGGCTTCGCTGGCCCAGGGCCTGGTGGCCAACTTACGCAGCAGGCATGCCCAGACCTGAGGCCCGAGAGGAGTCCAGTACAGACACCCTGAAGCTTGGCTTTGACGGTCTCCCTGTCTTTTGCAAGAATCCTTGGTGGCACGGTGGTCAAGCACTCAGCTGCTAGCCCAAAGGACTGTGGTTCAAACCTGCCAGTAGCTCCAAAGAGAAAGGCCCTGGCAACCCCCTTCTGTGACAATCCACAGCCTCGGACACCCTGTGGGCAGCGCTGCAGGTGGCCGCAGTCCGCACGGGCTCGTGGGTGATACTGACCCCAGTACCTCATGGCCTAGTGTTTGAGGCTTGACTTCACCTCTAACTCCAAGGTCAGAGGTCTGAAACCCCAGCCACTCCACAGGAGAGAGGGCCTGTCTGCTAGTTTCTGTAAAGGCCCCTCCGGAGGGCAGTTCCTCTGTCTCACCTGGTCATTCAGACTCTGTCTCTGGCACAGGCAGGGGCCCGTGGCAGCACACAGGGAGGCACGGGGACTGAGGTCACCTCCCACTGGTAGGTTTGGCTCAGAGCTGGCTCTGAGCCACCACCTGGCCTGGCAGCCAGCTGAGTTCTCCCACTTGGCCCGCCTGTGCCGAGAGGTGCCCACGGGCCTGCAGTTCCCAGGTGGTGGATGTGCAGCGGTCTGGAAGGTGCCGTGCACAGGCTGCTGCTTTGGGGGTACGCTCGCTGCCGCCCAGTTCAGCGTTTTGTTGGGTTTCCAAAGCGGTGAGTGTTTACGGGAGAAGGGCATTGCACTGCTACCTCCCTCAGAGTGACCGGTGGGTTCAAACTGCTGACCTTCTGCTTCAAAGTCCAAGCCGTTGTTTGTGACCCCCACATGGGTCCTTGTTGGGGACCCCTTCTTTCTCTCTTCATTGGCACCAAATCAAAACAATTCCTAGCTCACCTTCTATTGGTTTTGAAGCTGTAAGTTGCACCTTCCTCTCTCAGAGTCCCTGCACATTTGAACCCCCAAAGAACTGTGGTGTTTGGGCTCCCCAGGCAGCTCCCTGCAGGCGCAAAGCCTCCTGACTGAGGCACCAATTAATTACTATCCGGTGAAGCTGACCCTCCTCAGTGGCCATGTGTGACAGAAGAACCCCCCAGGATTTCCTAGCAGTTGAACGGTGGCCCCAAATCCTATGTCCAAGTACTAACAACTCATTGCTGTCAGTTGCGACTGACACCTTGGTGACCCGTCAGCAGGTTCTCAGAGGCTGTGGCTCGCGTGAGAGGAGGCCCGTGGTTCTCGCTGTGCTTCCGGCTGGCAGCTCAGCTCCCCAGCCACTCGGCCACCGGAGCCCCCCGTGCTGACCCTAAAATCTAGGGAGAGTCTACCATCCTGACACTCAGGGCCACCACACACCCTGTCCATCATGAGACCAGCAAAGACCCCATTTCCAAACAAGGCCCCTTGGTGGGGACCAGGCTTAGAGTTATTGTTCACCCCAAAAGAGCCCTGCCAGTACAGTGGTGAAAACACCCAGGGGCTAACCAAAAGGTGAGTCGTTCAAACCCGTCCATCCCTCTGCAGGACAAAGATGGGGTGGCCTGCTCCCCTAAATGAACCTCGCAGGGCAGTCCTCCGGGGTCACCAGGAGTCGGAATCTGCTCATCAGTGGGCTGGTTCCACTTGAGTTCATCCCCAAAATGTGCCTGGATGGCAAAGTAGTTAAGGGCTCAGCTAGTAACTCAAAGGCGGGTGGTTCAAGTCCAGCAGGCTCTGTGGGAGGGTGACGAGGCCATCAGCTCCATACTGGCTGCTGAGAGGAGGGTGAGGAGGACTTGAGAAAAGCAGGTCAGAGGCTTGAGGAGGTGTGGCCACCAACAGCTGATGGAGGAGGCTCTGTGCTCAGCTTGTTTGAGGAAGGAGGCAGCTGGGGTGACAGCAGGGGTCAAGGAGGGCTTCCTGGAAGAAGAGGCACAGAGGCCAAGCCCACACTCAAGGGAAGCTGACTCAGCTTCCAGGAGCCCCATGTGGGTGGACAGTTCGTCCCTGGTGTGGGCCGAGCTGGGTCCAAGGCCACGGGCCGGGCAGGAAGTCCAAGGCGGGGGCCTAGTCACACTGAGCCCCACCTTGGCCCATGGTCACCTCCCTGGGGACAGAGGATGTGGCCAGCAGACCCGCCTCCTCCTTCCCGAAGCTCCAGCTGTGTCGAAGGGAAGGAGCCGGGGCTGCAGGAGGAGCCCTGCGTGTGCACATGGGGACACCCGCCACCAGCCCCTGCGTGAACCCCACCCTGTGCACACACAGAACACCTGCACGTGTGAAGGCATGCACACTTCTGCACGTGGATGCATGTGCGTGCTGTCCTGTGCTCAGAGCTCACACTTGGACACCCAGGCGTGTGCTCACACAGGTGTGCAGGAAATGCACATGCCCGCTGTGTGTACCTCCACCTGAGACACTCCACACCTTTCAGTGGCCACACAGCTGATGTGCCTGGAAGCCCACAACCCACCACCATCATAGCAGCCACACAGACAACAACACAGCACACCACCTGGCCTAATGTTAGGAATGGCCCTCCTGCAGCGTGCCCAGCCAGGGACCTGCCCCCCTGCAGCGAGCCCTCTCCAGGGACAGGCCCCCCTGCAGCGAGCCCCCTCCAGGGACAGGCCC
>NW_006399830.1:1770949-1774477 GCF_000299155.1 Elephantulus edwardii
ATTTGTTATTTGTTTATTCATCGTTTTGAATTTTTCCATCTGGTAGTTCACAGTTCGGTCAATATTCTTTGTCAACACTAGAATTCAGAGATGCCCATTCTTCAGTCTTCCTTACTCATCGTCCAGCTCTTGCCTGCATAGGAGGCAGTTGAAAAGATCATGGCTTAGGTCAGACCCACTCTGTACTAATCAATTGCACTTTTAAAAATAATGGAAATGGGAAACTTTGTTCCATATTTTATAAGTACTTAACTCCAGATAAAAGAGTCCCATTTAGGCTACGACAAACACCCCATATGTGGCCAGGCTCAACAAACCCTGAGGACAGAGGTGGAAGGGGGACCCAGATAAAGATGGGACGTGCTCAGGGCTGGGTCGGGGAGAAGGAGCCTCATCTCACACCACAGCCCTCGTCATTCCTGGGAGGTGACAAAGCTGTGCTGGGAGGAGCTAAGGTCCCCTTGGTCTCTTCAGCTTCCAGCCACTGTGGAGACTCGCACAGGACTTGATCAGCTGTCACCCAGAAGCGGGGGACCAGCCGTGCAATCTGAGCAGGTGGCTCAGAGGAGGAGATGGGAGAACGTCTTAGTGTGCTGGGTGAGCTGAGCAGCAACACGCGGCCGGCCAGCACGGTCATACAACTTGTGCACTGATCAAAGGTCCATGTGCTTAGAACCCAGACCTCGCTCTGCCGCCTGAACCAGGAAATTGTTGCTGTTGTTGTTGGCTCGGTTCTGACTCATGTTGACCCTGCGTGCAAAGGAGAACAGCCAGCACTTCACAGGTTCTCAAGACCACAGCCTGTCGGGAGTCATTGTTGTTGATTGCCTTTGAGTCGAGCACGACTCATAGCGACCCCATGAACAAAAGGCCTGAAGCCTCTACAACTATGGACATTTATCAAAGTTCATAGGTTTCCGAAGGCTTGTTGAGGAAGTGGATGCCACGAGAGTGATTACCAGCTCTTTATTCCAAGGTCTCCCTGTGTGGCTTCCGCCTGTCAACCTTTGAGTTAAGCCTTGTGCTACCCAGAAACTGAGAGCAAATAAAACTAAAAGCCACTGCCCTTGAGTTGGTTCAACTCCCAGATCCTGTAGGACGAGCAGGGCCCCCTGGAGGGTCTGCAGGAGTGGACGGCCACGCCTTCCAGCAAGGGCTGGGGAGTTCCAACTGCCGGACTTAACAGCCCAATGCTTCATTACTGCACCACTGGGCTTCCTCTTCAGTAAATGCTCAACTCACTCCCCACTGGCCTCGTCAGTCCCAGTGCCCTTGACCGCTCAGGAGAACAGCCTCCTAGAACCTCTGAGGATGTAAAGCTTTACATGAGGACACGGCCTTTTCGCCTCAGAGCTGCTGGAGGGTTCGAACTGCTGCCCTTCCGGTTAGCAGCACACTGCGTGTTTAACACACTGCACCACCAGTGTTCCAAGAAAAGCACATTTTCCTGGGCAGAAGTGTCACCGCTGGAGTGATGGCAGGGTACAGGGTCTGCGAGCCATTTCCCCTCATCCCTGAACCTCCACGGGGCTGTAGGCATGTGCCCACCAACGCCGCTGCCCTCTTGGGGGCCGAGAGTGCTGTCCAGGCCCAACTGGGGCTTCCATGGGCAGTGGGCAGGACACGCATCCACCCAGGAGGCCCTGGTTCCCACGGCCAGCACAATGCGGCACAGCGGCCTCCCCCAGGGATGGAACCTAATCTCAGCCTATTGAAGGCCTGAAAGCCGTGGCCCCTGCCCCAGCCGGCAGACGCGCCTGCTGGCCCTGCCCTGACATTCAATCCCCTGCCGCCCCTGCCTCAAAGTGGGACACTGTCCCCCGGGGCCCCCGCCCACCACCTCAGACAAGGAGGGAAAGTGGGCCACCAGGATAGAGTGACAGGGCAGCCTGGGGATGAGATGGGAAGGCAGGTGGCCTCTGAGGATGCCCCAGGGCCTGGCGGGGAGCTGCCCAGTGGTCCCAGCCCTGCGGAGGAGGTACTACCTCAAGGACCCGGGAAGGGCTGAGGGAGACCAGAGACAGCTGCCTAAGAAGCCCCGTAAGTGGGCCCAGAGCTAAGCCTAGAGCCGATCTCCAGACTCCTTCATCTGCAGGCATGGGGGGGCTGGTCCCCACCCCACCGTACTGGAGACCAGGTCTAGACCCCCTCAATCTGCAGGGATGAGAAGCTGTCCCCGACCCCTCCTGGAGGCCAAGTCCAGACGCCTCCATCTTGAAGGCCTTGGGGCGTTGACCCTCTCATTGTACCTTCCTGACCCCCCTCATCCTGCAGGCATGGGAGGCTGGCTGCTTCAATCTACCCTCCTGGATCCTGGGTCCAGAGCCCCTCTTCCCGTAGGCATGGGCACTAGCCATGCCATCTCACCCTGCAGAGCCAGCCACCCACACATCCAGCCCAACCACCATCAGGCTGGGCTGTGCCTTCCAAAGCAGAGCTGGCAGGGAACCTGGGCCCAGCACCCTGCTCCCTGCTTCATGCAAAGGTCCCCATGGCATCCTGGCCTGAGTCAGCACCGTGTCCCACCAGGGGGCAGGAGCCGCAAGCCTGCCCTCTCAGAACGAGGGTTCCCAGGCTAGGAGACACACAGCATGGCTGAATTACGTGCTCCTGTCTTCCCATCTGTGAGATGAAGGGCAGCTCAAACCCATCGTCCTCAAGTTGGTGTTGGCTCACAGCAACCCTGGCCCAGAGGGCAAGGCTGAAAACCTCCACCAAAGCAGACTGTCCTATCTGGTGGGTACCATCCGCAACCTTTCAATCCTCAACCCAATGCTTAGCCCACCGCTCCACCACGGGCCCAGAGGCCCTTCGAGTGATTCAGACCTTTCACTCTGTTCACTGTCTCTGTGTTTCCTGTGTGGAGAGCTGTGGGGCAGGGAGAGGTCAGATGTGGATGAGAGAGGTAGCAAGCCTGGCTGGCTTTCTGGAGGAGGCAGATATAAAGTGTCTGTGTAGCAGACAGCACAGGTGGGCGTGGGTCTGCCAAGCCTGGGGTGTGAGGGCCAGCAGAGGAGACAGGGACAGGAGCACGGGAGCTGTGAGAGGCCCCTCGAGGGTTCAGGGTCAGCCCTCACTCTCTGTTAGTTCCTGTCCAAGAATTTAGAGCACAGGAGCTGTCAAATAAAGAATCATGACAGCATAGTCATTGAGCACACAGCTGCTAACTCAAAGGCTGGAAGTTCAAGTCCCCAGTGGAAGAAAGCTTGCTGACCTGGTCCTGTCAAGACTGTTGTGAGAAGCGTCTGGCCGGTTCACCCTCATCAGGACCCCGTGCCCACCAGCACCCCATGTCCACCAGGACTACATGCCCATTAGGCCCCATTCCCACCAGGACCCCGTGCCCACCAGGACCCTGTGCCCATCAGGACCCCGTGCCCATCAAGAACCAGTGCCCATCAGGACCCTGTGTCCATCAGGACCCTGTGCCCACCAGGACCCTGTGCCCACCAGGACCCTGTGCCCATCAAGAACCAGTGCCCATCAGGACCCTGTGTCCATCAGGACCCTGTGCCCACCAGGACCCTG